>NC_084812.1:18701509-19041509 GCF_963583255.1 Pyrus communis
TAAAGTGTTTCTACTCCTATCTCTTTCTTTCAATTTCACTTTAAATGATCTCATTACGTCTATTTTGATGGGATACTAAGAATTACTCTCTTTGCAGATACCATGTGTTTAGTATCATTCGTGAATGAACTCAATGAGATGATGTTAGGCTATGCATGTTTAACTACTAAAAGGCTTAAATCCTACCCATTTGTGTGTTCCATTCACCCTCGTTGCAGCCAAACACTTTAGCCCAAGTCTTTCATCACCCACACCATACTCTACCCATTCTAGCCCATTACAAGCCATACCTTATGATTTGGGGAATACCAAGGTGATGAAGACTAAAGGTAAATTGAGCTTAGAACAAGATTGTGGCATGTACCGAGGGCGCCTATGTTGAAGATGCTTCTAAAAAAAAAAGGGGTTATAAAAAAAAAAAAAAGAAGAGAATTAAAATGGATACGAGTTCCAAATCTCCTCATTATAAGACATAGGGCCTGGATGCCAAAAACAAAGAAGAAAGAAAACAAATGCAAGTGAAGAGCATTATCCTCAAGAACACTTTGGTATGCCCCAAGCTCTAGTATTTCATATCACTTCTCTTGTAACCTATAACCTAAGCCTTACATTACAATCTTGAGAAAGACCTAGCTGGTTGATGCGAGATTTATACGCACACAAATTAAACCCTCTTTTTGTCAATTGTAGTAAGTATGTAAGTAGGGATCGTTCTGGACCGGGGATTAGGAGGGATTGTTAATCACTTGGATTTGACTCAAAAACGTAAAAACACAATATAAAACACTATACTAGACTCAAAGAATGCAAAACTAAACTTTAAAACACTAAAACAAATCAAAAGACTCAAACATCACCCAAAACACTCAAAACTGCCTTAAAATCACTTTCTGGGCAGTTTTGAGCACCTTGAGTACTTTGGACGAATTTGGGAAACAAAAATGAATCAAAACACTTACAAACACAAACTAAATGTATTTCTAACTAATCTAACACTTTAAAAGAAATGGGGGATTGGTTTTGAATGAAACTTGAAATAAAAACAGAAACTTGGAAACAAACAGATTGTAAAAACGAAATTAATGAAATAAAATGATGAAAAATTAGTTAGAGGGTTCCTTATCCACACATGAACATAAGCATATAAATTGACTCCCAGTTATGACTTCAACAAACGATGAATGACAATGCTCCAAGTTAATTAGGTCCGCTTAAATTAACTTTCAGATTTCCCTAGATTCATTGGATTGGATGGGTTAGCGCATACAACAATCCAAAGCATTCCTAATCAAAGTCCCTAGCCATGGAATACGCATGATAGAGACATTCAACAAAGATCATTAAGTTCAACGGAAATCATAAACATCGACTAGGCATTCATAACTATGGAATACGCATGTTAATCCAGCCTAGGGTTTACTAAACACAATTGTGACTAGCGATCTTTACTACTCATGAATATAAGTTCATAACGATTAGGTGAAATTCCCTTATATCCTAGCATCAAGTTTAGGCATGCAAATTAAGTGTCGACCCTCAACCCACATACATAAACAAGTTCTTAATCAAAACAGAAAAGTAACCCACATCTAAAGTTCATGAATTCATAACTGGAGTAAATCAAATCATAACCAACATATGTTCATGGCTTCAAATTCGCCTCTAACTAAAAAGAAATTAGTTCCACATGTTTAACATAATTGAACAACAAGTTAAATTAAACATGAAAACAAAAACAAGAAAAGAATGAACAAATTGATGGAATGGAATGAATGGAAAGTTTAGCTACGGGGTTCATCTCCACATATGTTATACTTGCATAATAAAATGATTTCCAATTGCGTTTCAATAAATCATTAATTCTCAACACCCCAAGTTAACCGTGATGCACTAATTAACCTTCAAATCTTCCTAATGTTATTGAATTGGATGGGTTAGCGCATACAACAATTCAAAACATTCCCCACAAGTCCCCTACATGATTGCATAATAGAGATACAAGTAAGAATCATTACGCTCTATGAAAATTATAAGTATTGACGAGGCAATTGTAACTATGAATGCATGATACTCTTGCCAAGAATTCATTTAACGCGATTGTTTATAAGCAACCTCCACTACTTGTGAATATAAGTTCGTAACTATTAGGTGAAACTCACTTATATTCTAGCATCATATTCATGCATGAAAATTAAGCGCGCATTCTTAATAAACATTCATAAATAAGTTATCAATCAAATAGTTAAACAAATTGAATCCACAAATTATGAAACGCAATTAGAAGTAATCAAATCAAAACGCAAGCATAAACATATATTTCGAATCACCCCCTAACCAAGGGGGGTTTAGTTCCTCATGGTACAAAACAAAGAGAATCAAAGAAACACCTAAACATTCCAACAACTCAAACTTGAATTGTATGAACGTTTAGGCCCTCTTATCTTCCATTCCTCATTCGTACAAAACAAAGAGCATTGAAATTAAACATTGAAATCAAAGAAACACCTAAACATTCCAACAACTCAAACTTGAATTGTATGAACGTTTAGGCACTCTTCTCTTCCTCTTCGTTGTAGCACAAGGTCTAGGGATAGTTTGATGGTGTGAATGGTTTGGGGAGTGGTGGAGGAATGGAAGAGGAGTGGTGGAATATGGAAGGATGGTGTTTGGATTCTAAGGGAGGGACTCACGGCAAAGGGAAGATTGGATGTGTTGTGGTATGTACAATGGAATGGAAGTGTTGTGTGTGAGATGTGAATGAAAATGAGATGTCAATGAATGAATGAATGCAAGGGTATTTATAGGAGTAGTGGAGGGAACATATGGCTATGTCATTTGTAGGTGAAGTAGGTGGATGTTGTAGGTGAAGTAGGTGGATGTTGTAGGTGAAGTGGATGTTGTAGGTGAAGTAGGTGGATGTTGTAGGTGAAGTAGGTGGATGATATGTTAAGTGATAAGTGATAAGTGATATGATATGTGGTTATGATATGATAAGTGGTTAAGTGGTGATGATAAGTGATAAGTGATTAAGTGATATGATATGTGGTGATGATAAGTGATAAGTGCATGTGGGTTAACTAATGAAGGAAATGCATGTGCAATGACAATGTGTTAGAATGGATGTGTGTTATGCATGGCATGATTGGGATTAGGAAAGGTTTAAATGTCCTAAAACTAAAGAGAACAAGGTTCCAACACTTTGGCTCCAATTAGGTCTTCAATTTCGTCCAACACTTTGGCTTCAAGCATAAGCTATCCGTCCTTAGCCCAAAAGTGCTCCAAAAGTCTCCAAAATGCATCTTTTTGCTCCTTTAGCCCTTTGGACCTATAAACACACGAAAATAGCTTAAAGTACTAAAATAACTAAAGAAACATAACGTAAATGCACGAGAACAAGCCATTTAAGTCGCATGAATATGCTCCTATCACTGATCATTGAGGATGTATTCATGGGTGATGGTAAGTGTGTGTGTTATCTATATTCTTAGCATTTGATTCATTTCATGAGATCTACTCAGAAACTGTGCTTCCATTTCAGATTTCATATGTGAGAATTTTGATTTCCTTTACATAATTTCACTCATATATGTTGTTGAGAGACTAAACCTTAAGATCTGAGTGAAAACTTGAGTGGAATCTGTGAGGAGTAGAGTTGAGGCGAATTCTATCTGAAGCATTTGGGTATGGTGACCTTGAAGTTGTAAGACATGGAGAAATATCTTTATACGTTACAATTGATACGATTCTTTGAAGTGGCAAACTTTTGAGTTGAATATATGACAAAATCTTCATTGGTTCTTATTAGTTTGTTTAAAGCATGTTTTAACCAAGTTGTTTGCAGATTTTGTAGATGTTTGTGGGTTCATCACTGTAAACCCTCAGGAGACACAACTCCTCCAACTAGGGACACCTAGGGGTTCAAAGGCTTGTTGCACATGCTCAGTGCAATCGTTTGGCCAACGAAAGTGGTTTAGTTAGATGTTTGTATTTTGTGTGTTTTAGTTTTAAGTTTGCTCGAGGACTAGCAAAAACCAGGTTTGGGGGTATTTGTTAAGTCACATTTTGCATGCATTTTTATCTTCTTTATTTGGCATCTTTGTGATTGTTTTGGAGTAAACTAGTTGCGTTTTACATTGTTTTGTGTTAGTGTGCAGCCAAGTGTGTAATAATATCAATCGGAAGGCAAATGATGAAATGTGGTGCAATTCGACCACATTGGATGGTTCTAAACAGAAAGTGATGCATTGGAGTCACTTTGGGTGGTTCTAAACAAGGCAAAAACATGCAATCACATGCATGTCCACAACCTGCCCGTGCACTCCCATTTGGTTCCAAATCAGATTATGCACCTCTAAAACATCAAAACATGCATTCACATGCATGTTCAAACACTTTGCCGAACTCACATGCAATTCCATTTCCCTTTTGCATTCATCTTTACAGAAATTCACATGCATTGTGATTAAACAAGTAATTCCTTGCATCCTTTATTCCAGAAATTCCATTTCATGCCATCATTTCAGAAATCCAACCCATTCCTTTGTCCATGCCGTGTGTTCTTCCCATTTTTAGACTTGTATAAACATTTTCTGGTGCTCCAATTGACCTTTGCAGGTTCCACTCCCTTGTGGCAGACTTTGCACATGCATTTTGATTAAACAAAACACATCCTTGCAGATCTTGTCCATGCCATGCGTCCACTATCTCAGAAACACAATCATTCCATCACTTATGCACTGCCATCTGAGTTAAACAAAGCCAAGATCCAATCTGATTGTCTCCCCATCATTAGACTCATTCAGAAATGCACCAAGACTTAGGGATTTTCGGACTCAGATCAGGGGGGATCACACACAGCCTATTACACTCCATTTTCTGTCCATAACACTCAAAAATCTCCATCTCGGATCCATTCCATTACATACACCATTTTGCTCCATTTTCTGCCCATCATTCACTCTTATTTCCCTTCTCCATTCCATTAGATTCGACACACTCTCCCTCTCTCACAGAAACTGTCCATTTCTCTCCATTATGCACCACTCACAGAAACCATTCGACATTAGTTTCTCCACCCTCATTTACAATCACATTTGGGAGCTCCAACACCGAAGGCACTCTTCAAGGAATTCAATATCAGTTTTGCTTCAAGGGTTCCTTCTACTTCATTCTATGTTCATTCATGTTGTGTATGTTTATGTTAAATCTTATGTAAACATGAATTGTAACTAATCCTCCTCTAGGGATTCGATGTAACCTTGCAAAGTTTGCCATGTAATTAAGTTAGAATGCTCATTTTGTCCATCTATTTCTTGTTTCATTTTCTGTTTTAATGGTGACTTAGTATGTTGATTTTAATGTTTGATCATCATTTGAATTAATCACTAAGTTGTGTAGCCAAGATTAAAGCACACATCATGCATAATCTTGGTAGATATGTGAATGAATGAAGGGAGTGTTTAGCACACATCCTGCCGAATTACTCCCTTTGGTTTTATGAAAGTTTCTTGTACATTATATAATCTTGATTATGAACCAAAGTTGCACATCACAATTAGGTTCATGATTAGAGACATTTGATCAAATCCACACATCATATGGTTGATCATATCCAAGTGAAACAAACTCAAGAAATAGGTAGATGGATGAGTATAAACTAACTTGACAAACATGGACTTAGTTGAGCAATGGTGAAATCGAATCCCTAGTTTCATTTCCATTGATACTATCCCATTACATTAGTTGTTGATTCATTTATTTGTGTTTATTTCATACTCTTATGCTTTCAAGTTAAAACAACAAATCTGCATAGTTTGATTAGTTTGATTCAAATCTGCCTATTTAGACTAGTTTGATTCATTTCTTAGATTTCTTGCAAACAAGTAGTTACATAGGTCCAATTAGTCCCTGTGGATTCGACACCCTTGCTTATGCCATTATACTAAATATATTCTTGCATTAGGAAGGAAATATACATCAACAGTGGTGCATCTCTCCATCTAAAATTTGGGTGGTCACGCCATCCTTGATTGTATGTATTAGAGAAAGGAGCACCCCTTGGTTGGTTTTGATTCCCATAACCCACGGCATTAGTAGATTCCCACCCTCCATTCTCAATTAATTGAGGGCATTGATCAGATTGGTGTCCTTGAATGGAGTATACACCATAGATTGTAGTTCCTTGCGCTTTGGGGCCTTCAACAAACTGCGATAACATAGACGTAAGGTTAGCCATTTGGGATTGTAACTCAGAAATAGAACTTACCTCATTTACATGATGTGGCCGTAGGGTGTCTCTCTGCTCAACACCTTCATATTATTGTGCGTTGAGTGCTCGATTAGCAATGAGAGTTTTGGCATCCATGGGTGTCTTGTCCACTAAAGCTCCTCCCGCGGATGCATCCAACATTTGCCGTTCAAGTGGTAAGAGACCTTCGTAAAAATATTGAAGAAGCAGCTCCTCCTTCATTTGGTGCTGTGGACATGAAGCAACAAGGGTTTTAAAACGTTCATAATAAGTTGGAAAAGATTCACCTTGGCTTTGCTGAATTCCACTAATCTTCTTGCGAAGAAGAATGACTCGTGATGTCGGAAAGAACTTCTCTAAGAAGGCTCGCTTCATACTCTCCCATGATGTGACAGTTCCGGGAGCCAACTCATACAACCAATCCTTGGCCTTCTCCAACAAAGAAAAAGGAAAAGCCTTCATCTTCAAGATGTTGCTGTCCACGTTCACCGGTGTCATACTTGAGCGTACTACTTTGAACTCCTTTAAATGCTTATTGGGGTCCTCCATTGATAACCCATGGAACTTGGGTATATGATGTAGCAAACCGGACTTCAACTCAAATTCATCGGTCTTCTCAGGGGCTGCCCTAAGGTATTGGATGCAAAGAGGGGCTGTATTGTCCAAACCCGAGGCAGAAAGCTCCTTGATGGTTCGATTGTCCGCTGCCATGGTTGGTACTTCCTCTTCAAACCTTGCCGTGGGCTCCTCTTCAACCTCAACTTCTTGCTCTTCTAATTCAGGTTCGGGACTAGGAGGATTAGACTCTTGCACTTTCCTTTTTCTTCTCAAAGTCCTCTCGAAATCGTCGTCAAAGTCGAAGATATGCTCACGAACAAGTTGTGAGCTACGGGTCATAAACTAGTACCTGCACACAAGAGCAAACAAGATAAGTAACCAACTTAATAGACTCGGCACAAGTAAGAAAATAAGGTGCCTATACACGGCACAAAAACAAAACACACACACACACGGTGCAAAAATTAAAACAAAACAGAAACTAAAGAATTTAAACAAGACTCAAGACAAGGGATTAGCAACTTTGCTAATCCCCGGCAACGGCGCCAAAATTTGATGCGTTACGAATGTGACACACAAATTAAACCCTATTTGTGACAATTGTAGTAATGATGTAAGTAGGGATCGTTCTAACCGGGGATTAACTAGGGGTGCTAAACACTTTAAACTGACTCAAATAAATAAAACTAACCTTTAAAACACTTAACTCACTTAACAAAAACTCAAAACAAGTCCACAAGACTCAAAATAAGCTAAAAACACAAACTGGGCAGTTTTGAGCCTAAACACAAACTTGGACGAAAATTGGTTCTAACTTGACTCAAAACTCTTAAAAACACAATCTAAAACATAATCGAACCGATTAGACACTCTAAGACACTTGGGGATTTGGTTTTGGACGAAAATCAAACAAACAAAACAAGAATGTAAACTAGGCAGATTTGGACGAATTTGAAGGTGTTTGTGACTCCAAATACTTAAAAACACAAAATAAGACAGATTGTAAAACAAATTATGATGAATCAATGGATGATGGAATAGCTAAGGGGTTCTTCTCCACACATGAAATATATGCAACGTAAATCAATTTCCAGTTATCAATTCAATAAGTTATGAACCTCGACACTCCAAGTTAATTAGGTCCGCTTAAATTAACCTTCAGATTTCCCTAGAATCATTGAATTGGATGAATATGCATCGCAAACAAATTATTCCTAACAAGTTCTCTATATGAACAGCATGATAAAGATACAAGTTAGAATCATTACGTTCTTTGGAAATCATAAGCATCAACAAGGCATTTGTAACTATGAAAAGCATGATACTCTTGCCAGGAATCTACTTAACATGATCGTGACTAGCGACCTTCACTACTTGTGAATATAAATTCATAACGATTAGGTGAAACAAACTTATATCCTAGCACCAAATTCAAGCATGCAAATTAAGCGTGCACTCTCAATCAACATACAAGAATAAGTTCTAAATCAAACGGTTAAGCAAATTGTATTCACGACTTATGTAACGATAACTGGAAGTAATCAACTTATTTCACATATATAATCATGGTTTCGAATACACCCTTAGCCAAAACGAATTTAGCCAATCATACTCAAAGCAAAACAAAGATTACATGAATTAGACATTGAAATATAAGATAGAATACACCTAAAATTGTTCAACAACTCAGAATGGAAAGCCAAACAATTAAGTGAATCTGTCTCCTTTCCCTTGCTTGCGGTAGATTGGATGGTGGTGGTTTCTGGGCTGTTTTGATGATGTAGAATGGATTTTGGGGTGGTTAGAGGCACGGCAAGGGGTGTAGGTTGGGTGTGGATGAGTGTTTAATGGTTGGAAGGTGGTGGAGAACTCGGCCAAGAGGGTGGAAGAAGGTGGAGCAGCTGATTGTATTTCTGGGCTGCAGAATGGTGTTTTGGGATGATTAGGTTTTGTTTTTTTTGTGTATGTATGTGCCTAAGTCTTAAAGGAGGCACGGAAAAAAAAAAAAAAAAAAAAAAAAAAAAAAAGTGAAAATAAGTGAGAATGGACTCACAAGTGTGATTGTTAAAGAAAGGGCCCAAAAAGTTTGAATATGGCCCTAAGTTTTGTGACTTCCCCTTGGGTGTTCAAAGTTGACTTCTGCGTTCTAAAGGGAATTCTAAGTGCCTAATTCAATACTTTGCTCACTATTGCTTAAAGAACGTTTGTTATCCTTACCTTTCATTTTTAGCCAATTACCCCAAGCCCCATTACAACCCGTGACTTCAATCTTGAGTATTATGTGTTTCAATTTGTGGAGTTTGAACTTGGTATGAGCATATGGTGTCACTGGTTCTCGCATCTAAGTAGGAGCATTCCATTCATGAGATCATATCTAAACATGCTTATTAACTCCAGAAATTGCTCTCTTTATGATACATATATGTGAGTGTTCGTTTTCATATTTACATCAATCTTCTCACATGTAACTAGATTAGGGTGTGTAGTCAGAAAATCTGAGTGAAATTTGAGTACGTATCTTGTAAGGAATTGAGCAAATTCTCTAAAAGCATGTTACTACATTCAAAATATAGTTTTAAATGCTTAATTGTGAATTAGTATGTGGTGACTATGATTAAGTATGTACTTAAGTGTAAAGATAACCAAAATCTGTGGGAATAATGATTTTTAACATGTCATGTGCATTGGAAATCCCTGAGGCAACGTTGGAAGGTTTAAGATTGTGTTTGGTTTGTTTCGTTTCGTTTTATTTTGTTTTTCTGTTTTGCTCGAGGACTAGCAAAAGCTAAGTGTGGGGGTATTTGATAGGAGCATATTCATGCGACTTAAATGGCTTGTTCTCGTACATTTACGTTATGTTTCTTTAGTTAGTTTAGTCCTTTATGCTTCTTTTGTGTGTTTTCAGGATAATAAGACGTGTTTGACGAAAGGATGCATTATGGAGTGTTTTGGAGCACTATTGGGCTAAGGATGGATAGCTTATGCTTGGAGCCAAAATGTTGGATGAAATTGAAGGCCTTGTAAGCACTTGAGGACACAAAACAATGGCCCTAACCCAATTACATTCACCTTGCCTTGGGCTTAACGCAAACACCATTCCTTGCCATGCAAGGGGGAGCAATTTGGGTCCATTTCATGTACTTAAACCCTAGCCCAATCCACAATCACTTCAAAGGCATGCAAAACCTTTCAACACCTTTTAATCATTCCCCTTTAAGTTATGTTTTTATTTC
This sequence comes from Pyrus communis, assembly GCF_963583255.1. NCBI lineage: Eukaryota > Viridiplantae > Streptophyta > Magnoliopsida > Rosales > Rosaceae > Pyrus > Pyrus communis. Next base: position 18,711,548 of record NC_084812.1, read on the forward strand.
CTAACCCTACATGCATTATTTATTAGCATCTTCACATGCATTCCCTTCACATTCACCCACATGCACATTCAAATCAACACATGCACCCTTTAATTCATTTAACACATATAATCATTCAACCATGCCGTGGCCTTCATTCCCATTTCCAACATCTTCACATGCATTTCCAGCTTTCACATGTCTTCACATTCATTTCCAAACAACAATCATTTCAAATGCCATGCATTCACATGCATTTTCAGCACCTACACACCTCACACACATGCAATTTCAGCACCAACAAGCATCATTGCCGTGTACCCCATATGCATTTCCAGCTTTCACATGCTTTCCTAACTATTTTCCATCATTAATTAGCCACTTGCATCTTAAACAAACAGCCATATACATCTCCATTCCTCCTATAAAAACCCTTGCATTCTCATTCATTTGGCATTCATTCACTCCCCACTCATATTTCCATTCACAACACTTCATACAACACAAACACAACCCTTGTGCCGCAAATCATTTCCATTTCTGTGCAGTTTTTCTCCTCCATTGCAGCCACTATCCAACCACTTCCCATCCCTCCAAAACACTTCACATAATCCCCAAAGCTCACCTTAGACCTTGTGCTACAACAACGAGGAAGAAAAGAGTGCTTAAACGTTCATACAATTCAAGTTTGAGTTGTTGGAATGTTTAGGTGTTTCTTTGATTTCAAAGTTTAAATTTAATTCTCTTTGTTTTGTACGTATGAGAATGGAAGATAAGAGTGCCTAAACGTTCATACAATTCAAGTTTGAGTTGTTGGAATGTTTAGGTGTTTCTTTGATTTCAAAGTTATGAGGAACTAAACCCCCTTTAGCTAGGGGGTGATTCGAAACTATGTTTATATTTGCAATTTGAATTGATTACGTTTGGTTGGAATTTCATAAGTTGTGGATTCAATTCGTTTAACTGTTTGATTGATAACTTATTTATGTATGTTCATTGAGATTGCAAGCTTAATTTTCATGCATAAATATGACGCTAGAATATAAGTGAATTTCACCTAATCGTTATGAACTTATATTCACAAGTAGTGGAGGTTGCTTATAAACAATCGCGTTAAACGAATTCTTGGCATAAGTTTCATGCGTATTCCATAGTAACGAATGCCTCGTCGATGTTTATGATTTCCGTTGAACTTAATGATCTTTGTTGAATGTCTCTATCATGCGTATTCCATAGTTAGGGACTTTGATTAAGAATAATTTGGTTGTAATGCGTATTCCATTCAATCCAACGAATTTAGGGAAATCTGAAAGTTAATCTAAGCGGATCTAATTAACTTGGAGCATTGAGTTTCACAACTTATCGAAAGACCAACTGAGAATCAATTTTGTATGCAAGTGTAACATGTGTGGAGAAGAACCCCTTGGCTATTCCATCATCCATATTTTCATCACATTCATATTTACATTTTGCCTTTAATTATATTCTGTCTTTTTAATTTAATATCGTCCAAACACATTTCCCCCATATTTCGTTGAGTCTTAATCATTCGTATTTGTTTTATTTTTGTATCTTTAAGCTTTTGGAGTCATAAACACTTGCAAATTCGTCTAAATCAAGTTCTAGCTTCTATTTGAGTCAATTTGATTGTTTTAGACAATTTGAGTTTTTCAAAGCCATTCTGAGTCATAGTAGTCTTGTTAAGAGTATTTTGATTTAGTTTTTATGTTTTTAAGTCAATTTAGAAGGTTTTAGCAAGCCCTCCTAATCCCCGGTCTAGAACGATCCCTCACTTATCCATTCTACTACAATTGTCAAACGAGGGTTTAATTTGAGTGTCAAGTAAATCTCGCATCAAATTTTGGCGCCGTTGCCGGGGAATTAGCAACTTTGCTAATCCCTTGTCTTTATTTTTATATTTTTTTTGTTTTTCGTGCATTCTTATTTCAGATTCTTAGTTTGTTTGTTTCCTTGTTTTTTAGGTACTGTGTATGACTCGTAGCTCTCGGCCTATTATAGAGAACATCTCCGACTTTGACGGTGATTTTGAACGCACTTTGAGGAGAACGAGGAGTCAACAAGAGCCACCACAACCTGGGCTTGAAGAAGACGAAGTAGGTGTAGAAGAAAAGCCCACGGATCAGATTTTTGAAGAAGAACAAGCCATGGCAGCAGATAATAGAACCATCAAGGAGCTTTCGGCCTCGGGTTTGGATAATGCATTGCCTCTTTGTATCCAATACCCCACGGCTGCAGAGGGGAAGACTGAGGAATTTGAACTCAAATCCAGTTTGTTACACCATATTCCGAAGTTCCATGGCTTGTCTATGGAAGACCCCAACAAACACTTGAAGGAGTTCGAGGTGGTTTGTTCGAGCATGACCCCCGTCAATGTGGATGGGAGTATATTGAAGATGAAGGCCTTTCCATTTTCACTTATGGACAAGGCCAAAGATTGGATCTACGAACTAGCCCCGGGAACTGTGACTTCGTGGGAGAGTATGAAGCGTGCTTTCTTGGAGAAATTCTTCCCTACTTCGAGAGTGATTCTCCTACGGAAGAAAATTAGTGGTATTCAACAGAATCATGGTGAGACATTCCCGGCTTATTATGAGCGCTTCAAGGGCCTTGTAGCTTCATGTCCTCAACATCAAATGAAGGAGGAACTTCTCCTTCAATATTTCTATGAGGGCCTCCTTCCTATCGAACGTCAAATGCTTGATGCATCAGCGGGAGGAGCATTGGTGGACAAAACACCAAGGGATGCCAAGATTCTCATAGCCAACCGAGCGCTCAACGCTCAACAATATGAAGGAGTGGGCCAAAGGGAAGCCCCACGGCAACAAAGTGTAAATGAGGTGAGCGTTATTTCTGAAATTCAATCACAACTTGCTAATCTTACTTCTCTTGTTTCTCAGGTTGTGATTGGTCCAAAAGCACAAGAACACCAAGTTTGTGGCGTGTGCTCAATTCAAGGGCATCCATCCGACAAGTGCCCTCAACTAATCGAGAATGGTGGGTGGGAATCTGCCAATGCAATTGGTTTCCAAGGACAAAATCAAAACAACCCATACTCGAACACTTACAATGTCGGATGGAGGGACCATCCAAACTTCAAATGGAGGGAGCCACAACAAGCTGCCCAACAAGGAGGATTTAGGCCAAACCCCCCTGGTTTTTATTCCAAGCCGTATGCACCCCAACAACCCCAACAACCTTCGGCATCATCTCATTCAGGTACGTCCTTGGAAAGTGATCAAGCTATGCAATTACTAACCTCTATTTTGCAGGGGTTGCAAAATCAAAACAACAGGATAGCAAATAACGAGAAGGAGATGATGGATATGAAGAAACAAATAGGGCAGATTTCTGAGTTCCTTGGACAGATTAGAGAGCAAGGAAAGCTTCCTAGCTCAACCACAGTCAATCCAAAGGGAGGATTCGAATCCGCCAAGGCCATCACCCTAAGGGGTGGAAAAGAAGTTGGGACCGAGCCAAACAATCCCAAATCTGCCCAGAAAGAGACGACACAACCTGAGGAAGTGTCTAGCTCACCCACGGTAAGGGTGAAAAACCCAATGCCGCAGGCCCCCAATCACCCTAACTCGGCTAAATCAGGTAATTTAAGTTCAAATTCATGTACTTCATGTCCTAATCTGCCCAATGTACCTTTTCCTCGCAGGTTCATGCAAGAAAAAAAGGAAGAAAGCGAGAAGGACATTCTTGAAACGTTCCGGAAAGTGCAAGTGAACATACCGCTTCTCGATGCAATCAAACAGGTTCCAAAGTATGCTAAATTCCTCAAGGACCTATGCAATACAAAGAGAAGAAGGGCAAACAAAGAGGTAGTGAAGGTAAGCGAGAATGTGTCCGCTGTTTTGCAACGTAAACTGCCTACCAAGTGCAAAGACCCCGGTAGTTTCACGATTCCTTGTGTGATTGGACATAATCGTTTTGAACATGCCATGCTTGATTTAGGTGCATCCATAAATGTCATGCCTTATTCTATTTATGCATCTATGAATTTGGGTGAATTAAAACAAGATGGTGTAATTATACAATTGGCTGATCGTTCTAACGCGTATCCAAAAGGAGTTTTGGAGGATGTGCTTGTGCAGGTGAACCATTTAATTTTTCCGGTTGATTTCTACGTCCTAGACATGGAGGATTCAGCCCATTCTACATCTTTGCCGATTCTCCTTGGTAGGCCATTCATGAAGACGGCCCGAACGAAGATTGATGTATACAAAGGCACCTTGACAATGGAATTCGATGGGGAAGTGATTGATTTTAATATTTCTGAAACTATGAGATATCCCGTTGATGACCATTCTTGTTTTTCCATTGATGTTATCGATTCTTTGGCGCAGGTATACCTTGAAGAATTGAACGAGGACGCCCTGGAAACAACCATCACTAAGGCCATAGAGCGCAAAAATGAAGGATTTGGGCCAATGCAAGGCCACGGCAAGGAGGAGGAATTCTTTGCAATGGGTTATAGTGAAGAAATAATTGAGGTTGTGGCAGCCCTTGAGTCATTGCCACAACAATATGGTAAGGTTCCACTCTCACTTTCAAATTCAGTTTCCACTAAGATGCTACCTTCTGTTGTTCAGGCACCATCGCTTGAACTTAAGCCGTTGCCGGACCATTTGAAGTATGTGTTTTTGGGAAAAGGCGAAACATTGCCCGTCATCATTTCATCAAGTCTCACGGCAATGGAGGAGGAGAAGCTTGTGAGGGTGCTGCGAGAGCACAAAACAGCCATAGGGTGGACTTTGGCCGACATTAAAGGAATAAGCCCTACCACATGCATGCACCGTATACTTCTTGAGGAGGGGGCTAAACCAACTCGAGAGGCTCAACGCCGTCTCAACCCTCCGATGATGGAAGTGGTGAAGAAGGAAATAATCAAGCTTTTGGATTGCGGAGTGATCTACCCTATCTCCGATAGCCGTTGGGTCTCTCCAGTTCAAGTCGTTCCCAAGAAGTCCGGAGTAACTGTTATCAAGAATGATGAGAATGAGCTCGTGCCTACACGCATTCAGACTGGATGGCGAGTATGTATCGATTACCGGAAGCTAAATGCCATGACTAGGAAAGATCACTTTCCTTTGCCATTCATCGACCAGATGCTCGAAAGGTTAGCCGGTCATGCTTTTTACTGTTTTCTTGATGGATACTCTGGATATAACCAAATTGTGATAGCCCCGGATGATCAAGAGAAGACCACATTCACATGTCCCTTTGGAACATTTGCTTATCGTCGCATGCCATTTGGCTTATGCAACGCACCGGCCACTTTCCAAAGGTGTATGGTAAGTATATTTTCCGATTTTGTTGAAAAGATCATTGAGGTTTTCATGGATGATTTCAGTGTATTTGGGAGTTCATTTGATAATTGCTTGGATAATCTGACCTTAATTTTGAAACGATGTGTTGAAACTAACCTTGTCTTGAATTGGGAGAAATGTCACTTTATGGTGAAACAAGGTATAGTTTTAGGACATATTGTTTCAGAAAAAGGAATTGAAGTAGATAAATCGAAAATAGACCTTGTACGTCACTTACCCTCTCCTACTTCGGTTAGAGAGGTACGTTCGTTTCTTGGCCATGCAGGGTTCTATAGGCGTTTTATCAAGGACTTCTCCAAGATGTCCAACCCTCTTTGCCGATTGCTTCAAAAAGATGTGCCATTCAAGTTTGATGAAGAGTGTAATTCGGCATTTAACCAACTCAAGGAGAAGCTAGTCTCGGCCCCCATTATTGTACCTCCAGATTGGAGCCTTCCGTTCGAGCTCATGTGCAATGCATCCGACTATGCATTAGAAGCTGTTCTAGGACAAAGAAGAGACAAGCGGCCGCATGTCATATACTATGCCTCTCGGACTCTCAATGATGCCCAATTGAACTACTCCACGACGGAAAAAGAACTTCTAGCTGTGGTTTTTGCTTTAGATAAATTCCGTTCATATTTAATTGGTACTAAAGTAATCGTTTATTCTGATCATGCAGCTTTGAGGTACTTGCTCACGAAAAAGGAAGCAAAGCCGAGGCTTATCCGTTGGATTCTTCTTCTTCAAGAATTTGATATTGAAATCCGGGATAAGAAAGGAAGCGAGAATGTAGTGGCTGACCATTTAAGCCGAATGATCCACGAGGAGCATGAACATGCCGTACCTATCCCTGAAACTTTTCCCGATGAGCAGCTGTTATCCATTGAGGTAAGTGAACCATGGTATGCAGATTTAGTGAATTACTTGGTGGCTAAACAAATTCCAAATGAACTAAACAAGCACCAACGTGATAAGCTTAAAAATGATGCATGTTTCTATGTTTGGGATGACCCTTATTTGTGGAAGTATTGCTTAGATCAAATTGTACGTAGATGTGTGCATGATTCTGAATTTCACTCAATTCTAAGCTTTTGTCACACATATACATGTGGTGGTCATTTTGGCACACAACGCACTGCCCTCAAGGTTCTAGAGTGTGGTTTTTATTGGCCGACTATATTTAGGGATGCTAGAACCTTTTGTATGTCTTGTGATCGTTGCCAACGAATGGGTAACATAGGTACCAAGGACCAAATGCCGCAAACCCCTGTCTTTAATGTTGAAATTTTTGATGTTTGGGGCATTGATTTCATGGGCCCTTTCCCTCCATCTTATGGTTTCACTTATATCTTGCTAGCCGTTGATTATGTTTCTAAATGGGTGGAAGCAAAAGCCACCCGTACTAACGATTCTAAGGTGGTTGCAGATTTCGTGAAATCTAACATTTTTGCTAGGTTTGGAATGCCGAGAGTAATCATAAGTGATGGAGGGTTTCACTTTTGCAATCGGACCATTGAGGCGTTGCTAAGAAAGTACCATGTCAACCATAAGGTCTCCACACCTTACCATCCTCAAACAAATGGCCAAGCCGAGGTGTCTAACCGAGAAATCAAACAAATTTTGGAGAAGACCGTTGGACCAACAAGGAGGGATTGGAGCTTACGTTTAGATGATGCACTGTGGGCATATCGTACGGCATACAAAACACCCATTGGGATGTCACCTTTTCGGCTCGTCTATGGTAAGCCATGTCATTTGCCCGTAGAGTTAGAGCACAAGGCACATTGGGCCGTGAAGACTTTCAACATGGACATAGATGCAGCGGGAGTTCATAGGAAGCTCCAATTGAATGAACTTGAGGAGATTCGGAATGAAGCCTATGAGAATGCCCGGATGTACAAAGCCAAGACCAAAGCATTCCATGATAAAATGATTCGAACCAAGACCTTCACAGTTGGGCAGAAAGTGTTACTTTTCAACTCTCGCCTACGTTTGTTTCCTGGTAAGTTGCGTTCTAAATGGATTGGCCCGTTTGTTGTTACTAATGTTTTCCCTCATGGTGCAGTGCAAATCAAAAGTTCAAGGACGCAGCAAGAATTCAAAGTGAATGGGCATCGATTGAAGCCCTATTACGAGATGTTTGAGGAGCATGTCGTGGAGGAGGTACCCCTCCATGCCGTGGAACCTAGTCAAGCTTAAACGGAGGTACCGTCCGGCTGCAAGACGTAAAAGCAAGCGCTACTTGGGAGGCAACCCATGCATTCAACAAAGGAAGACTTAGAAAGCACTCCAGATCCAGATTCCTAGAAAAAAAAAAAAAAACTCTTCTCTTTGTTGCTATTTCGTTTCTGCCTTGTTAGGTTGTTTAGTTGTTATTGTTTGTTTGTTTATTAATTATGTGAGTCTATGATTGTAACATTGAGAAAATGTTTGATTTATTGATAGGCACTGCTAAACAAAGAAAGATGGTGCTTCACAAAGGTTGTTTGCTTGAGGCCCCACTACGTGGCTTTACTCTTGAAGCGGAAGGCATAGGAGCAGAAGGCATCGGAGCGGAAGGCGTAGGAACAGAAGGCATAGGAGCAGAAGGCATCGAAGATAGAGCATTGATAGGAGCATATTCATGCGACTTAAATGGCTTGTTCTCGTGCATTTACGTTATGTTTCTCTCGTTATTTTAGTCCTTTATGCTTCTTTTGTGTGTTTTCAGGTTCTAAGGGCCTAGGGAGCAAGAAAGTGCATTTTGAGGCCATTTGGAGCATTTTTGGGCATGGATTGGATAGCTTATCCATGGAGCCAAGAGAATGGACGAATTTGAAGGCCTTGTATGCACTTGAAGACACAAAACAATGGCTCTAGCCCAATCAAACACATTATGCCATACAAACCAACCTATTTTAGGCCCATTCTATGTACTTAAACCCTAGCCCTTTAAACTAATTCATTGATCACTTATCAAACCATTCACTTATCACTCACCACATATCATTCACTTATCACTTAACATACCATTCATTCTTTATTCCTTTCCAAACATCTCACATGCATTTCCACCTTCCTACTTCATCATTTCACCACATTCTCCCTCTTTAACTCACATGCATTCTCACACATGCACATCATTCACTCACATTTCCACCATTCATTCTTTATTCCTTTCCAAACATCTCACATGCATTTCCACCTTCCTACTTCATCATTTCACCACATTCTCCCTCTTTAACTCACATGCATTCTCACACATGCACATCATTCACTCACATTTCCACCATTCATTCTTTATTCCTTTCCAAACATCTCACATGCACTTCCACCTTTCATCCACAATGATTCATGATTCATTCACTTTGCATCCTTTAAATCACATACTTTTCCATCATTAATTAGCCACTTGCATCTTAAACAAACAACCATATGTTCCCTCCACTACTCCTATAAATACCCTTGCACCCATTCAATTCATATCTCATATATTTCCATTCACAACACTTCACACAACACAAATACCATTCCATTGCCGTGAGTCCCATTTCATTTTCTGCATATTTTCTCTTCATTCTTCCATCTCCAACCACTCCCTACTCCATTCCACATACACCTAAAGCCCTTAAGCTCACCTTAGACCTTGTGCTACAACAACGAGGAAGAAAAGAGTGCTTAAACGTTCATACAATTCAAGTTTGAGTTGTTGGAATGTTTAGGTGTTTCTTTGATTTCAAAGTTTAAATTTAATTCTCTTTGTTTTGTACGTATGAGAAGGGAAGAGAAGAGTGCCTAAACGTTCATACAATTCACGTTTGAGTTGTTGGAATGTTTAGGTGTTTCTTTGATTTCAAAGTTATGAGGAACTAAACCCCCCTTTAGCTAGGGGGTGATTCGAAACTATGTTTATATTTGCATTTTGAATTGATTACGTTTGGTTGGAATTTCATAAGTTGTGGATTCAATTCGTTTAACTGTTTGATTGATAACTTATTTATGTATGTTCATTGAGATTGCAAGCTTAATTTTCATGCATAAATATGACGCTAGAATATAAGTGAATTTCACCTAATCGTTATGAACTTATATTCACAAGTAGTAGAGGTTGCTTATAAACAATCTCGTTAAACGAATTCTTGGCATAAGTTTCATGCGTATTCCATAGTAACGAATGCCTCGTCGATGTTTATGATTTCCGTTGAACTTAATGATCTTGGTTAAATGTCTCTATCATGCGTATTCCATAGTTAGGGACTTTGATTAAGAATAATTTGGTTGTAATGCGTATTCCATTCAATCCAACGAATTTAGGGAAATCTGAAAGTTAATCTAAGCGGATCTAATTAACTTGGAGCATTGAGTTTCACAACTTATCGAAAGACCAACTGAGAATCAATTTTGTTTGCAAGTGTAACATGTGTGGAGAAGAACCCCTTGGCTATTCCATCATCCATATTTTCATCACATTCATATTTACATTTTGCCTTTAATTATATTCTGTCTTTTTAATTTAATATCGTCCAAACACAATTCCCCCCCTCTATTTTGTTAAGTTTTAATCATTCGTATTTGTTTTATTTTTGTAACTTTAAGCTTTTGGAGTCATAAACATTTGCAAATTCGTCTAAATCAAGTTCTAGCTTCTATTTGAGTCAATTTGATTGTTTTAGACAATTTGAGTTTTTCAAAGCCATTCTGAGTCATAGTAGTCTTGTTAAGAGTATTTTAATTTAGTTTTTATGTTTTTAAGTCAATTTAGAAGGTTTTAGCAAGCCCTCCTAATCCCCGGTCTAGAACGATCCCTCACTTATCCATTCTACTACAATTGTCAAACGAGGGTTTAATTTGAGTGTCAAGTAAATCTCGCATCAAATTTTGGCGCCGTTGCCGGGGATTAGCAACTTTGCTAATCCTTTGTCTTTATTTTTATATTTTGTTTTTCGTGCATTCTTATTTCAAATTCTTAGTTTGTTTGTTTCCTTGTTTTTTTTTAGGTACTGTGTATGACTCGTAGCTCTCGGCCTATTATAGAGAACATCTCCGACTTTGACGGTGATTTTGAACGCACTTTGAGGAGAACGAGGAGTCAACAAGAGCCACCACAACCTCCACCACAACCTGGGCTTGAAGAAGACGAAGTAGGTGTAGAAGAAAAGCCCACGGATCAGATTTTTGAAGAAGAACAAGCCATGGCAGCAGATAATAGAACCATCAAGGAGCTTTCGGCCTCGGGTTTGGATAATGCATTGCCTCTTTGTATCCAATACCCCACGGCTGCAGAGGGGAAGACTGAGGAATTTGAACTCAAATCCAGTTTGTTACACCATATTCCGAAGTTCCATGGCTTGTCTATGGAAGACCCCAACAAACACTTGAAGGAGTTCGAGGTGGTTTGTTCGAGCATGACCCCCGTCAATGTGGATGGGAGTATATTGAAGATGAAGGCCTTTCCATTTTCACTTATGGACAAGGCCAAAGATTGGCTCTACGAACTAGCCCCGGGAACTGTGACTTCGTGGGAGAGTATGAAGCGTGCTTTCTTGGAGAAATTCTTCCCTACTTCGAGAGTGATTCTCCTACGGAAGAAAATTAGTGGTATTCAACAGAATCATGGTGAGACATTCCCGGCTTATTATGAGCGCTTCAAGGGCCTTGTAGCTTCATGTCCTCAACATCAAATGAAGGAGGAACTTCTCCTTCAATATTTCTATGAGGGCCTCCTTCCTATCGAACGTCAAATGGTTGATGCATCAGCGGGAGGAGCATTGGTGGACAAAACACCAAGGGATGCCAAGATTCTCATAGCCAACCGAGCGCTCAACGCTCAACAATATGAAGGAGTGGGCCAAAGGGAAGCCCCACGGCAACAAAGTGTAAATGAGGTGAGTGCTATTTCTGAAATTCAATCACAACTTGCTAATCTTACTTCTCTTGTTTCTCAGGTTGTGATTGGTCCAAAAGCACAAGAACACCAAGTTTGTGGCGTGTGCTCAATTCAAGGGCATCCATCCGACAAGTGCCCTCAACTAATCGAGAATGGTGGGTGGGAATCTGCCAATGCAATTGGTTTCCAAGGACAAAATCAAAACAACCCATACTCGAACACTTACAATGCCGGATGGAGGGACCATCCAAACTTCAAATGGAGGGAGCCACAACAAGCTGCCCAACAAGGAGGATTTAGGCCAAACCCCCCTGGTTTTTATTCCAAGCCGTATGCACCCCAACAATCCCAACAACCTTCGGCATCATCTCATTCAGGTACGTCTTTGGAAAGTAATCAAGCTATGCAATTACTAACCTCTATTTCGCAGGGGTTGCAAAATCAAAACAACCGAATAGAAAATAACGAGAAGGAGATGATGGATATGAAGAAACAAATAGGGCAGATTTCTGAGTTCCTTGGACAGATTAGAGAGCAAGGAAAGCTTCCTAGCTCAACCACAGTCAATCCAAAGGGAGGATTCGAATCCGCCAAGGCCATCACCCTAAGGGGTGGAAAAGAAGTTGGGACCGAGCCAAACAATCCCAAATCTGCCCAGAAAGTAGATGAAGAGACGACACAACCTGAGGCAGATCACCCTAACTCGGCCAAATCAGGTAATTTAAGTTCAAATTCATGTACTTCACGTCCTAATCTGCCCAATGTACCTTTTCCTCGCAGGTTCATGCAAGAAAAAAAGGAAGAAAGCGAGAAGGACATTCTTGAAACGTTCCGGAAGGTGCAAGTGAACATACCGCTTCTCGATGCAATCAAACAGGTTCCAAAGTATGCTAAATTCCTCAAGGACCTATGCAATACAAAGAGAAGAAGGGCAAACAAAGAGGTAGTGAAGGTAAGCGAGAATGTGTCCGCTGTTTTGCAACGTAAACTGCCTACCAAGTGCAAAGACCCCGGTAGTTTCACGATTCCTTGTGTAATTGGACATAATCGTTTTGAACATGCCATGCTTGATTTAGGTGCATCCATAAATGTCATGCCTTATTCTATTTATGCATCTATGAATTTGGGTGAATTAAAACAAGATGGTGTAATTATACAATTGGCTGATCGTTCTAACGCGTATCCAAAAGGAGTTTTGGAGGATGTGCTTGTGCAGGTGAACCATTTAATTTTTCCGGCTGATTTCTACGTCCTAGACATGGAGGATTCAGCCCATTCTACATCTTTGCCGATTCTCCTTGGTAGGCCATTCATGAAGACGGCCCGAACGAAGATTGATGTATACAAAGGCACCTTGACAATGGAATTCGATGGGGAAGTGATTGATTTTAATATTTCTGAAACTATGAGATATCCCGTTGATGACCATTCTTGTTTTTCCATTGATGTTATCGATTCTTTGGCGCAGGTATACCTTGAAGAATTGAACGAGGACGCCCTGGAAACAACCATCACTAAGGCCATAGAGCGCAAAAATGAAGGATTTGGGCCAATGCAAGGCCACGGCAAGGAGGAGGAATTCTTTGCAATGGGTTCTAGTGAAGAAATAATTGAGGTTGTGGCAGCCCTTGAGTCATTGCCACAACAATATGGTAAGGTTCCACTCTCACTTTCAAATTCAGTTTCCACTAAGATGCTACCTTCTGTTGTTCAGGCACCATCGCTTGAACTTAAGCCGTTGCCGGACCATTTGAAGTATGTGTTTTTGGGAGAAAGCGAAACATTGCCCGTCATCATTTCATCAAGTCTCACAGCAATGGAGGAGGAGAAGCTTGTGAGGGTGCTGCGAGAGCACAAAATGGCCATAGGGTGGACTTTGGCCGACATTAAAGGAATAAGCCCTACCACATGCATGCACCGTATACTTCTTGAGGAGGGGGCTAAACCAACTCGAGAGGCTCAACGCCGTCTCAACCCTCCAATGATGGAAGTGGTGAAGAAGGAAATAATCAAGCTTTTGGATTGCGGAGTGATCTACCCTATCTCCGATAGCCGTTGGGTCTCTCCAGTTCAAGTCGTTCCCAAGAAGTCCGGAGTAACTGTTATCAAGAATGATGAGAATGAGCTCGTGCCTACACGCATTCAGACTGGATGGCGAGTATGTATCGATTACCGGAAGCTAAATGCCATGACTAGGAAAGATCACTTTCCTTTGCCATTCATCGACCAGATGCTCGAAAGGTTAGCCGGTCATGCTTTTTACTGTTTTCTTGATGGATACTCTGGATATAACCAAATTGTGATAGCCCCGGATGATCAAGAGAAGACCACATTCACATGTCCCTTTGGAACATTTGCTTATCGTCGCATGCCATTTGGCTTATGCAACGCACCGGCCACTTTCCAAAGGTGTATGGTAAGTATATTTTCCGATTTTGTTGAAAAGATCATTGAGGTTTTCATGGATGATTTCAGTGTATTTGGGAGTTCATTTGATAATTGCTTGGATAATCTAACCTTAATTTTGAAACGATGTGTTGAAACTAACCTTGTCTTGAATTGGGAGAAATGTCACTTTATGGTGAAACAAGGTATAGTTTTAGGACATATTGTTTCAGAAAAAGGAATTGAAGTAGATAAATCGAAAATAGACCTTGTACGTCACTTACCCTCTCCTACTTCGGTTAGAGAGGTACGTTCGTTTCTTGGCCATGCAGGGTTCTATAGGCGTTTTATCAAGGACTTCTCCAAGATGTCCAACCCTCTTTGCCGATTGCTTCAAAAAGATGTGCCATTCAAGTTTGATGAAGAGTGTAATTCGGCATTTAACCAACTCAAGGAGAAGCTAGTCTCGGCCCCCATTATTGTACCTCCAGATTGGAGCCTCCCGTTCGAGCTCATGTGCGATGCATCCGACTATGCATTAGGAGCTGTTCTAGGACAAAGAAGAGACAAGCGGCCGCATGTCATATACTATGCCTCTCGGACTCTCAATGATGCCCAATTGAACTACTCCACGACGGAAAAAGAACTTCTAGCTGTGGTTTTTGCTTTAGATAAATTCCGTTCATATTTAATTGGTACTAAAGTAATCGTTTATTCTGATCATGCAGCTTTGAGGTACTTGCTCACGAAAAAGGAAGCAAAGCCGAGGCTTATCCGTTGGATTCTTCTTCTTCAAGAATTTGATATTGAAATCCGGGATAAGAAAGGAAGCGAGAATGTAGTGGCTGACCATTTAAGCCGAATGATCCACGAGGAGCATGAACATGCCGTACCTATCCCTGAAACTTTTCCCGATGAGCAGCTACTATCCATTGAGGTAAGTGAACCATGGTATGCAGATTTAGTGAATTACTTGGTGACTAAACAAATTCCAAATGAACTAAACAAGCACCAACGTGATAAGCTTAAAAATAATGCACGTTTCTATGTTTGGGATGACCCTTATTTGTGGAAGTATTGCTCAGATCAAATTATACGTAGATGTGTGCATGATTCTGAATTTCACTCAATTCTAAGCTTTTGTCACACATATGCATGTGGTGGTCATTTTGGCACACAACGCACTGCCCTCAAGGTTTTAGAGTGTGGTTTTTATTGGCCGACTATATTTAGGGATGCTAGAACCTTTTGTATGTCTTGTGATCGTTGCCAACGAATGGGTAACATAGGTACCAAGGACCAAATGCCGCAAACCCCTGTCTTTAATGTTGAAATTTTTGATGTTTGGGGCATTGATTTCATGGGCCCTTTCCCTCCATCTTATGGTTTCACTTATATCTTGCTTGCCGTTGATTATGTTTCTAAATGGGTGGAAGCAAAAGCCACCCGTACTAACGATTCTAAGGTGGTTGCAGATTTCGTGAAAACTAACATTTTTGCTAGGTTTGGAATGCCGAGAGTAATCATAAGTGATGGAGGGTCTCACTTTTGCAATCGGACCATTGAGGCGTTGCTAAGAAAGTACCATGTCAACCATAAGGTCTCCACACCTTACCATCCTCAAACAAATGGCCAAGCCGAGGTGTCTAACCGAGAAATCAAACAAATTTTGGAGAAGACCGTTGGACCAACAAGGAGGGATTGGAGCTTACGTTTAGATGATGCACTGTGGGCATATCGTACGGCATACAAAACACCCATTGGGATGTCACCTTTTCGGCTCGTCTATGGTAAGCCATGTCATTTGCCCGTAGAGTTAGAGCACAAGGCACATTGGGCCGTAAAGATTTTCAACATGGACATAGATGCAGCGGGAGTTCATAGGAAGCTCCAATTGAATGAACTTGAGGAGATTCGGAATGAAGCCTATGAGAATGCCCGGATGTACAAAGCCAAGACCAAAGCATTCCATGATAAAATGATTCGAACCAAGACCTTCACAGTTGGGCAGAAAGTGTTACTTTTCAACTCTCGCCTACGTTTGTTTCCTGGTAAGTTGCGTTCTAAATGGATTGGCCCGTTTGTTGTTACTAATGTTTTCCCTCATGGTGCAGTGCAAATCAAAAGTTCAAGGACGCAGCAAGAATTCAAAGTGAATGGGCATCGATTGAAGCCCTACTACGAGATGTTTGAGGAGCATGTCGTGGAAGAGGTACCCCTCCATGCCGTGGAACCTAGTCAAGCTTAAACGGAGGTACCGTCCGGCTGCAAGACGTAAAAGAAAGCGCTTCGTGGGAGGCAACCCATGCATCCGAATAGAGAAGAACTTGGAAACCCCTTTAAGAGACTTATTTTTATTCCTTTCTTTTTCTTTACTGCCTTTACTTTGCTTTCTTTCTCGTATTTGTTTATTTGCTTGCTCTGTTGTGACTTTCTGCTTAAAACATTGAGGACAAAGTTTGATTTAAGTGTGGGGGGGTAAACAATTTGTATTTGCATGAATTTCGTGGGATTTATTCACCTATCACTTAGAATGTTGTTTCTTGCTGTTTTAAGCGTTTTTAGAGTGTTTTATAGTGTCTTGGTATAAAACTTCGAAAATTTGATAAAAATTAAAAAAAAAAAAAAAAAAAAAAAAAAAAAAAAAAAAAAAAAAAAAAAAAACTCTTCTCTTTGTTGCTATTTCGTTTCTGCCTTGTTAGGTTGTTTAGTTGTTATTGTTTGTTTGTTTATTAATTGTGTGAGTCTATGATTGTAACATTGAGAAAATGTTTGATTTATTGATAGGCACTGCTAAACAAAGAAAGATGGTGCTTCACAAAGGTTGTTTGCTTGAGGCCCCACTACGTGGCTTTACTCTTGAAGCGGAAGGCGTAGGAACAGAAGGCATCGGAGCGGAAGGCGTAGGAACGGAAGGCGTAGGAGCAGAAGGCATCGGAGCAGGAGGCATCGAAGATAGAGCATTCCAGGCCTCAATACTTGGCCAAGCGCTGGATGAGCCAGGAAAAAGGTGCCTCTGGAGGAAAGACGAAAACCTTTGACGGTCACTGTGAATCCGACCTTCAGACTCTTGCAGCTCATCAAGCTTCCTCTTCATGCCCGACGAATAGTTATTTGCAAGCACATGCAAACTTCTATTCTCATACTTCAGCTGCTGGATCTCCTGCTTGAGACTTTCCACCTCTGCCATCAATGATTCCACCTGACGGGAGCGGGCAAGCAGGCGTTGGCCCATGTTGGACACAGAACTCGCACACTGAACACTAAGTGCGAGGGACTCTTGAACGGCCAACTCATCGGACCGTCCTGACAGCAGCCTACTATCTTTTGGTGTGAGGAGGTTCCTAGCTACTATTGTAGCTGTTGTGGCGTCCTGCATCACAGAGTCTTCACCTGAAAGAGGACCGTTAGAAGAAAAGAAAGAAGGACGCCATACGTTACCTTGACGCGGCGCGCCCGTATCACTGCTAAGGCTCAATTCCAAGCTAAGGTTCGATGAGTTTGCCATTTTTCAAAAGTGTTCAAAGAGAAGGGATGGAGTTAAATTTCAAAGGGCCGGAGTCGATTTTCTTCAGAGTGTGTTTGTTGTGGTGATCGATAGCTCAATAAAAAAAGCCAAGGCGACGCGTCCACCAATTCAAAAAGCCGGAATTTCCGGCGTAAGTTCGGCGACGCTTTCTCGGCTTTTCAGAAGGCGCGTTCAACTTTGTCAAAAGATTTCTTCTTTTCAGACAACACGTGGAGGCCATCACCGCAACTACACATCTTTAGCCGACAAGCGCAAAGTTCGGCGACGCTTTCTCTGCTTTTCAGAAGACGCGTGCAGCTTTGTCAAAAGGAGCCGCATCTGCACTACCACGTGTCGTTCAGAAAGCGAAGGGGCGCCTGCTCAGAAATCGAAGAGGTGTGTTCAGAAATCGAAGAGGTGTGTTCAGAAATCGAAGAGGCGTGTTCAGAGATCGAAGAGGCGCCACTATTTCAAAAAGCCAGATTTGCGGGATCAAAACGTTTGTCGACAAAGGTAAAAAGTACCACCACTTGATATTATCTCTATATATGTCGACCTTCGTCTTTTATGGCAGGGCAAACCTGAAGAAAAATGCCCAACTCTCCCTCACCTCTGAGGGCGTACTCCCAGCAAAGCCTTTCGAAATACTCAATTCTTTCTTCTTCCCCAAAGATGATACCAGATGCCTGGAGTACATATGACCCAGGAGGAAACAGCACAACAAATACATGTGCTGATTCATTCACCGCTTCTTCAAAAGCAAAGGTATCTCATATCATCAAGGTCAAAAGCAAAAGTATCTCATATCATGCTCTTTCCCTGTCTTTTTCTTTGTCCTTGTTCTTACTCGCATGGCAAAGTAAAACAAGCAATCAGCCGGCACTTGGAGTCAGTCTTCCGATCTGGAGCCAACTGCCTGGAATCTATTCCTGATTGCTTACCTAGCGTTGCTCTCGAGTAGTCATCTTCAACGGTTGATACACTTCCGGAGAAGGGACCACTTCTGCAAAGGGGAGCGAGTAAGGCAAGTGAAAATGATACATTGAAGCATGTGGAGACAAACATAGGCTGAGTTATCCTCCAACCCTTTTCAATACGAATTGGAAAGATTGAACAAAGAAACAGACCAAAGGGGTAAGCTCAGACCTTCGGGGGAGACCAAATGAACCATCATGCTGCCCAGTTCAAGAAGTAGCACAAAGGAAAATCAACGATGGGCGGAAACCAGTTCGAGAGTAAGCCTGTGGAATCATCAAGATCAAGCCTCAATGCAATCAACAAAGAGAAGATGGAATTTACACTCTATAACCAGATTTGCGTCTCTAAACTCTTCTCTTTGTTAATTACATTATGCCATGTTTAGTATGTTTAAGTGCTTTTTGTGTATTTACTTATGCTTTGTGTGAATCTATGCTTAAAACATTGAGGACAATGTTTGATTTAAGTGTGGGGGGGTAACTAAGTATATTTGATGCAAATTCGTTGGATTTTATCACCTATCACTTCACATGTTGTTTCTCACTGTTTTAAAATTGTTTTAGTGTGTTTTGTCTTAAAAATTCGAAAATCCCATAAAAATTTGAAAAATTGTTTTGAAAAACCCAAAAAGAGTTGTTTTAAAGTTGTTTTTGTGTGTGTGTTTGTGTCTTAGGATACCTTCCAACACAATGATAAGGATTTGGTTTGTAATTGCATGACTGTTAAAAAGAGTTATTAACATAGAGAAAAGTTTGATTTACTCTTGGTATATGCTTGGTTATGGTTATAATGTATAACTTCACATGCAATCATAAAAGAAAATTTAGTTTTTGTAACATGCCTGAAGGAAGGAACTCAAACAAATGCTACAACCCTGAGAGACTTGAGCCTATAACGTTCTTTGGAGAGTATAATCTGTGATTTCTTGTTTTCTAAAATCGTTGCATGATCTCATTATTCTTTGCTTGGTTACTACTTAGAAGGCGTTTCATCATATAGTTCCAAATGCTAGAACTCATGCCCATTTCATTCAAAGCATGTTATTGATTTGCATAACATATATCAAGATGAAGTTGTGTAGTTGCCACCATAGCCAAATAGCCTCGCTTCCCATATTTCGTATATGTTGTAAGTTTTACCCCCGTTGAGCCATGTTAACCCATGTTCTTTGTTTACCCACTTTATCTTCACCTAACCTAGAATATGACCGTCCTTACCCTTGTTCTTAAAAGATAGTGAGCATGACTTAATTGAATTCCTTTTGAGTTACATTATGAAAGAAAATAAGTGTGGGGGAGAGAATGTTTAAGTGTTTTGTTTTGAGATTCAAAAGAAAAAAAAAAAAAAAAAAAAAAAAAAAAAAAAAAAAAAAAAAAAAAAGAGAAAAGAATAAGTGATTGAAGAAAGGTTCCAAAACACCAATTCTGGGCGTAAATTGTCTAAATTCTCCCTTTTTGTTCAAAAGTTGAGTTTTCATTCAAAAGTGAATTCTAAGTTGATTAAAATGCTTTGCTCACTATTTCTTTAAGAACATTTGTTTTCCATATCCCTTCTTTATCCACATACCCCAAGCCCCGTTACAACCCTTGACTTCTATCTTGAGTGTTGTGTATTTCAATTTGTGGAGTTTGAACTTGGTATGAGCTTATGGTGTCACTGGTTCTCGCGTCTAAGTAGTAGCATTCCATTCATGAGATCATATCTAAACTTGATTATTAACTCCAGAATTTGCGTTCTTTGTGATACATATATGTGAGTGTCGTTTTCATGTTTACATCAATCTTCTCACATATGACTAGATTAGGGTGTGTAGTTAGAAAATCTGAGTAAAAATTGAGTGCATATCTTGAACGGAATTGAGCAAATTCTCTAAGGCATGTTACTACATTCAAAACATGGTTTTAAATGCTTAATTGTGAACTAGTATATGGTGACTATGATTAAGAATGTACTTAAATGTGAAGATGACTAAAATCTGTGAGAATGATGATTTTTAACTTGTCATGTGCATTGGAAATCCCTAAGACGGTTGTTGGAAGGTTTAGGTTGTGTTTTACGTGTTTAGTGTCGTTTTGTTTATTTGTTTTTATTCTGTTTTGCTCGAGGACTAGCAAAAGCTAAGTGTGGGGGTATTTGATAGGAGCATATTCATGCGACTTAAATGGCTTGTTCTCGTGCATTTACGTTATGTTTCTCTCGTTATTTTAGTCCTTTATGCTTCTTTTGTGTGTTTTCAGGTTCTAAGGGCCTAGGGAGCAAGAAAGTGCATTTTGAGGCCATTTGGAGCATTTTTGGGCATGGATTGGATAGCTTATCCATGGAGCCAAGAGAATGGACGAATTTGAAGGCCTTGTATGCACTTGAAGACACAAAACAATGGCTCTAGCCCAATCAAACACATTATGCCATACAAACCAACCTATTTTAGGCCCATTCTATGTACTTAAACCCTAGCCCTTTAAACTAATTCATTGATCACTTATCAAACCATTCACTTATCACTCACCACATATCATTCACTTATCACTTAACATACCATTCATTCTTTATTCCTTTCCAAACATCTCACATGCATTTCCACCTTCCTACTTCATCATTTCACCACATTCTCCCTCTTTAACTCACATGCATTCTCACACATGCACATCATTCACTCACATTTCCACCATTCATTCTTTATTCCTTTCCAAACATCTCACATGCATTTCCACCTTCCTACTTCATCATTTCACCACATTCTCCCTCTTTAACTCACATGCATTCTCACACATGCACATCATTCACTCACATTTCCACCATTCATTCTTTATTCCTTTCCAAACATCTCACATGCACTTCCACCTTTCATCCACAATGATTCATGATTCATTCACTTTGCATCCTTTAAATCACATACTTTTCCATCATTAATTAGCCACTTGCATCTTAAACAAACAACCATATGTTCCCTCCACTACTCCTATAAATACCCTTGCACCCATTCAATTCATATCTCATATATTTCCATTCACAACACTTCACACAACACAAATACCATTCCATTGCCGTGAGTCCCATTTCATTTTCTGCATATTTTCTCTTCATTCTTCCATCTCCAACCACTCCCTACTCCATTCCACATACACCTAAAGCCCTTAAGCTCACCTTAGACCTTGTGCTACAACAACGAGGAAGAAAAGAGTGCTTAAACGTTCATACAATTCAAGTTTGAGTTGTTGGAATGTTTAGGTGTTTCTTTGATTTCAAAGTTTAAATTTAATTCTCTTTGTTTTGTACGTATGAGAAGGGAAGAGAAGAGTGCCTAAACGTTCATACAATTCACGTTTGAGTTGTTGGAATGTTTAGGTGTTTCTTTGATTTCAAAGTTATGAGGAACTAAACCCCCCTTTAGCTAGGGGGTGATTCGAAACTATGTTTATATTTGCATTTTGAATTGATTACGTTTGGTTGGAATTTCATAAGTTGTGGATTCAATTCGTTTAACTGTTTGATTGATAACTTATTTATGTATGTTCATTGAGATTGCAAGCTTAATTTTCATGCATAAATATGACGCTAGAATATAAGTGAATTTCACCTAATCGTTATGAACTTATATTCACAAGTAGTAGAGGTTGCTTATAAACAATCTCGTTAAACGAATTCTTGGCATAAGTTTCATGCGTATTCCATAGTAACGAATGCCTCGTCGATGTTTATGATTTCCGTTGAACTTAATGATCTTGGTTAAATGTCTCTATCATGCGTATTCCATAGTTAGGGACTTTGATTAAGAATAATTTGGTTGTAATGCGTATTCCATTCAATCCAACGAATTTAGGGAAATCTGAAAGTTAATCTAAGCGGATCTAATTAACTTGGAGCATTGAGTTTCACAACTTATCGAAAGACCAACTGAGAATCAATTTTGTTTGCAAGTGTAACATGTGTGGAGAAGAACCCCTTGGCTATTCCATCATCCATATTTTCATCACATTCATATTTACATTTTGCCTTTAATTATATTCTGTCTTTTTAATTTAATATCGTCCAAACACAATTCCCCCCCTCTATTTTGTTAAGTTTTAATCATTCGTATTTGTTTTATTTTTGTAACTTTAAGCTTTTGGAGTCATAAACATTTGCAAATTCGTCTAAATCAAGTTCTAGCTTCTATTTGAGTCAATTTGATTGTTTTAGACAATTTGAGTTTTTCAAAGCCATTCTGAGTCATAGTAGTCTTGTTAAGAGTATTTTAATTTAGTTTTTATGTTTTTAAGTCAATTTAGAAGGTTTTAGCAAGCCCTCCTAATCCCCGGTCTAGAACGATCCCTCACTTATCCATTCTACTACAATTGTCAAACGAGGGTTTAATTTGAGTGTCAAGTAAATCTCGCATCAAGCATTCCAGGCCTCAATACTTGGCCAAGCGCTGGATGAGCCAGGAAAAAGGTGCCTCTGGAGGAAAGACGAAAACCTTTGACGGTCACTGTGAATCCGACCTTCAGACTCTTGCAGCTCATCAAGCTTCCTCTTCATGCCCGTCGAATAGTTGTTTGCAAGCACGTGCAACCTTCTATTCTCATACTTCAGCTGCTGGATCTCCTGCTTGAGACTTTCCACCTCTGCCATCAATGATTCCACCTGACGGGAGCGGGCAAGCAGGCGTTGGCCCATGTTGGACACAGAACTCGCACACTGAACACTAAGTGCGAGGGACTCTTGAACGGCCAACTCATCGGACCGTCCTGACAGCAGCCTACTATCTTTCGGAGTGAGGAGGTTCCTAGCTACTATTGTAGCTGTTGTGGCGTCCTGCATCACGGAGTCTTCACCTGTGAGAGGACCGTTAGAAGAAAAGAAAGAAGGGCGCCATACGTTACCTTGACGCGGCGCGCCCGTATCACTACTAAGGCTCAATTCCAAGCTAAGGTTCGATGAGTTTGCCATTTTTCAAAAGTGTTCAAAGAGAAGGGATGGAGTTAAATTTCAAAGGGCCGGAGTCGATTTTCAAGAATGGGAAATCTTCAGAGTGTGTTTGTTGTGGTGATCGATAGCTCAATAAAAAAGCCAAGGCGACGCGTCCACCAATTCAAAAAGCCGGAATTTCCGGCGTAATTTAGGCGACGCTTTCTCGGCTTTTCAGAAGGCGCGTTCAACTTTGTCAAAAGATTTCTTCTTTTCAGACAACACGTGGAGGCCATCATCACAACTACACATCTTTAGCCGACAAGCGCAAAGTTCGGCGACGCTTTCTCTGCTTTTCAGAAGACGCGTGCAGCTTTGTCAAAAGGAGCCGCATCTGCACTACCACATGTCGCTCAGAAATCGAAGGGGCGCCTGCTCAGAAATCGAAGAGGCGTATTCAAAAATCGAAGAGGCGCCACTATTTCAAAAAGCCAGAGTTGCGGGATCACAACGTTTGTCGACAAAGGTAAAAAGTACCACCACTTGCTATTATCTCTATATATGTCGACCTTCGTCTTTTATGGCAGGGCAAACCTGAAGAAAATGCCCAACTCTCCCTCACCTCTGAGGGTGCACTCCCAGCAAAGCCTTTCGAAATACTAAATTCTTTCTTTTTCCCCAAAGATGATACCAGATGTCTGGAGTACAGATGACCCAGGAGGAAACAGCACAACAAATACATGTGCTGATTCATTCACCGCTTCTTCAAAAGCAAAGGTATCTCATATCATCAAGGTCAAAAGCAAAAGTATCTCATATCATGCTCTTTCCCTGTCTTTTTCTTTGTCCTTGTTCTTACTCGCATGGCAAAGTAAAACAAGCAATCAGCCGGCACTTTCCTGATTGCTTACCTAGCGTTGCTCTCGAGTAGTCATCTTCAACGGTTGATACACTTCCGGAGAAGGGACCACTTCTGCAAAGGGGAGCGAGTAAGGCAAGTGAAAATGATACATTGAAGCATGTGGAGACAAACATAGGCTGAGTTATCCTCCAACCCTTTTCAATACGAATTGGAAAGATTGAACAAAGAAACAGATAAAAGGGATAAGCTCAGACCTTCGGGGGAGACCAAAAGAACCATCCTGCTGCCCAGTTCAAGAAGTAGCACAAAGGAAAATCAACGATGGGCAGAAACCAGTTCAAGAGTAAGCCTGTGGAATCACAAAGATCAAAAGCCTCAATGCAATTACCAAGGAGAAGATGGAATTTACACTCTATAACCAGATTTGCGTCTCTAAACTCTTCTCTTTGTTAATTACATTCTGCCATGTTTAGTATGTTTAAGTGCTTTTTGTGTATTTACTTATGCTTTGTGTGAATCTATGCTTAAAACATTGAGGACAATGTTTGATTTAAGTGTGGGGGGGGTAACTAAGTATGTTGATGCAAATTCGTTGAATTTTATCACCCATAACTTCAAGTGTTGTTCCTTACTGTTTTAAATGTTTTTAAGGTGTTTTTAAACTGTTTTAGCGTGTTTTGTTTTATAACTCCGAAAATCACATAAAAATTTGAAAAACATTTTTTTGAAAAGCCTAAAAAGAGTGTTTTGAGTTGTTTTTGTGTCTTAGGGAACCTTCCAACGTTATGATGAGGATTTGGTTTGTAATTGCATGACTGTTAAAAAGAGTTATAAACATGGATGAAAGTTTGATTTACTCTTGGTATATGTTTAGTTATGGTTATAATGTATGACTTCACATGCAATCATAAAAGAAAAATTCGTTTTTGTAACATGCTTGAAGGAAGGAACTCATAATGACGCTACATCCCTGTGAGACTCAAGCCATTACCTTCTTTGGAGAGTTTTATTCTGTGATTCTTTGTTTTCTAAAGTTGTTGCATGATCTCATTATTCCTTGCTTGGTTGCTACTTAGAATGCAATTGTATCATGATAGAACTAAATGCTAGAACTTATATCCGTTTCATTCAAAGCATGGCATTGAATTGCATAACATATATCAAGATGAAGTTGTGTAGTTGCCACCATAACCAAATAGCCTTACTTCCCATATTTCGTATTTGTTATTAGTTTTAACCCCGTTGAGCCTCGTTTAGCCTATTTCCTTTGCTAACCACATCACCCCTTACCTAGCCTAGATTAGGACCATCCGTACCCTTGTTCTTGAAGCATAGTAAGCATGACGGATAATGAATTCCTTTTGATTAATATGTAGCAAAAGCTAAGTGTGGGGGAAAGGATTTTTTTTTTTGTATGTATGTGCCTAAGTCTTAAAGGAGGCGCGGAAAAAAAAAAAAAAAAAAAAAAAAAAAGTGAAAATAAGTGAGAATGGACTCACAAGTGTGATTGTTAAAGAAAGGGCCCAAAAAGTTTGAATATGGCCCTAAGTTTTGTGACTTCCCCTTGGGTGTTCAAAGTTGACTTCTGCGTTCTAAAGGGAATTCTAAGTGCCTAATTCAATACTTTGCTCACTATTGCTTAAAGAACGTTTGTTATCCTTACCTTTCATTTTTAGCCAATTACCCCAAGCCCCATTACAACCCGTGACTTCAATCTTGAGTGTTATGTGTTTCAATTTGTGGAGTTTGAACTTGGTATGAGCATATGGTGTCACTGGTTCTCGCATCTAAGTAGGAGCATTCCATTCATGAGATCATATCTAAACATGCTTATTAACTCCAGAAATTGCTCTCTTTATGATACATATATGTGAGTGTTCGTTTTCATATTTACATCAATCTTCTCACATGTAACTAGATTAGGGTGTGTAGTTAGAAAATCTGAGTGAAATTTGAGTACGTATCTTGTAAGGAATTGAGCAAATTCTCTAAAAGCATGTTACTACATTCAAAATATAGTTTTAAATGCTTAATTGTGAATTAGTATGTGGTGACTATGATTAAGTATGTACTTAAGTGTAAAGATAACCAAAATCTGTGGGAATAATGATTTTTAACATGTCATGTGCATTGGAAATCCCTGAGGCAACGTTGGAAGGTTTAAGATTGTGTTTGGTTTGTTTCGTTTCGTTTTATTTTGTTTTTCTGTTTTGCTCGAGGACTAGCAAAAGCTAAGTGTGGGGGTATTTGATAGGAGCATATTCATGCGACTTAAATGGCTTGTTCTCGTACATTTACGTTATGTTTCTTTAGTTAGTTTAGTCCTTTATGCTTCTTTTGTGTGTTTTCAGGATAATAAGACGTGTTTGACGAAAGGATGCATTATGGAGTGTTTTGGAGCACTATTGGGCTAAGGATGGATAGCTTATGCTTGGAGCCAAAATGTTGGATGAAATTGAAGGCCTTGTAAGCACTTGAGGACACAAAACAATGGCCCTAACCCAATTACATTCACCTTGCCTTGGGCTTAACGCAAACACCATTCCTTGCCATGCAAGGGGGAGCAATTTGGGTCCATTTCATGTACTTAAACCCTAGCCCAATCCACAATCACTTCAAAGGCATGCAAAACCTTTCAACACCTTTTAATCATTCCCCTTTAAGTTATGTTTTTATTTCCTAACCCTACATGCATTATTTATTAGCATCTTCACATGCATTCCCTTCACATTCACCCACATGCACATTCAAATCAACACATGCACCCTTTAATTCATTTAACACATATAATCATTCAACCATGCCGTGGCCTTCATTCCCATTTCCAACATCTTCACATGCATTTCCAGCTTTCACATGTCTTCACATTCATTTCCAAACAACAATCATTTCAAATGCCATGCATTCACATGCATTTTCAGCACCTACACACCTCACACACATGCAATTTCAGCACCAACAAGCATCATTGCCGTGTACCCCATATGCATTTCCAGCTTTCACATGCTTTCCTAACTATTTTCCATCATTAATTAGCCACTTGCATCTTAAACAAACAGCCATATACATCTCCATTCCTCCTATAAAAACCCTTGCATTCTCATTCATTTGGCATTCATTCACTCCCCACTCATATTTCCATTCACAACACTTCATACAACACAAACACAACCCTTGTGCCGCAAATCATTTCCATTTCTGTGCAGTTTTTCTCCTCCATTGCAGCCACTATCCAACCACTTCCCATCCCTCCAAAACACTTCACATAATCCCCAAAGCTCACCTTAGACCTTGTGCTACAACAACGAGGAAGAAAAGAGTGCTTAAACGTTCATACAATTCAAGTTTGAGTTGTTGGAATGTTTAGGTGTTTCTTTGATTTCAAAGTTTAAATTTAATTCTCTTTGTTTTGTACGTATGAGAATGGAAGATAAGAGTGCCTAAACGTTCATACAATTCAAGTTTGAGTTGTTGGAATGTTTAGGTGTTTCTTTGATTTCAAAGTTATGAGGAACTAAACCCCCTTTAGCTAGGGGGTGATTCGAAACTATGTTTATATTTGCAATTTGAATTGATTACGTTTGGTTGGAATTTCATAAGTTGTGGATTCAATTCGTTTAACTGTTTGATTGATAACTTATTTATGTATGTTCATTGAGATTGCAAGCTTAATTTTCATGCATAAATATGACGCTAGAATATAAGTGAATTTCACCTAATCGTTATGAACTTATATTCACAAGTAGTGGAGGTTGCTTATAAACAATCGCGTTAAACGAATTCTTGGCATAAGTTTCATGCGTATTCCATAGTAACGAATGCCTCGTCGATGTTTATGATTTCCGTTGAACTTAATGATCTTTGTTGAATGTCTCTATCATGCGTATTCCATAGTTAGGGACTTTGATTAAGAATAATTTGGTTGTAATGCGTATTCCATTCAATCCAACGAATTTAGGGAAATCTGAAAGTTAATCTAAGCGGATCTAATTAACTTGGAGCATTGAGTTTCACAACTTATCGAAAGACCAACTGAGAATCAATTTTGTATGCAAGTGTAACATGTGTGGAGAAGAACCCCTTGGCTATTCCATCATCCATATTTTCATCACATTCATATTTACATTTTGCCTTTAATTATATTCTGTCTTTTTAATTTAATATCGTCCAAACACATTTCCCCCATATTTCGTTGAGTCTTAATCATTCGTATTTGTTTTATTTTTGTATCTTTAAGCTTTTGGAGTCATAAACACTTGCAAATTCGTCTAAATCAAGTTCTAGCTTCTATTTGAGTCAATTTGATTGTTTTAGACAATTTGAGTTTTTCAAAGCCATTCTGAGTCATAGTAGGCTTGTTAAGAGTATTTTGATTTAGTTTTTATGTTTTTAAGTCAATTTAGAAGGTTTTAGCAAGCCCTCCTAATCCCCGGTCTAGAACGATCCCTCACTTATTGATGCGAGAATTATACGCACACAAATTAAACCCTCTTTTTGTCGATTTGTAGTATAAGTATAAGTAGGGATCGTTCTGGACCGGGGATTAGGAGGGATTGCAAATCTCTTGGAAATTGACTCAAAAACGTAAAATAACAATATGAAATACTAACTTAGACTCAAAGAATGCAAAACTAAAAATAAGAAAGATTAAGACTAAGACTTAAACGAAATAGGGGGGAATTGGATTTGGACGAATTTAAACTAAAATGGATAGATTGTAAAGAAAACAAATTGTAAATATGAAATTGACGGAAATGAATGGATGGTATGGCTAGCTAAGGGGTTCATCTCCATACATGTTACACTTGCATAATAAAATGGTTTCCAATTGCATTTCAATAAACCATGAATTCTCAACACCCCGGGTTAATTAGGTCCGCTTAAATTAACCGTCAAGTTTTCCTTAAGTTAATGAATTGGATGATTGCATACGACAACCCAAAGCATTCCTCACAAGTTCCCTACATGAATTGCATAATAGAGAAACAAGCAAGAATCATTAAGCATCATGAAAACTATAAGTGTTGACGAGGCATTCGTTACTATGATTGCATGAAACTTATGCCAAGAATTCGTTTAACACGATTGTTTATAAGCAACCTCCACTACTTGTGAATATAAGTTCATAACGATTAGGTGAAACTCACTTATATTCTAGCGTCATATTCATGCATGAAAATTAAGCGCGCATTCTTAATAAACATACATAAATAAGTTATCAATCAAACGGTTAAACAAATTGAATCCACAACTTATGAAACGCAATTAGAAGTAATCAAATCAAAATGCAAGCATAAACATATATTTCGAATCCCCCCCTAGCTAAAGGGGGGTTTAGTTCCTCATACAAAACAAAGAGAATTGAAATTAAACATTGAAATCAAAGAAACGCCTAAACATTCCAACAACTCAAACTTGAATTGTATGAACGTTTAGGCCCTCTTCTCTTCCTCTTTATTGTAGCATAAGGTCTAAGGATAATTGGTTTGGGGGATGGAAGTGTGGAATGGAAAAGGAATTATGGAAATAGGTGAGGAGTGGTGGAGAAAATGGTGCAGAAAATGGAGAGAAACTCACGGCTAGAGAAGGAATGGAGTGTTTGTGTTGTGGTATCTACAATGGAATGAGATGTTCTTTGAATGAATGAATGCAAGGGTATTTATAGGAGTAATGGAGGGAACATGACAGCTAGGAGGTGGGTGGAAATGTGGCTGCAAGTTTGGTGAATGATTATGAGTGAATGCATGTGAATGTGGCTAGGTTGGAAAGCTGGAAATCTGAAAATGCAAATGGGAATCCTGAAATGCAAAGGTGGCCACGGTTTTGAGTGTGTTTTGTGTTGGAAATGCATGTGAATGCATGTGAATGTTGTTTGTGTGAAGTGTGT
Source organism: Pyrus communis (assembly GCF_963583255.1). Lineage (NCBI taxonomy): Eukaryota > Viridiplantae > Streptophyta > Magnoliopsida > Rosales > Rosaceae > Pyrus > Pyrus communis. Next base: position 18,741,236 of record NC_084812.1, read on the forward strand.
GTGGGTTAAAGAGTGAATGGTGGTGTAATGATGAAGTGTGATGGCTGAAAATGTCAAGGGAAATGCATGTGATTGCAAGGCAGAGAATTTCAGGATGCATGTGTGTTGGTGTGTTGTGTGATTTGTTTTGTGGTTAATGGGAATGTGGTTGAATGATTAAATGGACATGTGGGGTGTAATTGCAAAGGGAATGCAAAGTGAATGAATAATGAATGCATGTGCACTGTTTTTGGGAGAAAGGTGGCTGAATGTGCATGTGAATTAGGTTGTGAAAACATGTGGAATGTGGCTGGAATTGATGAGTAATGCACGGTTTTGTTGTTGGTTCTTTGGTGATGAATGCAATGATGAAATGGATGGGAGTGCATGTGTGTTAGGTGGTGTAATGATGAAGTGGGAAGTGGAAGAATGTGGTTGGAAATGGCTAAGGGGATGCACGGCTAGGAAGAAGAATGAATGATGTGCATGTGTGTGAATGCATGTGTTTAAATGGTTGAAATGTGTAGATGATTATGAGTATGATAAGTGATAAGTGAATGATATGTTAAGTGATAAATGAATGATATGTGGTGAGTGATAAGTGAATGGAAGTGATAAGTGATAAGTGAATGGAAGTGATAAGTGAATGGTTTGATAAGTGATAAGTGAGTGGAAGTGATAAGTGATAAATGAATGATATGTTAAGTGATAAATGAATGATATGTGGTGAGTGATAAGTGAATGATATGATAAGTGAATGCTTTAAGTGTTTAAAATAGGGAACAAAGCCCTTCCTTGCATGGCAAGGAAGGGGGACACAAGGAAACACACGACAATGTCCTAAGGTTGCAAGGAATGTTGTTTTTGTGTTCTAAAATGCGTAGGAGTCTTCAATGATGCTTAAACATGAGGTCTTTTAGGATTTAACTTTCCTACTTCAAGTCTTTAATTTCGTCCATCCTCTTGGCTCCAAGCATATGATATCCATTCCAATCTCTAATTTGCTCCAAAAGGCTCCAAAAGGCATTCTTTTGCATACCTTGCCCTTAGAACCTGAAAACACACAAAAGAAGCATAAAGGACTAAAATAACTAGAGAAACATAACGTAAATGCACGAGAACAAGCCATTTAAGTCGCATGAATATGCTCCTATCAAATACCCCCACACTTATCTTTTGCTAGTCCTCGAGCAAAACAGAAAGAAAAACAAAACAAAACCAAACGAAACAAAACAAGTAAAACACAACCTAAACCTTCCAACAACTGTCTTAGGGATTTCCAATGCACATGACACGTTAAAAATCATCATTCCCACAGATTTTAGTCATCTTCACACTTAAGTACATTCTTAATCATAGTCACCATATACTAGTTCACAATTAAGCATTTAAAACCATGTTTTGAATGTAGTAACATGCCTTAGAGAATTTGCTCAATTCCTTACAAGATATGCACTCGATTTTCACTCAGATTTTCTAACTACACACCCTAATCTAGTCATATGTGAGAAGATTGATGTAAACATGTAGACGAACACTCACATAAGTTATAACAAGGAAAGCATTTTCTGGATTTACGATAATGACATGAATATGATCTCATGAATGGAATGCTACTACTTAGAATGAGAACCAGTGATTCCATAAGCTCATATCAATTCCAAACTCCACAAATTGAAACACATAACACTCAAGAGAGAAGCATAAGGGTTGAAACGGAGCTAAAGGTGTTTGGCTAACAAAGAAGGGATATGGAAAACAAAGGTTCTTAAAGAAATAGCGAGCAAAGCATTTGAATTAACGTAGAATTCACTTTTGAATGAAAACTCAACTTTTGAACAAGGGGGAACAAGCTCTTTTTCCTTTCTTTCTTTTCTTTTCAGTTTTTCTTTTTCATATGTTTTTCACAATTTTTTTTTTTTTTTTTTTTTTTTTTTTTTTTTTTTTCTTTTGACTTCTCAAAGCATACATAAACACTTAAAAACAAAACATTCTCTCCCCCACACTTATTTTCTTTCATAATGTAACTCAAAAGGAATTCAATTAAGTCATGCTCACTATCTATTAGTTGTTTTACTTGCTGTTTGTGTGTTTCTTTATGTTTTGTGTGATTTTATGCTTGAAACATTGAGGACAATGTTTGATTTAAGTGTGGGGGGGTAACTAAGTGTTTTTGATGCAAATTCATGGGATTTTATCACCCTTTACTTATAGACTTGTTCCTTGCTGTTTTTAAGTGTTTTTAAGCAGTTTTGGTGTGTTTTAGTATGTTTTGAAGTAAAAATCCGAAAATCACATAAAAATTTGAAAAATTTGTTTTAAAAACCCAAAAAGAGTTGTTTTCAAAGTGTTTTTGTGTGTTTGTTTTTGTTTTAGGGTACCTTCCAACACAATGATGAGGATTCGGTTTGTAATTACATGGCTGTTAAAGAGAGTGATTAACATGGATGAAAGTTTGATTTACTCTTTGTGTATGCTTGGTTGTGGTTATAACTTATGACTTCACATGCAATCATAAAAAATAAAAAATAAAAAAATAAAAAAATAAAAAAAAATCAGTTTTTGTAACATGCTTGAAGGAAGGAACTCAAATTAACGCTACAACCTTGTGAGACTTGAGCCTAAATGTTTATTTGGAGAGTTAGAATCTGTGCATTTTTGTTTTCTAAGTCGTTGCATGATCTCATTATTCTTTGCTTGGTTACTACTTAGAGGCGTTTCATCATTTAGTTCCAAATGCTAGAACTCATGCCCATTTCATTCAAAGCATGTTATTGATTTGCATAACACAGATTCAAGATGAAGTTGTGTAGTGACCACCACCTTAGCCATATTGCCGTGTATCCCATGTCATTTTATGTTTAAGTTAACCCACATTATCCTCACCTAGCCTAGATTAGGACCATCCACACCCTTGTTCTTAAAGCTTAGTAAAGCATGATTCAAATTGAATTTCTTTCGATTTATGTTGGCAGAAAACAAGTGTGGGGGAAGTGTTCTTGTGTGAGAATTTGTGTGCCATAGGCACGGCATGAAAGAAAAGAAAAAGAAAAAAAAAAAAAAAAAAAAAAGGCGTGAAAAGTATGAAAAAGAGTTGAAAAGTTGTGAAAAAGAATTCCAAAGTATTGTTTGTTGAAGTAAGGGTCCAAAACAATGAATTCGGCCCTAAGGAGTTGTCTAAGTCTTCCCCTTGTGTTTTAAAGTTAATTTCTGCAATCTAAATGAATTCTAAGTCTTAAGTACACTACTTTGCTTACTATTACTTGAAGAACGCTTGTTCTCCTTATCTTTTCTTTGTTAACCACTACCCCAAGCCCCGTTACAACCCTTGACTTCATTCTTGAGTGTTATGTGTTTCAATTTGTGGAGTTTGAATTTGGTATGAGCATATGGTCATTAGTTCTCGCATCTAAGTAGTAGCATTCCATTCATGAGATCATTTCTAAACATGCTTATTAACTCCATAAATTGCGTTCTTTGTTATACGTATATGTGAGCATTCGTTTTCATATTTACATCAATCTTCTCACATATAACTAGTATAGGGTGTGTAGTTAGAAAATCTGAGTGAAAATTGAGTGCATATCTTGTAAGGATTGAGCAAATTCTCTAAGGCATGTTACTACATTCAAAACATTCTTTTAATCGATTAATTGTGAACTAGTAAGTGGTGTCTATGATTAAGTATGTTTTCAATTGTAAAGATGACTCAAATCTGTGGGGATGATGATTTTTAACTTGTCATGTACCATTGGAAATCCCTGAGGTGAACGTTGGAAGGTTTAGGTTATGTTTTGTTTCTTTGTTTTGCTCGAGGACTAGCAAAAGCTAAGTGTGGGGGAATTTGATAGAAGCATATTTATGCGCCTTAGTTAGCTAGTTCTTATGCATTTATGTTGTGTTTTCTTACTTAATTTAGTGTTTAAAGTCATTTTCGTGTGTTTATAGGTTCATATGGCTAAGGATGCAAAAGGATGCCTTTCGGAGCCTTTTGGAGCAAATTAGAGATTGGAATGGATTGCATATGCTTAAAGCCAAGTAGATGGACGAAATTGAAGACCAAAGGAATGAAAATGAAGAACAAAGAGTTCACATTCATCACCAACACAACCATACATCCACACATTCTTTCTCCATCATTGCCGTGCAAAACACCATCATTGCAGCCACATGCACATTCCACTTCATCATTTCAGATTTCCACCATCAACAAAGAACCATTCATTAATCATTTACACTTTAATCATTCAACCACATTCACACATCACCCATTCACCTTTGTGCCATGCTTCTACCTTTGTTCAAGCCCTTCCACATAACCTGCCTTCATTCATTCAGAAAATGCATTCCTTGCCGTGGCTTACATGCACTTCCCACTACCTTTCATTTCAGCCAAATCACATGCATTCCCACATGCATTTCCACCCACATACACCCATAATCATTCAACACATGCATCCATAATCATCTCTCAAAACCGTGCATTTCATGTTCATTCCAACCTTTATTCCACATGCACTCCCTTTAAATAATCAACCCACATGCACCATTCAAACATAAACCCATTCACCACCAGAAAACAACCATGCCGTGGGTTCCCATTCCAGATTTCCAGCATTCCCTTTTATTTTCTGTCAAAACACATGCATTCCCACCCTTTAATCACATGCATTTCTGCCACATGCATCTCCCATCACCATTTCAGCTTTCCACCTAATTCCTAGTCATCATGTTCCCCCCATTTCACCTATAAATAAGCATGCATTGCAGCCACAAAACACACACTCTTCCATTTCAGAAAACCATCTCTCATACACATTCATTCACGCCAGAAATTCCTCCTCTCCCTCTAGCACTACCATACTTCACCATTCTTCATATTTTCTGCCCAAAAACACTCCTTGCCTTCCCTACATCCATCCCTACCCTAAACACATCATTCTACATCATCCATAACCCCCAAAACTCACCAAAACCCCTTGTGCCGCAGCAACTAGAGGAGAAGAGGCCTAAACGTTCATACAATTCAAGATTGAGTTGTTGGAATTTTTAGGTGTACTTCGATTCTTGTTTTCAATGTTTACTTTGTTATTACTCTCTAAGTTTGTTGTAATCATGAGTGGCTAAACCCCTAATTAGTTAGGGGAAAGTTTGAAGCCATGAACATGTTTGAAATATGAATTGATTTCTTCCAATTGTGATTTGTTAAGTTGTGATTGTAATTCAATTATCATGTTTATTAAAAACTTGTTTTTGTATGTTGATTAGGGATGCATACTTAGTCTTCATGCATAAACTCGATGCTAGTTTATAAACGAGTTTCACCTAATCGTCACAAGTTTATAAACATGAGTAGTGAAGGTTGCTAGTCACAACCGCGTTAATTGAATTCTTGGCAAAAGTATCATGCATTCATAGTTACAATTGCCTCGTCAACACTTATAATTCTCATAGAGCATAATGATCTCTCATTGTATCTCTTCTATGCATTCATGTTGAGAACCATTGGAGAATGATTTGAATTGTCGCATGCATCATCCAATTCAATAACATAAGGAAAATTGAGAGTTAATTAGTGCATCACGGTTAACTTGGGGTGTTGAGCATCATAGATAATGAAAAGCAATTGGAGAATCGATTCATATATAAATGTGTCATGTGTGGAGAATGGACCTCTAACTAATCCATCCATCATCTTGTTTCTCAAATCCGTTTATACAATCTGCCTAGTTTATTAACTTGTTTTATTTAATTTAATTTCGTCAAAACCTTAATCCCCCTTTACTTTAATGTCCAATTTAGTTAGAAATCAATTTAGTTTGTGCTTTTAAGTGTTTTGATTCATTTTATTTCCCAATTTCGTCCAGATTCACCAAAGTGCTCAAAACTGCCCAGAAAGTGATTTTAAGGCAGTTTTGAGTGTTTTGGGTGATGTTTGAGTCTTTTGGTTTGTTTTAATGTTTTAAGTGTTTAGTTTTACATTCTTTGAGTTAGTTTAGTGTTTTATATTGTGTTTTTACGTTCTTGAGTCAAGTTATTACTTAATTTCGTCCAAATTTGTGTTTGTGCTCAAATCTGCCCAGAAAGTGGTTTTTAGGCAGATTTGAGTGTGTTTGTGTTGTTTTGAGTCTTTTGAGTCAATTTCACATTGATTAGCATCCCTAGTTAATCCCCGGTCTAGAACGATCCCTATTTGCTCATTTACTACAATTGTCATCCATAGGGTTAATTTGTGTGTTTAACTATTTTTGCATCAAATTTTGGCGCCGTTGCCGGGGATTAGCAAAATTGCTAATCCCTTGTGTTTTTGCCGTATGTTTTTAGTGTAATTTACCTAGTTTTCTCATTTTGTTTTGTTTTCTTGGTTTAGGTACTAGTGCATGACGCGGAGTTCTCAAACTGTGCATGCACATATCTTGGACTTTAACGACGATTTTGAACGTGATTTGAGAAGAAAGAGGAGGCATCCCGAACCTAGTGAACCTAGTTCAAGTTCAGAGGCCGAATCTGAGTTTGAAAGTGTGGAAGAAGAAGTTATGGCAGCAGACAATCGGACCATTAAAGAGCTTTCGGCCTCGGGGTTGGCCAATGCCGCACCATTATGCATTCAATACCCCGCGGCTGCCCAAGGCAAGACCGATGAATTCGAGTTGAAGTCAAGCTTGTTGCACCACATTCCGAAATACCATGGGCTTTCCATGGAAGATCCCAACAAGCATCTCAAGGAGTTCGAGGTTGTTTGTTCGAGCATGACACCCATAAATGTCGATGGGAACATTCTAATGATGAAAGCTTTTCCATTCTCTCTTGTGGAAAAGGCTAAGGATTGGCTTTATGAATTGGCACCCGGGACCGTTACTTCTTGGGAGAGCATGAAGAGAGCGTTCTTGGAGAAGTTCTTCCCTACTTCAAGAGTCATTCTCTTGAGGAAGAAAATTAGCGGAATCCAACAAAGTCAAGGAGAATCTTTTCCGGCATACTACGAGCGTTTTAAAGCCCTTGTTGCATCGTGTCCTCAACATCAAATGAAGGAGGAGCTTCTCCTTCAATATTTCTATGAGGGCCTTCTTCCCATTGAAAGGCAAATGCTCGATGCTTCGGCGGGAGGTGCATTGGTGGACAAAACTCCTATGTCGGCCAAGACCCTAATTGCAAACCGTGCTCTAAATGCACAACAATATGAAGGACTTGGGCAAAGGGACCCCCCACGGCAACACTTGAATGAGGTAAGTTCTCAATCCGATATTCAATCTCAGATAGCTAATCTTACTTCTATTGTGTCTCAGATGGCCGAAGGAATGAAGATACAAGGACCGATTGTATGTGGTGTATGTTCTATCCAAGGACACCCTTCGGAAAAATGCCCTCAATTGATTGAGAATGGGGGATGGGAGAGTGCAAATGCCATGGGATTTCCGAGCCACAATCAACCAAGGAATGATCCATATTCCAACACATACAATCCGGGTTGGAGAGACCATCCAAACTTCAAGTGGAGGGAACCTCAACAACCTCAACAACAAGGAGGCTTTAGACAACAACCCCCGGGGTTCTACACCAAGCCATTCGGCCCCAATCCAAACCAAGCACAACCTGCCCAAAACAATCAAGGTACGTCGTTGGGCAATGAAACACTTCTTAAATTACTTACCAATTTGTCTCAGGGGCAAGAGGATCAAACCAAAGCCATGCAAAACCAAGACAAAAGGGTGGATCACTTGGAGAAACAAATTGGGCAGATTGCGGAATTTGTAGGACAATTCCGAGACAAAGGCAAGCTCCCTAGCTCAACCGTTGTCAATCCAAGGGGAGGATTCGAATCTGCCAAGGCAATCATGTTAAGAAGTGGTAAGGAGGTCGAAACCACCCCAAGCACGTCTAAAACAAGTCAAGAAGAGGACGTGTTGCTGCAAGAAGAGGAGGAACAAGGAATAAAGGCCACGGCAAGGGTGAAAGAATCTTTGCCGCAGCCCCCTATTGTGCCAAAACCGTCCAATATGCCTAAGGTAAGTCCAAATTCGACTTTGTCAAGTTCCATTCCACTAAACGTGCCCTTTCCTAGCAGGTTTAGGCAATCAAAGAAGGAGGAGAGTGAAAAGGACATTTTGGAAACCTTTAGGAAAGTTCAAGTTAACATTCCGCTCCTTGATGCAATCAAGCAAGTCCCTAAGTATGCCAAGTTCTTAAAAGAGCTTTGCACAACGAGGAAGAGGATTTCAAACAAGGAGGTGGTCCAGGTAAGTGAAAATGTCTCTGCTGTGTTACAAAGGAAATTACCCCCTAAATGCAAAGATCCGGGTAGTTTTACAATTCCGTGCGTTATTGGTAATACTAAGTTTGAACAATGCATGTTAGACTTAGGGGCTTCGATTAATGTTATGCCATACTCTATTTATGCATCTATGAACTTAGGTGAGCTTAAAAATGATGGTGTGATAATTCAATTAGCCGATCGTTCTAATGCATATCCAAAGGGTGTTTTGGAAGATGTTTTGGTACAGGTTGATAACTTGATTTTTCCAGCGGATTTCTACGTGCTTGACATGGAGGATTCACCCCATTCCACCCCATTACCGATTCTATTAGGGAGGCCCTTCATGAAAACAGCCCGCACCAAGATAGATGTGTTTAAAGGAACTTTAACGATGGAATTTGATGGGGAAGTCATTGATTTCAATCTTTCTGAAAGTATTAAATTTCCTAAGGACGATCATTCTTGCTTTTCTATTGATATAATTGATGATTTGGCGCAGGAATTTCTCGATTCTTTGGAGAGGGATACACTTGAAACAACAATTGCACAAGGAATTGGGCAAAAATCTGGTTTTGCCGTGCCTAGAAGTGAAGATGAGGCCGAGATGGTTGCTGCACTTGAGTCATTGCCACAACACTTTGGTAAGCCTCCAAAACCGAGTCCAATTCCTGTTTCGACTAACAAGTTGTTACCTTCAGTGATTCAGGCACCCATTCTTGAGCTTAAACCATTGCCGGATCATTTGAAGTATGTCTATTTGGGAGACAATGAGACGTTGCCTGTCATAGTTTCCTTATCCCTCACAGCAATGGAGGAGGAGAAATTGATTCGGGTGTTGAAAGAGCACAAGACGGCCATAGGATGGACCTTGGTCGACATAAAGGGTATTAGTCCTACAACTTGCATGCATCGCATACTTTTAGAGGAGGGGGCTAAACCAACCAGAGAGGCTCAACGCCGGCTCAACCCTCCAATGATGGAAGTTGTGAAAAAGGAGATTATCAAGCTTCTAGATTGTGGGGTGATCTATCCTATCTCGGATAGTCGTTGGGTTTCACCGGTTCAAGTTGTGCCAAAGAAATCCGGAGTGACTGTGGTGAAGAATGAAGAAGATGAACTTGTGCCTACACGCATTCAAACCGGTTGGAGGGTGTGCATTGACTATAGAAAGCTAAATGCCGCAACAAGGAAAGATCACTTCCCTTTGCCATTCATTGATCAAATGCTTGAAAGGTTAGCCGGTCATTCTTTTTATTGCTTTCTTGATGGTTATTCGGGTTATAATCAAATTGTCATAACGCCGGATGATCAAGAAAAGACCACCTTTACTTGTCCATTTGGTACTTTTGCATATCGTCGTATGCCATTTGGTTTATGCAATGCACCGGCCACTTTCCAACGATGCATGGTAAGTATCTTCTCTGATTATGTTGAAAAGATAATTGAAGTATTTATGGACGATTTTAGTGTGTTTGGAGACTCATTTGATGCTTGTTTGCATAATCTCACTTTAATCTTGAAAAGATGCATGGAAACTAACCTTGTTTTGAATTGGGAAAAATGTCATTTTATGGTTAAACAAGGTATAGTTTTGGGTCATATCATCTCTGAAAAAGGAATTGAAGTTGATAAGTCTAAAATAGATCTTGTACGTCACTTACCCTCTCCTACGTCGGTTAGAGAGGTCCGTTCTTTTCTTGGCCATGCAGGATTCTATCGACGATTTATCAAGGACTTTTCCAAGATTGCACAACCCCTATGCCGCCTACTCCAAAAGGATGTGTCTTTTGAGTTCAACGAGGCGTGTGAGAAGGCATTCAAGCATCTAAAAGACTTACTCACCACGGCACCCATCATAACTCCCCCGGATTGGTCCATTCCCTTTGAATTGATGTGTGATGCATCGGATTATGCACTTGGGGCTGTTTTGGGTCAAAGGAAAAATAAACAGCCACATGTTATTTATTATGCTTCACGCACTTTAAATGATGCTCAATTGAATTATTCTACAACCGAAAAAGAACTCTTGGCGGTTGTATTTGCTTTAGATAAGTTTAGATCATATCTTCTTGGTACTAAAGTAATTGTTTTCACTGACCATGCAGCCTTGAAGTATCTTCTCACCAAAAAGGAGGCTAAGCCAAGACTCATTCGTTGGATGCTCCTACTTCAAGAGTTCGATCTTGAAATCCGAGACAAGAAAGGGTGTGAAAACGTGGTGGCTGACCACCTAAGTAGAATGGTGCGTGAGGAAGAGTCCACCCCCATTTTAGAAACATTTCCGGATGAGCAACTTCTGTCCATTGAGGTAAGAACCCCTTGGTATGCCGATTTGGTCAATTTCTTGGTGTCTAAGCAAGTTCCTAGTACCCTAAACAAGTTCCAACGTGATAAACTTGTTCATGATGCACGTTTTTATGTTTGGGATGATCCATATTTATGGAAATTCTGCCCAGATCAGATTGTGCGTAGATGTGTGCCCGAATCTGAATTTAATTCCATTCTTACATTCTGCCATACTTATGCATGTGGGGGACATTTTGGCACCCAAAGGACAGCCCTAAAGGTGTTACAATCTGGATTTTATTGGCCTAATCTCTTTAAAGATGCTAAAATGTTTTGTTTAACATGCGATAAGTGTCAAAGAACAGGTAACATAGGGCCTAAGGACCAAATGCCACAACAATCTCTCTCATTTGTGGAAATTTTTGATGTGTGGGGTATTGATTTCATGGGCCCCTTCCCTCCATCTTTTGGTTTCACTTATATCTTGCTAGCTGTCGATTATGTTTCCAAATGGGTGGAAGCCAAAGCCACCCGTACTAACGATTCTAAGGTTGTTGCAGATTTTGTGAAATCTAATATTTTTGCTAGGTTTGGGATGCCACGAGTTTTAATTAGTGATGGGGGTTCTCACTTTCGTAACCGCACCATTGAAGCTTTGCTCAAGAAGTACAACGTTACTCATAAGGTTTCCACACCTTATCACCCTCAAACCAATGGGCAAGCGGAGGTTTCAAATAGGGAGATCAAACAAGTCCTAGAGAAAACCATGGGACCCTCAAGAAGAGATTGGAGTTTGCGCTTGGACGATGCATTGTGGGCCTATCGTACGGCTTACAAAACTCCCCTTGGCATGTCACCTTTTCGGCTTATATATGGTAAGCCATGTCATTTGCCCGTTGAGTTAGAGCACAAGGCACATTGGGCTGTGAAAACCTTCAATTTGGACATAGACGCTGCTGGAGTTCATAGGAAGCTCCAATTAGATGAACTTGAGGAGATTAGGAACGAGGCTTACGAGAATGCTCGCATCTACAAGGACAAGACGAAGGCTTATCATGATAAGATGCTTCGTACCAAAACGTTCTCCAAGGGGCAGAAAGTGTTGCTTTTTGATTCAAGACTTCGGTTATTCCCTGGTAAGTTACGTTCTAAATGGATTGGACCTCTTGTTGTTACTAATGTTTTTCCTCATGGTGCAGTCCAAGTCCAAAGCTTAAAAAGTGGCCACGAGTTCAAGGTGAACGGACATAGATTGAAGCCATACTATGAGAACTTTGTGGAGCATGTCGTGGAGGAGATCCCACTCCATGCCGTGGGCTCTAATGGAGCATGAACGTGTCTTCGTCCGGCTGCAAGACGTTAAAGAAAGCGCTACTTGGGAGGCAACCCATGCAATTCAACAAAGGAAGCTCAAGGAATCACTCCAATTCCAGATTTGCGTTCCTAAACCCTTCACTTTATTGTTTATTTCGAATCTGCCTATTTAGTTGTTTTACTTGCTGTTTGTGTGTTTCTTTGTGTTTTGTGTGATTTTATGCTTGAAACATTGAGGACAATGTTTGATTTAAGTGTGGGGGGGTAACTAAGTGTTTTTGATGCAAATTCATGGGATTTTATCACCCTTTACTTATAGACTTGTTCCTTGCTGTTTTTAAGTGTTTTTAAGCAGTTTTGGTGTGTTTTAGTGTGTTTTGAAGTAAAAATCCGAAAATCACATAAAAATTTGAAAAATTTGTTTTAAAAACCCAAAAAGAGTTGTTTTCAAAGTGTTTTTGTGTGTTTGTTTTTGTTTTAGGGTACCTTCCAACACAATGATGAGGATTCGGTTTGTAATTACATGGCTGTTAAAGAGAGTGATTAACATGGATGAAAGTTTGATTTACTCTTTGTGTATGCTTGGTTGTGGTTATAACTTATGACTTCACATGCAATCATAAAAAATAAAAAATAAAAAAATAAAAAAATAAAAAAAAATCAGTTTTTGTAACATGCTTGAAGGAAGGAACTCAAATTAACGCTACAACCTTGTGAGACTTGAGCCTAAATGTTTATTTGGAGAGTTAGAATCTGTGCATTTTTGTTTTCTAAGTCGTTGCATGATCTCATTATTCTTTGCTTGGTTACTACTTAGAGGCGTTTCATCATTTAGTTCCAAATGCTAGAACTCATGCCCATTTCATTCAAAGCATGTTATTGATTTGCATAACACAGATTCAAGATGAAGTTGTGTAGTGACCACCACCTTAGCCATATTGCCGTGTATCCCATGTCATTTTATGTTTAAGTTAACCCACATTATCCTCACCTAGCCTAGATTAGGACCATCCACACCCTTGTTCTTAAAGCTTAGTAAAGCATGATTCAAATTGAATTTCTTTCGATTTATGTTGGCAGAAAACAAGTGTGGGGGAAGTGTTCTTGTGTGAGAATTTGTGTGCCATAGGCACGGCATGAAAGAAAAGAAAAAGAAAAAAAAAAAAAAAAAAAAGGCGTGAAAAGTATGAAAAAGAGTTGAAAAGTTGTGAAAAAGAATTCCAAAGTATTGTTTGTTGAAGTAAGGGTCCAAAACAATGAATTCGGCCCTAAGGAGTTGTCTAAGTCTTCCCCTTGTGTTTTAAAGTTAATTTCTGCAATCTAAATGAATTCTAAGTCTTAAGTACACTACTTTGCTTACTATTACTTGAAGAACGCTTGTTCTCCTTATCTTTTCTTTGTTAACCACTACCCCAAGCCCCGTTACAACCCTTGACTTCATTCTTGAGTGTTATGTGTTTCAATTTGTGGAGTTTGAATTTGGTATGAGCATATGGTCATTAGTTCTCGCATCTAAGTAGTAGCATTCCATTCATGAGATCATTTCTAAACATGCTTATTAACTCCATAAATTGCGTTCTTTGTTATACGTATATGTGAGCATTCGTTTTCATATTTACATCAATCTTCTCACATATAACTAGTATAGGGTGTGTAGTTAGAAAATCTGAGTGAAAATTGAGTGCATATCTTGTAAGGATTGAGCAAATTCTCTAAGGCATGTTACTACATTCAAAACATTCTTTTAATCGATTAATTGTGAACTAGTAAGTGGTGTCTATGATTAAGTATGTTTTCAATTGTAAAGATGACTCAAATCTGTGGGGATGATGATTTTTAACTTGTCATGTACCATTGGAAATCCCTGAGGTGAACGTTGGAAGGTTTAGGTTATGTTTTGTTTCTTTGTTTTGCTCGAGGACTAGCAAAAGCTAAGTGTGGGGGAATTTGATAGAAGCATATTTATGCGCCTTAGTTAGCTAGTTCTTATGCATTTATGTTGTGTTTTCTTACTTAATTTAGTGTTTAAAGTCATTTTCGTGTGTTTATAGGTTCATATGGCTAAGGATGCAAAAGGATGCCTTTCGGAGCCTTTTGGAGCAAATTAGAGATTGGAATGGATTGCATATGCTTAAAGCCAAGTAGATGGACGAAATTGAAGACCAAAGGAATGAAAATGAAGAACAAAGAGTTCACATTCATCACCAACACAACCATACATCCACACATTCTTTCTCCATCATTGCCGTGCAAAACACCATCATTGCAGCCACATGCACATTCCACTTCATCATTTCAGATTTCCACCATCAACAAAGAACCATTCATTAATCATTTACACTTTAATCATTCAACCACATTCACACATCACCCATTCACCTTTGTGCCATGCTTCTACCTTTGTTCAAGCCCTTCCACATAACCTGCCTTCATTCATTCAGAAAATGCATTCCTTGCCGTGGCTTACATGCACTTCCCACTACCTTTCATTTCAGCCAAATCACATGCATTCCCACATGCATTTCCACCCACATACACCCATAATCATTCAACACATGCATCCATAATCATCTCTCAAAACCGTGCATTTCATGTTCATTCCAACCTTTATTCCACATGCACTCCCTTTAAATAATCAACCCACATGCACCATTCAAACATAAACCCATTCACCACCAGAAAACAACCATGCCGTGGGTTCCCATTCCAGATTTCCAGCATTCCCTTTTATTTTCTGTCAAAACACATGCATTCCCACCCTTTAATCACATGCATTTCTGCCACATGCATCTCCCATCACCATTTCAGCTTTCCACCTAATTCCTAGTCATCATGTTCCCCCCATTTCACCTATAAATAAGCATGCATTGCAGCCACAAAACACACACTCTTCCATTTCAGAAAACCATCTCTCATACACATTCATTCACGCCAGAAATTCCTCCTCTCCCTCTAGCACTACCATACTTCACCATTCTTCATATTTTCTGCCCAAAAACACTCCTTGCCTTCCCCTACATCCATCCCTACCCTAAACACATCATTCTACATCATCCATAACCCCCAAAACTCACCAAAACCCCTTGTGCCGCAGCAACTAGAGGAGAAGAGGCCTAAACGTTCATACAATTCAAGATTGAGTTGTTGGAATTTTTAGGTGTACTTCGATTCTTGTTTTCAATGTTTACTTTGTTATTACTCTCTAAGTTTGTTGTAATCATGAGTGGCTAAACCCCTAATTAGTTAGGGGAAAGTTTGAAGCCATGAACATGTTTGAAATATGAATTGATTTCTTCCAATTGTGATTTGTTAAGTTGTGATTGTAATTCAATTATCATGTTTATTAAAAACTTGTTTTTGTATGTTGATTAGGGATGCATACTTAGTCTTCATGCATAAACTCGATGCTAGTTTATAAACGAGTTTCACCTAATCGTCACAAGTTTATAAACATGAGTAGTGAAGGTTGCTAGTCACAACCGCGTTAATTGAATTCTTGGCAAAAGTATCATGCATTCATAGTTACAATTGCCTCGTCAACACTTATAATTCTCATAGAGCATAATGATCTCTCATTGTATCTCTTCTATGCATTCATGTTGAGAACCATTGGAGAATGATTTGAATTGTCGCATGCATCATCCAATTCAATAACATAAGGAAAATTGAGAGTTAATTAGTGCATCACGGTTAACTTGGGGTGTTGAGCATCATAGATAATGAAAAGAAATTGGAGAATCGATTCATATATAAATGTGTCATGTGTGGAGAATGGACCTCTAACTAATCCATCCATCATCTTGTTTCTCAAATCCGTTTATACAATCTGCCTAGTTTATTAACTTGTTTTATTTAATTTAATTTCGTCAAAACCTTAATCCCCCTTTACTTTAATGTCCAATTTAGTTAGAAATCAATTTAGTTTGTGCTTTTAAGTGTTTTGATTCATTTTATTTCCCAATTTCGTCCAGATTCACCAAAGTGCTCAAAACTGCCCAGAAAGTGATTTTAAGGCAGTTTTGAGTGTTTTGGGTGATGTTTGAGTCTTTTGGTTTGTTTTAATGTTTTAAGTGTTTAGTTTTACATTCTTTGAGTTAGTTTAGTGTTTTATATTGTGTTTTTACGTTCTTGAGTCAAGTTATTACTTAATTTCGTCCAAATTTGTGTTTGTGCTCAAATCTGCCCAGAAAGTGGTTTTTAGGCAGATTTGAGTGTGTTTGTGTTGTTTTGAGTCTTTTGAGTCAATTTCACATTGATTAGCATCCCTAGTTAATCCCCGGTCTAGAACGATCTCTATTTGCTCATTTACTACAATTGTCATCCATAGGGTTAATTTGTGTGTTTAACTATTTTTGCATCACTTATCTTTTGCTAGTCCTCGAGCAAAACAGAAAGAAAAACAAAACAAAACCAAACGAAACAAAACAAGTAAAACACAACCTAAACCTTCCAACAACTGTCTTAGGGATTTCCAATGCACATGACACGTTAAAAATCATCATTCCCACAGATTTTAGTCATCTTCACACTTAAGTACATTCTTAATCATAGTCACCATATACTAGTTCACAATTAAGCATTTAAAACCATGTTTTGAATGTAGTAACATGCCTTAGAGAATTTGCTCAATTCCTTACAAGATATGCACTCGATTTTCACTCAGATTTTCTAACTACACACCCTAATCTAGTCATATGTGAGAAGATTGATGTAAACATGTAGACGAACACTCACATAAGTTATAACAAGGAAAGCATTTTCTGGATTTACGATAATGACATGAATATGATCTCATGAATGGAATGCTACTACTTAGAATGAGAACCAGTGATTCCATAAGCTCATATCAATTCCAAACTCCACAAATTGAAACACATAACACTCAAGAGAGAAGCATAAGGGTTGAAACGGAGCTAAAGGTGTTTGGCTAACAAAGAAGGGATATGGAAAACAAAGGTTCTTAAAGAAATAGCGAGCAAAGCATTTGAATTAACGTAGAATTCACTTTTGAATGAAAACTCAACTTTTGAACAAGGGGGAACAAGCTCTTTTTCCTTTCTTTCTTTTCTTTTCTGTTTTTCTTTTTCATATGTTTTTCACAATTTTTTTTTTTTTTTTTTTTTTTTTTTTTTTTTTCTTTTGACTTCTCAAAGCATACATAAACACTTAAAAACAAAACATTCTCTCCCCCACACTTATTTTCTTTCATAATGTAACTCAAAAGGAATTCAATTAAGTCATGCTCACTATCTATTAAGAACAAGGGTGGGGATTGTCCTAAACTAGGCTAGGTGAGGAAAATGTGGGTAAACAAAGAATAAAGGCTAAACAAGGCTCAACGGGGTTAAGACTTACAACATATACGAAGTATGGGAAGTAAGGCTATTTGGCTATGGTGGTGGTCACTACACAACTTCTTCTTGAATATATGTTATGCAAATCAATAACATGCTTTGAATGAAACGGATATAAGTTCTAGCATTTAGTTCTATCATGATACAATTGCATTCTAAGTAGCAACCAAGCAAGGAATAATGAGATCATGCAACAACTTTAGAAAACAAAGAATCACAGAAAATAACTCTCCAAAGAAGGTAATGGCTCGAGTCTCACAGGGATGTAGCGTTATTATGAGTTCCTTCCTTCAAGCATGTTACAAAAACGAATTTTTCTTTTATGATTGCATGTGAAGTCATACATTATAACCATAACTAAACATATACCAAGAGTAAATCAAACTTTCATCCATGTTTATAACTCTTTTTAACAGTCATGCAATTACAAACCAAATCCTCATCATAACGTTGGAAGGTTTCCTAAGACACAAAAACAACTCAAAACACTCTTTTTAGGCTTTTCAAAAAAATGTTTTTCAAATTTTTATGTGATTTTCGGAGTTATAAAACAAAACACGCTAAAACAGTTTAAAAACACCTTAAAAATATTTAAAACAGCAAGGAACAACACTTGAAGTTATGGGTGATAAAATTCAACGAATTTGCATCAACATACTTAGTTACCCCCCCCCCCACACTTAAATCAAACATTGTCCTCAATGTTTTAAGCATAGATTCACACAAAGCATAAGTAAATACACAAAAAGTACTTAAACATACTAAACATGGCAGAATGTAATTAACAAAGAGAAGAGTTTAGAGACGCAAATCTGGTTATAGAGTGTAAATTCCATCTTCTCCTTGGTAATTGCATTGAGGCTTTTGATCTTTGTGATTCCACAGGCTTACTCTTGAACTGGTTTCTGCCCATCGTTGATTTTCCTTTGTGCTACTTCTTGAACTGGGCAGCATAATGGTTCATTTGGTCTCCCCCGAAGGTCTGAGCTTATCCCTTTTATCTGTTTCTTTGTTCAATCTTTCCAATTCGTATTGAAAAGGGTTGGAGGATAACTCAGCCTATGTTTGTCTCCACATGCTTCAATGTATCATTTTCACTTGCCTTACTCGCTCCCCTTTGCAGAAGTGGTCCCTTCTCCGGAAGTGTATCAACCGTTGAAGATGACTACTCGAGAGCAACGCTAGGTAAGCAATCAGGAATAGATTCCAGGCAGTTGGCTCCAGATCGGAAGATTGACTCCAAGTGCCGGCTGATTGCTTCTTTTACTTTGCCATGCGAGTAAGAACAAGGACAAAGAAAAAGACAGGGAAAGAGCATGATATGAGATACTTTTGCTTTTGACCTTGATGATATGAGATACCTTTGCTTTGAAGAAGCGGTGAATGAATCAGCACATGCTTCAATCCGCCGTTTCTTCCTGGGTCATATGTATTCCAGGCATCTGGTATCATCTTTGGGGAAGAAGAAAGAATTGAGTATCTTGAAAGGCTTTGCTGGGAGTGTGCCCTCAGAGGTGAGGGAGAGTTGGGCATTTTCTTCAGGTTTTCCCTGCCATAAAAGACGAAGGTCGACATATATAGAGATAATATCAAGTGGTGGTACTTTTTACCTTTGTCGACAAACGTTTTGATCCCGCAACTCCGGCTTTTTGAAATAGTGGCGCCTCTTCGATCTTTGAATTCGGCTCTTCGATTTCTGAGCAGGCGCCCCTTCGATTTCTGAACGACGCCCCTTCGCTTTCTGAACGACACGTGGTAATGCAGATGCGGCTCCTTTTGACAAAGCTGCACGCGTTTTCTGAAAAGCAGAGAAAGCGTCGCCGAACTTTGCGCTTGTCGGCTAAAGACGTGTAGTTGCGATGATGGCCTCCACATGTTTTCAGCTTTGTCAGAAATCTTTTGACAAAGTTGAACGCGTTTTCTGAAAAGCCGAGGGAGCGTCGCCTAACTTACGCCGGAAAATCCGGCTCTTTGAATCGGTGGACGCGTCGCCTTGGCATTTTATAGAGCTATCGATCACCGCCAACATACACACTCTGAAGATTTCCCATTCCTGAAACTCGACTCCGGCCCTTTGTGAAATTTTTAACTCCATCCACCCCTTCTCTTTGAACACTTTTGAAAAAAAATGGCAAACTCATCGAACCTTAGCTTAGATTTGAGTCTCAGCAGCGATCCGGTTGCGCCCCGTCAAGGTAATGTATGGCGCCCTTCTTTTTTATCTTCTAACGGTCCTCTTTCAGGTGAAGACTCTGTGATGCAGGACGCCACAACAGCTACAATAGTAGCTAAAAACCTCCTCACTCCAAAAGATAGTAGGCTGCTGTCAGGACGGTCCGATGAGTTGGCCGTTCAAGAGTCCCTCGCACTTAGTGTTCAGTGTGCGAGCTCTGTGTCCAACATGGGCCTACGCCTGCTTGCCCGCTCCCGTCAGGTGGAATCGTTGATGGCAGAGGTGGAAAGACTTAAGCAAGAGATCCAGCAGCTTAAGTACGAGAATAGAAGTTTGCATGTGCTTGCAAATAACTATTCGGCGGGCATGAAGAGGAAGCTTGATGAGCTGCAAGAATCTGAGGGTCGAATTCACAGTGACCGTCAAAGGCTTGCGTCTTATCTCCAGAGGCACCTTTTTCCTGGGTCATCCAGCGCTTGGCCAAGTATTGAGGCCTGGAATGCTCTAGCTCCGATGCCTCCCGCTCCGATGCCTTCCGCTTCGATGCCTCCCGCTTCTATGCCTCCCGCTTCTGCGCCTTCCGCTTCTGCGCCTCGTAGTGGGACTTCACGCAAACAACCTTTGTGAAGCTCCACCTTTCTCCATGTTTAGTATCTTTCTTTTTTTTCTTTTTCTTTTTTTTTTTTTTTTTTTTTTTTTTATTTTGTTTTTTTTTTTTTTTTTTATTAACATAAATAAAATCAAACGGCATGGAATTGGTCCTTGAATGGAAGGTGATACTTGAAGTGAACCGGCATTGGTTTGAATTCTAGTGTAGGTGCCTGATTTAAAAAAAATAGCAAGTTAGTATAAAATCTAATGGAATTTGGAAAAAAATACTTACTTGTTTTGTCCGACAAGAACTCAATGACAAATACCACTCCTTTGAAAGTTTCAGGGATATTGGACTTGGCCAGATTGCAAGTGATGGTTATTACTTGTCCAATGTCATCAAATTTAACTTCTTTGGATTTTGTGGTTTCAAGAACGTCCTCTTTGATGGATTCATGACATTCCCTACTTGTCACCTTTGGAAGGGCTTCCAAGATGTCTTTTTCACCTTCTTCTTCCTTGGAAGTCATGAATCTGCAAGGAATAGGGTTAAAAATAATGAAATTTGGAACAACCATACCTGTATTAGATGGCATAGGAGCAATAGGTGCCTCCGGCAAAGGTGTTTCCACCCTTTCCGTGGGTTGGGTGTATTCCTCTTCCTTGTGATTTGATTTTGATGGTTGAGGGTCCGTTCCAACCTCCTTGTCACTTCTCAACATGACAGCATTGGTGGTTTCAAATTCTCCCTTCTGATTTGCAATGGTTGAACTAGGGAGTTCGCCTTGGTCGCAAAATTGTCCTTCGAACTCCGCTATCTGCCCAATTTGCTTTTCCAGAGTAGTAAGTAATTGAAAAATCGTATCATTATCATTTGAATTACCTACATTACTTTGGGCAGGTTGTGGTGGCTGCATAGGCGTTGAATAGAACTCCTCATACGGCTGCCAATATCCTTCTTGTTGAGCCTCATTGTCTTGATTTTGTAAGCCCTGCACCAAACAAATTAATTCATCAAGCTTTTGATTATAATTTATTGACGAACATAAGTTTGGTTGGGCATATTGAATATGAGGTTGTGGTGGCTGCCAATATCCTCCTTGTTGAGCATTTTGAGGTTCCCACCACATAGAGTTTGAATGATCACTCCAATCCGAATTGTAAGTATTGGAAAACACGTTATTCCTTGATTGAAGATTCAATATATCAACTCTTTGCATATGAGACCTTTCCATGAGCTGTGACAAAAGAGAAGCATTATTAAGTGCCATCTTGTTCTTAACAAACAAAACACAAATAAAAAAAAAACTAAATCTAAAAGACAATACAGAAACAAACAATCCAAGGGATTAGCAAATTTTCTAATCCCCGGCAACGGCGCCAAAATTTGATGCGAGAATTATACGCACACAAATTAAACCCTCTTTTTGTCGATTTGTAGTATAAGTATAAGTAGGGATCGTTCTGGACCGGGGATTAGGAGGGATTGCAAATCTCTTGGAAATTGACTCAAAAACGTAAAATAACAATATGAAATACTAACTTAGACTCAAAGAATGCAAAACTAAAAATAAGAAAGATTAAGACTAAGACTTAAACGAAATAGGGGGGAATTGGATTTGGACGAATTTAAACTAAAATGGATAGATTGTAAAGAAAACAAATTGTAAATATGAAATTGACGGAAATGAATGGATGGTATGGCTAGCTAAGGGGTTCATCTCCATACATGTTACACTTGCATAATAAAATGGTTTCCAATTGCATTTCAATAAACCATGAATTCTCAACACCCCGGGTTAATTAGGTCCGCTTAAATTAACCGTCAAGTTTTCCTTAAGTTAATGAATTGGATGATTGCATATGACAACCCAAAGCATTCCTCACAAGTTCCCTACATGAATTGCATAATAGAGAAACAAGCAAGAATCATTAAGCATCATGAAAACTATAAGTGTTGACGAGGCATTCGTTACTATGATTGCATGAAACTTATGCCAAGAATTCGTTTAACACGATTGTTTATAAGCAACCTCCACTACTTGTGAATATAAGTTCATAACGATTAGGTGAAACTCACTTATATTCTAGCGTCATATTCATGCATGAAAATTAAGCGCGCATTCTTAATAAACATACATAAATAAGTTATCAATCAAACGGTTAAACAAATTGAATCCACAACTTATGAAACGCAATTAGAAGTAATCAAATCAAAATGCAAGCATAAACATATATTTCGAATCCCCCCCTAGCTAAAGGGGGGTTTAGTTCCTCATACAAAACAAAGAGAATTGAAATTAAACATTGAAATCAAAGAAACGCCTAAACATTCCAACAACTCAAACTTGAATTGTATGAACGTTTAGGCCCTCTTCTCTTCCTCTTTATTGTAGCATAAGGTCTAAGGATAATTGGTTTGGGGGATGGAAGTGTGGAATGGAAAAGGAATTATGGAAATAGGTGAGGAGTGGTGGAGAAAATGGTGCAGAAAATGGAGAGAAACTCACGGCTAGAGAAGGAATGGAGTGTTTGTGTTGTGGTATCTACAATGGAATGAGATGTTCTTTGAATGAATGAATGCAAGGGTATTTATAGGAGTAATGGAGGGAACATGACAGCTAGGAGGTGGGTGGAAATGTGGCTGCAAGTTTGGTGAATGATTATGAGTGAATGCATGTGAATGTGGCTAGGTTGGAAAGCTGGAAATCTGAAAATGCAAATGGGAATGCTGAAATGCAAAGGTGGCCACGGTTTTGAGTGTGTTTTGTGTTGGAAATGCATGTGAATGCATGTGAATGTTGTTTGTGTGAAGTGTGTGTGGGTTAAAGAGTGAATGGTGGTGTAATGATGAAGTGTGATGGCTGAAAATGTCAAGGGAAATGCATGTGATTGCAAGGCAGAGAATTTCAGGATGCATGTGTGTTGGTGTGTTGTGTGATTTGTTTTGCGGTTAATGGGAATGTGGTTGAATGATTAAATGGACATGTGGGGTGTAATTGCAAAGGGAATGCAAAGTGAATGAATAATGAATGCATGTGCACTGTTTTTGGGAGAAAGGTGGCTGAATGTGCATGTGAATTAGGTTGTGAAAACATGTGGAATGTGGCTGGAATTGATGAGTAATGCACGGTTTTGTTGTTGGTTCTTTGGTGATGAATGCAATGATGAAATGGATGGGAGTGCATGTGTGTTAGGTGGTGTAATGATGAAGTGGGAAGTGGAAGAATGTGGTTGGAAATGGCTAAGGGGATGCACGGCTAGGAAGAAGAATGAATGATGTGCATGTGTGTGAATGCATGTGTTTAAATGGTTGAAATGTGTAGATGATTATGAGTATGATAAGTGATAAGTGAATGATATGTTAAGTGATAAATGAATGATATGTGGTGAGTGATAAGTGAATGGAAGTGATAAGTGATAAGTGAATGGAAGTGATAAGTGAATGGTTTGATAAGTGATAAGTGAGTGGAAGTGATAAGTGATAAATGAATGATATGTTAAGTGATAAATGAATGATATGTGGTGAGTGATAAGTGAATGATATGATAAGTGAATGCTTTAAGTGTTTAAAATAGGGAACAAAGCCCTTCCTTGCATGGCAAGGAAGGGGGACACAAGGAAACACACGACAATGTCCTAAGGTTGCAAGGAATGTTGTTTTTGTGTTCTAAAATGCGTAGGAGTCTTCAATGATGCTTAAACATGAGGTCTTTTAGGATTTAACTTTCCTACTTCAAGTCTTTAATTTCGTCCATCCTCTTGGCTCCAAGCATATGATATCCATTCCAATCTCTAATTTGCTCCAAAAGGCTCCAAAAGGCATTCTTTTGCATACCTTGCCCTTAGAACCTGAAAACACACAAAAGAAGCATAAAGGACTAAAATAACTAGAGAAACATAACGTAAATGCACGAGAACAAGCCATTTAAGTCGCATGAATATGCTCCTATCACTTATCCATTCTACTACAATTGTCAAACGAGGGTTTAATTTGAGTGTCAAGTAAATCTCGCATCACCTTTCTTTGTGTAAACTTTCCTATTTTTCTTATGTGTTAGGACCTTTCCCTTATTCTAATACCTCTTGCTTTGTGCCTTACCTTTCCCTAAACTTTATGCCGCACCTCCCCTTGTGTTTCCAGATTTCAAATTCTTATTTCCTAGTTTAATTCACTTTCCTAGTTCTAAAACTTTCCCTAAAGTCCTAATTTCTGATTTCTTGCAAGGAATTGACTTTTCCTTCCTTCTTTTGCACCAATTTCATTTCTTACCTTAAATTCCCTTTCCTTGCTGCGCAAGGGGTTTAATTTCTAATTCCTTGCAAGGCAAGGACATTCCTTATTTGTTTAAATTCGTGCATCCCCTTTTTCTGAGTTTATTTGGACTTTATTCACTTACCTTTTCTATTTAGACTAGGAAATCTGAATCATAACTTAATTAGGTATGTTTTTAACTTCCCAAAACACATTTAATCAGCCCTTGGCAGAACCCTAGGGTATGATTCACCACAGAAATTCGTCCATTCTCTCACACACACATCCATTCATCCCAAAACACCATTCTGCAGCCCAGAAATACAATCAGCCGCTCCACCTTCTTCCACCCTCTTGACCGAGTTCTCCACCACCTTCCAACCATCAAACACTCATCCACACCCGACCTACACCCTTTGCCATGCCTCTAACCACCCCAAAATCTATTCTACATCATCAAAACAGCCCAGAAACCACCACCATCCAATCTGCCGCAAGCAAGGGAGAGGAGACAGATTCACTCAATTGTTTGGCTCTTCATTCTGAGTTGTTGAACAATTTTAGGTGTATTCTCTCTTATATTTCAATGTCTAATTCATGTAATCTTTGTTTTTCTTTGAGAATGATTGGCTAAATTCGTTTTGGCTAAGGGTGTATTCGAAACCATGATTATATATGTGAAATAAGTTGATTACTTCCAGTTATCGTTGTATAAGTCGTGAAAACAATTTGCTTAACCGTTTGATTTAGAACTTATTCTTGTATGTTGATTGAGAGTGCACGCTTAATTTGCATGCTTGAATTTGGTGCTAGGATATAAGTTTGTTTCACCTAATCGTTATGAATTTATATTCACAAGTAGTGAAGGTCGCTAGTCACGATCATGTTAAGTAGATTCCTGGCAAGAGTATCATGCTTTTCATAGTTACAAATGCCTTGTCGATGCTTATGATTTCCAAAGAACGTAATGATTCTAACTTGTGTCTTTATCATGTTGTTCATATAGAGAACTTGTTAGGAATAATTTATTTGCGATGCATATTCATCCAATTCAATGATTCTAGAGAAATCTGAACGTTAGTTTAAGCGGACCTAATTAACTTGGAGTGTCGAGGTTCATAACTTATTGAATTGATAACTGGAAATTGATTTACGTTGCATATATTTCATGTGTGGAGAAGAACCCCTTAGCTATTCCATCATCCATTGATTCATCACAATTTGTTTTACAATCTGTTTTCTTTACAATCTGTCCATTCAATTTAATTTCGTCTAAACACAATCCCCCCATATTTTGTTAAGTCTTAGTCATTATAATCAGTCTCATTTTGTGTTTTTAAGTATTTGGAGTCACAAACACCTTCAAATTCGTCCAAATCTGCCTAGTTTACATTATTGTTTTGTTTGCTTGATTTTCGTCCAAAACCAAATCCCCAATTGTCTTTGAGTGTCTAATTGGTTCAATTATGTTTTAGATTGTGTTTTTAAGAGTTTTGAGTCAAGTTAGAACCAATTTTCGTTCAAGTTTGTGTTTAGGCTCAAAGCTGCCCAGTTTGTGTTTTTAGGCAGTTTTGAGTGTTTTTAGCTTATTTTGAGTCTTGTGAACTTGTTTTGAGTTTTTTTTAAGTGAGTTAAGTGTTTTAAAGGTTTGTTTTATTTATTTGAGTCAGTTTAAGGTGTTTAGCACCCCTAGTTAATCCCCGGTTAAAACGATCCCTACTTACATCATTACTACAATTGTCACAAATAGGGTTTAATTTGTGTGTCACATTCGTAACGCATCAATTATAAACGTAATCATGGTTTCAAAGCATCCCTAGCCTAAAACGAGTTTAGCCTCTCATGTTCATAACAAAACAAAGGAAAATAGAATTAAACATTGAAAATAAAAGATAGATTACACCTAAAAACGTTCCAACACTCCAACTCGAATGCATAAACGTCCAAGGCTTTGTCTTCCTGCTCCTCTTCCTTGCTAAGTCACGGCACAAGAGTTTAGGGTGATTTTGTGGATGATTTTCTGGGTTTTGAATGGATTTAGGAAGGTAGGGTGGTGCGGCAAGGGTTATGGGTGGTGTATGGAGGCTTGGATGAAGGTTTGGAAGTAAGGGAATGGTGGAAAGTTGGATGGAAGGCTGCGACAAAGGTTGGTTTTCTGAGTGAATGAAGGCAGGTTGTATGGAAGGGTGATTAGGTTTTATAAGGGTGCGGCATAAGGGTTTTTATAAGGAAGAAAGAATCCTAAGGCTTTATTACTTAGTTTAGGAAAGGAATTAACTCCAAATCCTTAAAGAAAATGAAACACAAAGTCAGAAATTGGAGGAAAAGGAAAGGGAACCTGCGGCATTCAATTGTGAGAAGGGGAATGTCATTTATTTCTGAAATTAGGCAAGGACTTTGGAATAGAAAAGGGTATGTGAGTTATGGCTGAGTTTGATATGAAAAAGGAATGTGTTTGAATGCTTTAGAATAGGAAAGAAGGCCCTCCCTTGCACGGCAAGGAAGGGAAACACTAAGGGGATACACGGCAAGGAATTTATGTTGCAAGGAAACTTTGTTTTGTGTCCTAGAATAGATAGAAGTCCTTAATGTTGCTGAAACATAGAGTCTTTAAGGATTAGGAAAGGTTAAACCAAAATAGGAAACCTTGGGTTAACTTTCCTACTTCAAGCAGGAAACCTTCTTTGACTAGGATTCCTCATTTAATTAGGTATCCTCTTATGATTAGGAATCCTAACTCTTGTAGGTCTTCAATTTCGTCCATTCCTTTTGCTCCAAGCATAAGCTATCCATTCCAAGCCCAATTTTGCTCCAAAAGGCTCCAAAATGCACCTTTTTACTTCCTTAGCCATATGAACCTAAAAACACAGGAAAATGGCTTAAATTACTAAAACAACTATGAATTAACAACATAAATACACGAAAACAAGCTAAGTAAGTTGCCTAAATATGCTCCTATCATGGTGCGGCAAAGGTTGGGGATGGTGTATGGATGCTTGGATGAAGGTATGAATGTGTATGAATGGTGGAAGAATGGTTGGAAGGCTGCGGCAAAAAAGGGTTGTTTCTGTGAATGATGACAGGTTGTGTATGAGAGTGATTTGCGTTGAATGAAAGGTGCGGCCTTGTTATTTATTTGAGAGAAAGAATCCCTAGAGTTTATTACATAGCTTAGAAAAGGATTTAGACCCCAAATCCATCAGGAAAAGGAGTCTAAAAGTCAGAAATTAAAAGGGAAAGGGATGGAACATGCGGCCAAGGATAGGAAAAAGGGAATGTGACTTTAATTCTGAATTTAGGAAAGGATTTTGGAATAGAAAAGGTATGTGAGGTGTGGTTGAGATTGAGGTGAAAAGGGAAGTGTTTTAATGACTTAGAGTAGGAAACAAGGACCTCCCTTGCACGGCAAGGAAGGGAAATACAATGAGGTTCACGACAAGGCTTGTTATGTTGCAAGGAGAGTTTGGTTTATGTCCTAGAATGTATAGTGATAGGAGCATATTTATGCTACTTAGTTATGTTGTTTCCTTGCATTTAGTGAGTTAATTACTATGTATTTAAGTCTTTTAAGTTATTTTCGTATGTTTTTAGGTCCTAATGGCAAAAGGAGCAAGAAAGTGCATTTTGAGGCTATTTGGAGCACTTTTGGGCATGGATTGGATAGCTTAACCATGGAGTAAAGAGGATGGACGAAATTGAAGTCAAGAAGGGCTAGGAAAGGTTACAAATCTGGTGGAGGAAGTCCAAATGCAAAGAGGATAAGGAAGAAGCAAGAAACAAGGAACCTTATCCAACCTTATCTTATCCTATCCTAGAAACCTTATCCTTTCCTAACTCTAACATTATCCTATTCTATCCTATCCAAATCAGGTTAGGACTTAAACCTAGCTAATTAGAGGGAATTAATTACACATTTAAACACATATTTCAGTTTCTAGAAGCCTTATCCATTTGAATGCCGCATAAACACCATTCCTAGTAGGTTTAGGAATTGCAATCCTTCTCCTACACTTATAGCATATGTTCTTGTCCCTATAGGTCTAGGAATGCGAAATTTTTGAAAGAGCTTTGCACCACAAGGAAGAGGATTTCGAACAAAGAGGTGGTCCAGGTAAGTGAGAATGTTTCGGCAGTGTTACAAAGAAAACTACCACCTAAATGCAAAGATCCGGGTAGTTTTACAATTCCTTGTGTTATTGGAAATACTAAATTTGAACATGCTATGCTAGATTTAGGAGCTTCAATTAATGTTATGCCTTACTCAATTTATGCATCTATGAACTTGGGAGAACTTAAAAATGATGGTGTGATTATTCAATTGGCCGATCATTCTAATGCCTATCCAAAAGGAGTTTTGGAAGATGTGTTGGTGCAAGTTAACAATTTGATCTTTCCGGCGGACTTTTACGTGCTTGACATGGAGGATTCATCCCATTCTACACCATTGCCGATCCTACTTGGGAAACCTTTCATGAAAACAGCCCGCATCAAGATCGACGTGTTCAAAGGAACTTTAACGATGGAATTTGATGGGGAAGTTATTGATTTCAATCTTTCTGAAACTATTAAATATCCTAATGACGATCATTCTTGTTTCTTTATTGATATACTTGAGTCATTGGCGCAGGATTTTCTTGATTCATTGGACAAAGACCCACTTGAAACCACAATTGCCGAAAGAATGGGTATAGAATCAAATCTGGCCGTGCATGACGATGGCATTGCCGAGATGGTGGCTTCACTTGAATCATCACCACAATATCAAGGTAAGCCCCCAAACCCAATTTCAATTCCCGTTTCTACTAACAAGTTATTACCTTCAGTGATTCTGGCACCCGTTCTTGAACTTAAACCATTGCCAAGCCACTTGAAGTATGTTTATTTGGGAGACAAAGAAACGTTGCCCGTCATTGTTTCTTCATCACTCACGGCAATGGAGGAGGAGAAATTGGTTCGCGTGTTGAAAGAGCACAAAACAGCCATAGGATGGACCTTGGCCGATATTAAGGGAATTAGCCCTGCAACATGCATGCATCGCATACTTCTAGAGGAGGGGGCTAAACCAACTCGAGAGGCTTAACGTCAGCTCAACCCTCCAATGATGGAAGTTGTGAAGAAGGAGTTTATCAAATTACTTGATTGCGGAGTGATTTATCCTATCTCGGATAGCCGTTAGGTTTCACCAATTCAAGTAGTGCCAAAGAAATCCAGAGTGACGGTGGTGAAGCTCAACGCCACCACAAGGAAGGACCACTTCCCTTTGCCGTTCATTGATCAAATGCTTGAAAGGTTAGCCGGTCATTCTTTTTATTGTTTTCTTGATGGATATTCGGGATATAATCAAATTGTCATAGCTTCGGATGACCAAGAAAAGACCACTTTCACGTGCCCTTTTGGTACTTTTGCTTATCGTCGCATGCCATTCAGTTTATGCAATGCACCGGCCACCTTTCAAAGATGCATGATAAGTATATTTTCAGATTTTGTGGAGAAAATAATTGAAGTTTTTATGGATGATTTTAGTGTATTTGGAGATTCGTTTGACGATTGCTTACATAATCTCACTTTAATCTTAGAACGATGCATTGAAACTAACCTTGTTTTAAATTGGGAAACATGTCATTTCATGGTAAAAAAAGGCATAGTTTTAGGGCATATAAAATTCGGCCAAAGGGATTGAAGTTGACAAATCAAAAATAGATCTTGTACGCTACTTACCCTCTCCTACTTCGGTTAGAGAGGTTCGTTCTTTTCTTGGACATGCAGGATTTTATAGGCGATTCATCAAGGACTTTTCAAAAATCTCCAACCCCCTTTGCCGACTTCTCCAAAAGGATGTGCCATTCAAGTTCGATGAAGGATGTGCCATTCAAGTTCGATGAGGAGTGTGAGAAAGCCTTCAAACACCTCAAGGAAATGCTCACTTCGGCCCCCATCGTTATTCCACCAGATTGGAGCCTTCCTTTTAAGCTTATGTGCGATGCCTCGGATTATGCATTAGGAGCCGTTTTAGGCCAAAGGAAGAACAAGCAGCCACATGTCATCTATTATGCATCCCGGACCTTGAATGATGCCCAATTGAACTACTCCACAACGGAAAAAGAACTTCTTGCTGTTGTTTTTGCTTTAGATAAATTTCGTTCTTATTTACTTGGTACTAAAGTTATCATTTACACTGATCATATTTATGCTACTTAGTTATGTTGTTTCCTTGCATTTAGTGAGTTAATTACTATATATTTCAGTCTTTTAAGTCATTTTCGTATGTTTTTAGGTCCTAATGGCAAAAGGAGCAAGAAAGTGCATTTTGAGGCTATTTGGAGCATTTTTGGGCATGGATTGGATAGCTTAACCATGGAGTAAAGAGGATGGATGAAATTGAAGTCAAGAAGGGCTAGGAAAGGCTACAAATCTGGTGGAGGAAGTCCAAATGCAAAGAGGATAAGGAAGAAGCAAGAAATAAGGAACCTTATCCAACCTTATCTTATCCTATCCTAGAAACCTTATCCTTTCCTAACTCTAACATTATCCTATTCTATCCTATCCAAATCAGGTTAGGACTTAAGCCTAGCTAATTAGAGGGAATTAATTACACATTTAAACACATATTTCAGTTTCTAGAAGCCTTATCCATTTGAATGCCGCATAAACACCATTCCTAGTAGGTTTAGGAATTGCAATCCTTCTCCTACACTTATAGCATATGTTCTTGTCCCTTTAGGTTTAGGAATCTACCCTAAACACTCCTTCTAGAACACCTTATCCTCTCCCTACATGTGTGCCGCACCTATCCTTCTAGAAGACCCGAAATCCTAGCCGTACACTACCCATTCCATTTCCCATTTGATTTCTACCTTGAATTAACCCTTTTTCAATGGGATTGTGCAATCCTTCTCCTTCACTAAGTGTGCCTAATTAGCCTATATAAACAGCCCTATGCCGCACCATTTAATCATCCACTCACTCATTCATTCATTCATACTTTCATCCATCAAACACCACAATCCATTCTACACCACCCTAGTGCCGCAAGCAAGGAAGCAAGGAGAGGAGGACTTGTGCAATCTGCCATCCAAGGGAGTGCCGTGCATACCATTGGAGTGTGGAGCGTTTTTCTTGGTTCTTTCTATCCTTAGTCTTAGTTCAATGTTCAAATTTAATTATCTTTGTTTTGCAAACATGAGGAACTAACTTCTTTTTAGTTAGAGGAGAATTTGAAGCCATGATTATATGTTTTATATGAATTGATTAGGTCCGGTTATTATTTCTTAAGGCATGAATGTGATTTGCTTATCTAAGTTATTAAAACTGGTTTATGTATGTGGGTTGGGGGTTAACACTTAAATTGCATGCATAAACTTGATGCTAGAGTATAGGGGGGTTTCACGTAATTGTTATTCACTTATATTCACAAGTAGTGGAGGTTGCTAGTCACAATCGCGTTAAGTAAATCCTTGGTATGAGTCTCATGCGTTTCATAGTGATGAATGCCTTGTCAACGCTTATAGTTTTCACAAAACTTAATGACTGTTGATATGTATCTTTGTTATGCATCTCATATAAAGAACTTGAAAAAGATAATTTGGTTGTAATGCATTTTCATTCAATTCAATGAAATAAGGAAAACTTGAGGGTTAGTTGTGCGATGCAACTAATTTGGGGCGTTGTCATTCATAGTCTAAAGGAGTAATAACTGGACATTGGTTCGTATGCATATGTCATGTGTGGAGAAGGACCCTCTAACTAGCCTTCCACCCATTTATTTTACTTAAATTCGTTTTTCAAAAGTGTTTTCTACAAAGTTTTTGTTTTGAGTCTAAAATTCGTCAAAAACAATCCCCATGTTATTTAGTCTTCATATTTGAGTCAAAACTTGTTTTCCTTGAGTCTTTTGAGTCAAGTCAAGTCCTATTTTCGTCCAAAACCTTTATTGAGTCTAAAATTGAGTCTTTTTTAGTATCGGTTGCTGTTTTAAGTGTCTAAAGTTAGTCTTGAGTCCATAGAGTCTAGTTTAGTGTTTTTGAGTCTTATTTACATAGATTAGCATCCCTAGTTAATCCCCGGTCTAGAACGATCCCTACTTACATATCTACTACAATTGTCACAAATAGGGTTTAATTTGTGTGTCAAGTTAATTTTCACATCATATAGAAGTCTTCAATGATGCTGAAACAAGGAGTCTTTAAGGATTAGGAAAGGTTAAACCAAAATAGGAAACCTTGGCTTAACTTTCCTACTTCAAGTAGGAAACCTTCTTTGACTAGGATTCCTCTTTTGATTAGGAATCCTCTTGTGATTAGGAATCCTCTTGTGATTAGGAATCCTCTTTTGAGTAGGAATCCTAACACCTTTAGGTCTTCAATTTCGTCCATTCCTTTTGCTCCAAGCATATGCTATCCATTCCAAGTCCAATTTTGCTCCAAAATGCTCCAAAATACACCTTTTTGCTTCCTTAGCCATGTGAACCTAAAAACACACGAAAATAGCTTAAACTACTAAAATAACTAAGAACTAACAACATAAATGCATGAAAACAAGCTAACTAAGTCGCCCAAATAGGCTCCTATCATCCACTCCAATTCCTTCCTCGATGGTGGTTCTAGATGCATCCTTCTTGATTGGTGCTGAACGTTCCTGCCCTATATTTTTAATTATACCAATGGCAAAACAAGAACGAACATCATTAGGATTCTCAATGGATTCAGAAACTTTAAAGTTAATCATATCACCACCAAATTCCATAGTTAAGGCTCTCTTGGCCACGTTAATCTTGGTGTGGGCTGTTTTCATGAAAGGTCGTCTAAGTAAGAGTGGCGATGGTGGAGAGTGGGTTGAATCCTCCATATCAAGCACATAGAAATCTGCAGGAAAAATCAAGTGGTCTACCTGCACCAAAACATCTTCCAAAACTCCTCTCGGGTTTGAATTAGATCGATCGGCTAATTGAATAATAACACCATCATTTTTAAGCTCTCCTAGATTCATAGATGCATAAACAGAATATGGCATGACATTAATTGATGCACCTAAATCTAGCATAGCATGTTCAAACCTTGTATTACCAATTACACAAGGGATAGTGAAACTACCTGGATCTTTGCATTTAGGTGGCAGCTTTCTTTGCAACATTGCAGACACATTCTTACTTACATGTACCACCTCTTTCTCCTGAATCCGTTTCCTTGTTGTACAAATCTTCTTCAAAAACTTAGTGTACTTGGGAATTTGCTTTGTTGCATCAAAGAGCGGGATATTGACATGCACCTTCCTAAACGTCTCTATGATGTCTTTTTCATCCTCCTCTATCTTAGATTGCATAAACCTGCTAGGAAAGGGCACATTTAGTGGAATAGAACTAGATAAATTCGAATTTGGACTTACCTTGGTGGTTTGGGATGGTTTTGGTGCACTAGGGGGCTGCGGCAAGGTTTTGGATTCCCTTGCCGTGGCCTTTACTCCCCTTCCTTCTTCTTGCAGTAGCTCTTCCTCCTCTTGGCTTGTTTTGGACGGTTTTGGGGTGGTTCCAACCTCCTTCCCACTTCTCAACGTAATATCTTTGGCGGTTTCAAAGCTTCCCTTTGGATTGACAATGGTCGAGCTAGGTATTTTGCCTTGGTCTCGGAATTGTCCTACAAACTCCGCTATCTGCCCAATTTGTTTCTCCAACTGGTCCACCCTTTTGTCTTGATTTTGCATTGCTTTGTTTTGATTCTCTTGCCCTTGAGACAAATTGGTAAGTAACTTAATAAGTGTATCATTGTCTAAAGACGTACATGAATTTGGTTGGGTAGATTGTGGTGGAAGTTGTGGTGGTACGTATGGCCTTTGATAGAGCCCAGGGGGTGGCTGTCTATACCCTCCTTGTTGTTGAGGTTGTTGAGGCTCCCTCCACTTGAAATTTGGGTGATCTCTCCATCCCAGATTGTATGTATTCAAGTATGGATCATTCCTTGGTTGATTTGGACTTTGGTACCCCACGGCATGGGCACTCTCCCATCCTCCATTCTCTATCAATTAAGGACATTGATCATTGAGATGTCCTTGCATAGAGCACACTCTACATATGGCCACACCTTGCATTTTGGACCCTTCAACAACCTGAGACACAAGCATAGTGAGATTTGCTAATTGAGATTGAATTTCAGAAATTACACTTACCTCATTCACTTGTTTCCGTGGGGTATCTCTTTGTCCAACACCTTCATATTGTTGTGCATTCAATGCTCGGTTTGCAATTAAGACCTTGGCAGCCACCGGTGTTTTGTCAACCAAAGCATGATAGGAGCATATTCATGCGACTTAATTAGCTTGTTCTCGTGCATTTATGTTGTGTTTCCTTAGTTATTTTAGTGTTTAAAGTCACTTTTGTGCATTTTCAGATTATAAAGCCAAAGTGTGCAAGAAGATGCAAATTGGAGTCTTTTGGAGCAAAAGAGGAATGAATGAGTTGAAGACTTGAAGAAACGATGAATTCCTACTCCAACGATGAATTCCTACTCCAACGAGGATTCCTACTTCAACAAGGATTCCTACTTGAAGTAGGAAAGTTAACCCTAGGTTTCCCGTTTTGGTAACCTTTCCTAATCTTAAGCGTCCGTATTTTCTAGCCACTTTGAAGGCCTTGTAGGCACTTTAGGACACAAAACAAAGGCCCTAGCCCCCTTAAACCTCTTTGCCGTGCCTTTCCCCTAATTCCCTTCCCTTGCCGTGCAAGGGGGGGTAGTTTTGTCCTAGGTTAGGCAATTAAACACATGCTCCTCTCCTAATTTAAAACCCTAGCCGCACCTTGCAGCCATTCCCTCTTTAATTTCTGATTTTATTTCCTAATTCTAAAAGCCTTTGATTTAATTTTAATTAACCAAAATAAGCTAGGGTTTTGTTTTCTAAAACCATATATATTTTAAACCCTAGCCGCACCCTATTCTCTCTTCTTTCATTCATTATTCATTCTTTCAGATTTCAGCCACATTCTCTCCCTAAGCCGCAGCCACCATCACCCAAAAACCCTTCAATCCGTAGCCTCCCATCCATTCCAGCCACTTCCCATCTCTGCCGCAACCATCCCCACCCTTCCAGCCACCATTCAAACCTTCCTCCATCATTGATAGGAGCATATTCATGCGACTTAAATGGCTTGTTCTCGTGCATTTACGTTATGTTTCTCTCGTTATTTTAGTCCTTTATGCTTCTTTTGTGTGTTTTTAGGTTCTAAGGGCCTAGGGAGCAAGAAAGTGCATTTTGAGGCCATTTGGAGCATTTTTGGGCATGGATTGGATAGCTTATCCATGGAGCCAAGAGGATGGACGAATTTGAAGGCCTTGTATGCACTTGAAGACACAAAACAATGGCCCTAACCCAATTACATTCACCTTGCCTTGGGCTTAACACAAACACCATTCCTTGCCATGCAAGGGGGAGCAATTTGGGTCCATTTCATGTACTTAAACTCTAGCCCAATCCACAATCACTTCAAAGCCATGCAAAACCTTTCAACACCCTTTAATCTTCCCCCTTTAAGTTATGATTTTATTTCCTAACCCTACATGCATTATTTATTAGTATCTTTACAAGACATTATCATTGCATAACATTCCATTTCCACCTCTTTCCCACCTAATTCACATGCCTTCATTCATTCTTTATTCCACTTACACTCATCATCACACACCTTAGCAATCAACACATGTAATCACTTGCATCACAACCACAAAGAACCATCCCCAAAACACTTTGCCGTGAGTTCCCACTCCCATTTCCAGCTTTTCATAACTTTTCCTAGTTGTTTTATTACATACATTCCCCCTTCATTATTCCAAACACATGCACCCATAATCATTCATCCCCTCCTAGCTGCAATATTCCCTCTTTTGTTCCCCCATTTCACCTATAAATAAGCATCCAACACTCCTCAAAATTCACTTACTCTTCCATACACATCTCATATCTCATTCACACACAACACCCCTCAAACACTTCCATTCTTTCCCTAACCGTGAGTTTCCCTTTCTCCTTCATTCTTCCATCTCCAACCACTCCCTACTCCATTCCACATACACCTAAAGCCCTTAAGCTCACCTTAGATCTTGTGCTACAACAACGAGGAAGAAAAGAGTGCTTAAACGTTCATACAATTCAAGTTTGAGTTGTTGGAATGTTTAGGTGTTTCTTTGATTTCAAAGTTTAAATTTAATTCTCTTTGTTTTGTACGTATGAGAAGGGAAGAGAAGAGTGCCTAAACGTTCATACAATTCACGTTTGAGTTGTTGGAATGTTTAGGTGTTTCTTTGATTTCAAAGTTATGAGGAACTAAACCCCCCTTTAGCTAGGGGGTGATTCAAAATACATGTTTATGCTTGCATTATGAATTGATTACTTTTGGTTGGAATTTCATAAGTTGTGGATTCAATTTGTTTAACCATTTGAATGAATATAACGCTAGAATATAAGTGAGTTTCACCTAATAGTTACGAACTTATATTCACAAGTAGTGGAGGTTGCTTATAAACAATCGCGTTAAACGAATTCTTGGCATAAGTTTCATGCGTAATCCATAGTAACGAATGCCTCGTCAATGTTTATGATTTCCGTTGAACTTAATGATCTTTGTTGAATGTCTCTTTCATGCGTATTCCATAGTTAGGGACTTTGATTAAGAATAATTTGGTTGTAATGCGTATTCCATTCAATCCAACGAATCTAGGGAAATCTGAAAGTTAATTTAAACGGACCTAATTAACTTGGAGCATTGAGTTTCATAATTTATCGAAAGACCAACCGAAAATCAATCTTGTATGCAAGTGTAACATGTGTGGAGAAGAACCCCTTAGCTATTCCATCATCCATATTTTTATCACATTCATATTTACATTTTGCCTTTAATTATATTCTGTCTTTTTAATTTAATATCGTCCAACCACAATTCCCCCCCTATTTTGTTAAGTCTTAATCATTCGTATTTGTTTTATTTTTGTATCTTTAAGCTTTTGGAGTCATAAACAATTGCAAATTCGTCTAAATCAAGTTCTAGCTTCTATTTGAGTCAATTTGATTGTTTTAGACAATTTGAGTTTTTCAAAGCCTTTCTGAGTCATAGTAATCTTGTTAAGAGTATTTTAATTTAGTTTTTATGTTTTTAAGTCAATTTAGAAGGTTTTAGCAAGCCCTCCTAATCCCCGGTCTAGAACGATCCCTCACTTATCCATTCTACTACAATTGTCAAACGAGGGTTTAATTTGAGTGTCAAGTAAAATCTCGCATCAAATTTTGGCGCCGTTGCCGGGGATTAGCAACTTTGCTAATCCTTTGTCTTTATTTTTATATTTTGTTTTTCGTGCATTCTTATTTCAGATTCTTAGTTTGTTTGTTTCCTTGTTTTTTTAGGTACTGTGTATGACTCGTAGCTCTCGGCCTATTATAGAGAACATCTCCGACTTTGACGGTGATTTTGAACGCACTTTGAGGAGAACGAGGAGTCAACAAGAGCCACCACAACCTCCACCACAACCTCCACCACAACCTGGGCTTGAAGAAGACGAAGTAGGTGTAGAAGAAAAGCCCACGGATCAGATTTTTGAAGAAGAACAAGCCATGGCAGCAGATAATAGAACCATCAAGGAGCTTTCGGCCTCGGGTTTGGATAATGCATTGCCTCTTTGTATCCAATACCCCACGGCTGCAGAGGGGAAGACTGAGGAATTTGAACTCAAATCCAGTTTGTTACACCATATTCCGAAGTTCCATGGCTTGTCTATGGAAGACCCCAACAAACACTTGAAGGAGTTCGAGGTGGTTTGTTCGAGCATGACCCCCGTCAATGTGGATGGGAGTATATTGAAGATGAAGGCCTTTCCATTTTCACTTATGGACAAGGCCAAAGATTGGCTCTACGAACTAGCCCCGGGAACTGTGACTTCGTGGGAGAGTATGAAGCGTGCTTTCTTGGAGAAATTCTTCCCTACTTCGAGAGTGATTCTCCTACGGAAGAAAATTAGTGGTATTCAACAGAATCATGGTGAGACATTCCCGGCTTATTATGAGCGCTTCAAGGGCCTTGTAGCTTCATGTCCTCAACATCAAATGAAGGAGGAACTTCTCCTTCAATATTTCTATGAGGGCCTCCTTCCTATCGAACGTCAAATGCTTGATGCATCAGCGGGAGGAGCATTGGTGGACAAAACACCAAGGGATGCCAAGATTCTCATAGCCAACCGAGCGCTCAACGCTCAACAATATGAAGGAGTGGGCCAAAGGGAAGCCCCACGGCAACAAAGTATAAATGAGGTGAGTGCTATTTCTGAAATTCAATCACAACTTGCTAATCTTAATTCTCTTGTTTCTCAGGTTGTGATTGGTCCAAAAGCACAAGAACACCAAGTTTGTGGCGTGTGCTCAATTCAAGGGCATCCATCCGACAAGTGCCCTCAACTAATCGAGAATGGTGGTTGGGAATCTGCCAATGCAATTGGTTTCCAAGGACAAAATCAAAACAACCCATACTCGAACACTTACAATGCCGGATGGAGGGACCATCCAAACTTCAAATGGAGGGAGCCACAACAAGCTGCCCAACAAGGAGGATTTAGGCCAAACCCCCCTGGTTTTTATTCCAAGCCGTATGCACCCCAACAATCCCAACAACCTTCGGCATCATCTCATTCAGGTACGTCTTTGGAAAGTAATCAAGCTATGCAATTACTAACCTCTATTTCGCAGGGGTTGCAAAATCAAAACAACCGGATAGAAAATAACGAGAAGGAGATGATGGATATGAAGAAACAAATAGGGCAGATTTCTGAGTTCCTTGGACAGATTAGAGAGCAAGGAAAGCTTCCTAGCTCAACCACAGTCAATCCAAAGGGAGGATTCGAATCCGCCAAGGCCATCACCCTAAGGGGTGGAAAAGAAGTTGGGACCGAGCCAAACAATCCCAAATCTGCCCAGAAAGTAGATGAAGAGAAGACACAACCTGAGGCAGATCACCCTAACTCGGCCAAATCAGGTAATTTAAGTTCAAATTCATGTACTTCACGTCCTAATCTGCCCAATGTACCTTTTCCTCGCAGGTTCATGCAAGAAAAAAAGGAAGAAAGCGAGAAGGACATTCTTGAAACGTTCCGGAAGGTGCAAGTGAACATACCGCTTCTCGATGCAATCAAACAGGTTCCAAAGTATGCTAAATTCCTCAAGGACCTATGCAATACAAAGAGAAGGAGGACAAACAAAGAGGTAGTGAAGG
This sequence comes from Pyrus communis, assembly GCF_963583255.1. Lineage (NCBI taxonomy): Eukaryota > Viridiplantae > Streptophyta > Magnoliopsida > Rosales > Rosaceae > Pyrus > Pyrus communis. Next base: position 18,780,677 of record NC_084812.1, read on the forward strand.
TAAGCGAGAATGTGTCCGCTGTTTTGCAACGTAAACTGCCTACCAAGTGCAAAGACCCCGGTAGTTTCACGATTCCTTGTGTGATTGGACATAATCGTTTTGAACATGCCATGCTTGATTTAGGTGCATCCATAAATGTCATGCCTTATTCTATTTATGCATCTATGAATTTGGGTGAATTAAAACAAGATGGTGTAATTATACAATTGGCCGATCGTTCTAACGCGTATCCAAAAGGAGTTTTGGAAGATGTGCTTGTGCAGGTGAACCATTTAATTTTTCCAGCTGATTTCTACGTCCTAGACATGGAGGATTCAGCCCATTCTACATCTTTGCCGATTCTCCTTGGTAGGCCATTCATGAAGACGGCCCGAACAAAGATTGATGTATACAAAGGCACCTTGACAATGGAATTCGATGGGGAAGTGATTGATTTTAATATTTCTGAAACTATGAGATATCCCGTTGATGACCATTCTTGTTTTTCCATTGATGTTATCGATTCTTTGGCGTAGGTATACCTTGAAGAATTGAACGAGGACGCCCTGGAAACAACCATCACTAAGGCCATAGAGCGCAAAAATGAAGGATTTGGGCCAATGCAAGGCCACGGCAAGGAGGAGGAATTCTTTGCAATGGGTTCTAGTGAAGAAATAATTGAGGTTGTGGCAGCCCTTGAGTCATTGCCACAACAATATGGTAAGGTTCCACTCTCACTTTCCAATTCAGTTTCCACTAAGATGCTACCTTCTGTTGTTCAGGCACCATCGCTTGAACTTAAGCCGTTGCCGGACCATTTGAAGTATGTGTTTTTGGGAGAAAGCGAAACGTTGCCCGTCATCATTTCATCAAGTCTCACGGCAATGGAGGAGGAGAAGCTTGTGAGGGTGCTGCGAGAGCACAAAACGGCCATAGGGTGGACTTTGGCCGACATTAAAGGAATAAGCCCTACCACATGCATGCACCGTATACTTCTTGAGGAGGGGGCTAAACCAACTCGAGAGGCTCAACGCCGTCTCAGCCCTCCGATGATGGAAGTGGTGAAGAAGGAAATAATCAAGCTTTTGGATTGCGGAGTGATCTACCCTATCTCCGATAGCCGTTGGGTCTCTCCAGTTCAAGTCGTTCCCAAGAAGTCCGGAGTAACTGTTATCAAGAATGATGAGAATGAGCTCGTGCCTACACGCATTCAGACTGGATGGCGCGTATGTATCGATTACCGGAAGCTAAATGCCATGACTAGGAAAGATCACTTTCCTTTGCCATTCATCGACCAGATGCTCGAAAGGTTAGCCGGTCATGCTTTTTACTGTTTTCTTGATGGATACTCTGGATATAACCAAATTGTGATAGCCCCGGATGATCAAGAGAAGACCACATTCACATGTCCCTTTGGAACATTTGCTTATCGTCGCATGCCATTTGGCTTATGCAACGCACCGGCCACTTTCCAAAGGTGTATGGTAAGTATATTTTCCGATTTTGTTGAAAAGATCATTGAGGTTTTCATGGATGATTTCAGTGTATTTGGGAGTTCATTTGATAATTGCTTGGATAATCTGACCTTAATTTTGAAACGATGTGTTGAAACTAACCTTGTCTTGAATTGGGAGAAATGTCACTTTATGGTGAAACAAGGTATAGTTTTAGGACATATTGTTTCAGAAAAAGGAATTGAAGTAGATAAATCGAAAATAGACCTTGTACGTCACTTACCCTCTCCTACTTCGGTTAGAGAGGTACGTTCGTTTCTTGGCCATGCAGGGTTCTATAGGCGTTTTATCAAAGACTTCTCCAAGATGTCCAACCCTCTTTGCCGATTGCTTCAAAAAGATGTGCCATTCAAGTTTGATGAAGAGTGTAATTCGGCATTTAACCAACTCAAGGAGAAGCTAGTCTCGGCCCCCATTATTGTACCTCCAGATTGGAGCCTTCCGTTCGAGCTCATGTGCGATGCATCCGACTATGCATTAGGAGCTGTTCTAGGACAAAGAAGAGACAAGCGGCCGCATGTCATATACTATGCCTCTCGGACTCTCAATGATGCCCAATTGAACTACTCCACGACGGAAAAAGAACTTCTAGCTGTGGTTTTTGCTTTAGATAAATTCCGTTCATATTTAATTGGTACTAAAGTAATCGTTTATTCTGATCATGCAGCTTTGAGGTACTTGCTCACGAAAAAGGAAGCAAAGCCGAGGCTTATCCGTTGGATTCTTCTTCTTCAAGAATTTGATATTGAAATCCGGGATAAGAAAGGAAGCGAGAATGTAGTGGCTGACCATTTAAGCCGAATGATCCACGAGGAGCATGAACATGCCGTACCTATCCCTGAAACTTTTCCCGATGAGCAGCTGCTATCCATTGAGGTAAGTGAACCATGGTATGCAGATTTAGTGAATTACTTGGTGGCTAAACAAATTCCAAATGAACTAAACAAGCACCAACGTGATAAGCTTAAAAATGATGCACGTTTCTATGTTTGGGATGACCCTTATTTGTGGAAGTATTGCTCAGATCAAATTGTACGTAGATGTGTGCATGATTCTGAATTTCACTCAATTCTAAGCTTTTGTCACACATATGCATGTGGTGGTCATTTTGGCACACAACGCACTGCCCTCAAGGTTCTAGAGTGTGGTTTTTATTGGCCGACTATATTTAGGGATGCTAGAACCTTTTGTATGTCTTGTGATCGTTGCCAACGAATGGGTAACATAGGTACCAAGGACCAAATGCCGCAAACCCCTGTCTTTAATGTTGAAATTTTTGATGTTTGGGGCATTGATTTCATGGGCCCTTTCCCTCCATCTTATGGTTTCACTTATATCTTGCTAGCCGTTGATTATGTTTCTAAATGGGTGGAAGCAAAAGCCACCCGTACTAACGATTCTAAGGTGGTTGCAGATTTCGTGAAAACTAACATTTTTGCTAGGTTTGGAATGCCGAGAGTAATCATAAGTGATGGAGGGTCTCACTTTTGCAATCGGACCATTGAGGCGTTGCTAAGAAAGTACCATGTCAACCATAAGGTCTCCACACCTTACCATCCTCAAACAAATGGCCAAGCCGAGGTGTCTAACCGAGAAATCAAACAAATTTTGGAGAAGACCGTTGGACCAACAAGGAGGGATTGGAGCTTACGTTTAGATGATGCACTGTGGGCATATCGTACGGCATACAAAACACCCATTGGGATGTCACCTTTTCGGCTCGTCTATGGTAAGCCATGTCATTTGCCCGTAGAGTTAGAGCACAAGGCACATTGGGCCGTGAAGATTTTCAACATGGACATAGATGCAGCGGGAGTTCATAGGAAGCTCCAATTGAATGAACTTGAGGAGATTCGGAATGAAGCCTATGAGAATGCCCGGATGTACAAAGCCAAGACCAAAGCATTCCATGATAAAATGATTCGAACCAAGACCTTCACAGTTGGGCAGAAAGTGTTACTTTTTAACTCTCGCCTACGTTTGTTTCCTGGTAAGTTGCGTTCTAAATGGATTGGCCCGTTTGTTGTTACTAATGTTTTCCCTCATGGTGCAGTGCAAATCAAAAGTTCAAGGACGCAGCAAGAATTCAAAGTGAATGGGCATCGATTGAAGCCCTATTACGAGATGTTTGAGGAGCATGTCGTGGAGGAGGTACCCCTCCATGCCGTGGAACCTAGTCAAGCTTAAACGGAGGTACCGTCCGGCTGCAAGACGTAAAAGAAAGCGCTTCGTGGGAGGCAACCCATGCATCCGAATAGAGAAGAACTTGGAAACCCCTTTAAGAGACTTATTTTTATTCCTTTCTTTTTCTTTACTGCCTTTACTTTGCTTTCTTTCTCGAATTTGTTTATTTGCTTGCTCTGTTGTGACTTTCTGCTTAAAACATTGAGGACAAAGTTTGATTTAAGTGTGGGGGGGGTAAACAATTTGTATTTGCATGAATTTCGTGGGATTTATTCACCTTTCACTTAGAATGTTGTTTCTTGATGTTTTAAGCGTTTTTAGAGTGTTTTAGTGTGTTTTATAGTGTCTTGGTATAAAACTCCGAAAATTTGATAAAAAAAAAAAAAAAAAAAAAAAAAAAAATTTCTTTTCTTTGTTGCTATTTCGTTTCTGCCTTGTTAGGTTGTTTAGTTGTTATTGTTTGTTTGTTTATTAATTGTGTGAGTCTATGATTGTAACATTGAGAAAATGTTTGATTTATTGATAGGCACTGCTAAACAAAGAAAGATGGTGCTTCACAAAGGGTGTTTGCTTGAGGCCCCACTACGTGGCTTTACTCTTGAAGCGGAAGGCGTAGGAACAGAAGGCGTAGGAGCGGAAGGCGTAGGAACAGAAGGCATCGAAGATAGAGCATTCCAGGCCTCAATACTTGGCCAAGCGCTGGATGAGCCAGGAAAAAGGTGCCTCTGGAGGAAAGACGAAAACCTTTGACGGTCACTGTGAATCCGACCTTCAGACTCTTGCAGCTCATCAAGCTTCCTCTTCATGCCCGTCGAATAGTTGTTTGCAAGCACGTGCAAACTTCTATTCTCATACTTCAGCTGCTGGATCTCCTGCTTGAGACTTTCCACCTCTGCCATCAATGATTCCACCTGACGGGAGCGGGCAAGCAGGCGTTGGCCCATGTTGGACACAGAACTCGCACACTGAACACTAAGTGCGAGGGACTCTTGAACGGCCAACTCATCGGACCGTCCTGACAGCAGCCTACTATCTTTCGGAGTGAGGAGGTTCCTAGCTACTATTGTAGCTGTTGTGGCGTCCTGCATCACGGAGTCTTCACCTGTGAGAGGACCGTTAGAAGAAAAGAAAGAAGGGCGCCATACGTTACCTTGACGCGGCGCGCCCGCATCACTGCTAAGGCTCAATTCCAAGCTAAGGTTCGATGAGTTTGCCATTTTTCAAAAGTGTTCAAGGGGTGGATGGAGTTAATTCTCAAAGGGCCGGAGTCGATTTTTCAAGAATGGGATTTCTTCAGAGTGTATTTGTTGGGGTGATCGATAGCTCCATAAAAAGCCATGGCGACGCGTCCACCGATTCAGAGATCCGGATTTTCCTCCGCAAATTTCGACGACGCATTCGCGGCTTTTCAGAAAACGCGTTCAGCTTTGTCAAAAGACATCTGACAAAGCTGATAACACGTGGAGGCCATCATCTCAATTACACGTCTTTAGCCGACAAGCGCAAAGTTCGGCGACGCTTTCTCTGCTTTTCAGAAGACGCGTGCAGCTTTGTCAAAAGGAGCCGCATCTGCACTACCACGTGTCGTTCAGAAAGCGAAGGGGCGTCGTTCAGAAAGCGAAGGGGCGTCGTTCAGAAAGCGAAGGGGCGCCTGCTCAGAAATCGAAGAGGCGTGTTCAGAGATCGAAGAGGCACCACTATTTCAAAAAGCCAGATTTGCGGGATCAAAACGTTTGTCGACAAAGGTAAAAAATACCACCACTTGATATTATATCTATATATGTCGACCTTCGTCTTTTATGGCAGGGCAAACCTGAAGAAAAATGCCCAACTCTCCCTCACCTCTGAGGGCGTACTCCCAGCAAAGCCTTTCGAAAGACTCAATTCTTTCTTCTTCCCCAAAGATGATACCAGATGCCTGGAGTACATATGACCCAGGAGGAAACAGCACAACAAATACATGTGCTGATTCATTCACCGCTTCTTCAAAAGCAAAGGTATCTCATATCATCAAGGTCAAAAGCAAAAGTATCTCATATCATGCTCTTTCCCTGTCTTTTTCTTTGTCCTTGTTCTTACTCGCATGGCAAAGTAAAACAAGCAATCAGCCGGCACTTGGAGTCAGTCTTCCGTTCTGGAGCCAACTGCCTGGAATCTATTCCTGATTGCTTACCTAGCGTTGCTCTCGAGTAGTCATCTTCAACGGTTGATACACTTCCGGAGAAGGGACCACTTCTGCAAAGGGGAGCGAGTAAGGCAAGTGCAAATGATACATTGAAGCATGTGGAGACAAACATAGGCTGAGTTATCCTCCAACCCTTTTCAATACGAATTGGAAAGATTGAACAAAGAAACAGATAAAAGGGATAAGCTCAGACCTTCGGGGGAGACCAAAAGAACCATCCTGCTGCCCAGTTCAAGAAGTAGCACAAAGGAAAATCAACGATGGGCAGAAACCAGTTCAAGAGTAAGCCTGTGGAATCACAAAGATCAAAAGCCTCAATGCAATTACCAAGGAGAAGATGGAATTTACACTCTATAACCAGATTTGCGTCTCTAAACTCTTCTCTTTGTTAATTACATTATGCCATGTTTAGTATGTTTAAGTGCTTTTTGTGTATTTACTTATGCTTTGTGTGAATCTATGCTTAAAACATTGAAGACAATGTTTGATTTAAGTGTGGGGGGGTAACTAAGTATATTTGATGCAAATTCGTGGGATTTATTCACCTATCACTTCACATGTTGTTTCTCACTGTTTTAAAACTGTTTTAGTGTGTTTTGTCTTAAAAATTCGAAAATCCCATAAAAATTTGAAAAATTGTTTTGAAAAACCCAAAAAGAGTTGTTTTAAAGTTGTTTTTGTGTGTGTGTTTGTGTCTTAGGATACCTTCCAACACAATAATAAGGATTTGGTTTGTAATTGCATGACTGTTAAAAAGAGTTATTAACATAGAGAAAAGTTTGATTTACTCTTGGTATATGCTTGGTTATGGTTATAATGTATGACTTCACATGCAATCATAAAAGAAAATTTAGTTTTTGTAACATGCCTGAAGGAAAGAACTCAAACAAATGCTACAACCCTGAGAGACTTGAGCCTATAACGTTCTTTGGAGAGTATAATCTGTGATTTCTTGTTTTCTAAAGTCGTTGCATGATCTCATTATTCTTTGCTTGGTTACTACTTAGAAGGCGTTTCATCATATAGTTCCAAATGCTAGAACTCATGCCCATTTCATTCAAAGCATGTTATTGATTTGCATAACACATATTCAAGATGAAGTTGTGTAGTTGCCACCATAGCCAAATAGCCTCACTTCCCATATTTCATATATGTTGTAAGTTGTACCCCCGTTGAGCCGTGTTAGCCCATGTTCTTTGTTAACCCACTTTTTCCTCACCTAGCCTAGTTTAGGACAATCCCCATCCTTGTTCTTAAAAGATAGTGAGCATGACTTAATTGAATTCCTTTTGAGTTACATTATGAAAGAAAATAAGTGTGGGGGAGAGAATGTTTAAGTGTTTATGTTTTGAGATTCAAAAAAAAAAAAAAAAAAAAAAAAAAAAAAAAAAAAAAAAAAAAAAGAATAAGTGATTGAAGAAAGGTTCCAAAACACCAATTATGGGCGTAAATTGTCTAAATTCTCCCTTTTTGTTCAAAAGTTGAGTTTTCATTCAAAAGTGAATTCTAAGTTGATTCAAATGCTTTGCTCACTATTTCTTTAAGAACCTTTGTTTTCCATATCCCTTCTTTGTTATCCACATACCCCAAGCCCCGTTACAACCCTTGACTTCTATCTTGAGTGTTGTGTATTTCAATTTGTGGAGTTTGAACTTGGTATGAGCTTATGGTGTCACTGGTTCTCGCATCTAAGTAGTAGCATTCCATTCATGAGATCATATCTAAACATGCTTATTAACTCCAGAAATTGCTTCCTTTGAAATACATATATGTGAGTGTTCGTTTTTATGTTTACATCAATCTTCTCACATATAACTAGTTTAGGGTGTGTAGTCAGAAAATCTGAGTGAGAATCGAGTTCATATCTTGTAAGGAATTGAGCAAATTCTCTAAGGCATGTTACTACATTCAAAACATGGTTTTAAATGCTTAATTGTGAACTAGTATATGGTGACTATGATTAAGAATGTACTTAAGTGTGAAGATGACTAAAATCTGTGAGAATGATGATTTTTAACTTGTCATGTGCATTGGAAATCCCTAAGACGGTTGTTGGAAGGTTTAGGTTGTGTTTTACGTGTTTAGTGTCGTTTTGTTTATTTGTTTTTATTCTGTTTTGCTCGAGGACTAGCAAAAGCTAAGTGTGGGGGTATTTGATAGGAGCATATTCATGCGACTTAAATGGCTTGTTCTCGTGCATTTACGTTATGTTTCTCTCGTTATTTTAGTCCTTTATGCTTCTTTTGTGTGTGTTTTAGGTTCTAAGGGCCTAGGGAGCAAGAAAGTGCATTTTGAGGCCATTTGGAGCATTTTTGGGCATGGATTGGATAGCTTATCCATGGAGCCAAGAGGATGGACGAATTTGAAGGCCTTGTATGCACTTGAAGACACAAAACAATGGCCCTAACCCAATTACATTCACCTTGCCTTGGGCTTAACACAAACACCATTCCTTGCCATGCAAGGGGGAGCAATTTGGGTCCATTTCATGTACTTAAACTCTAGCCCAATCCACAATCACTTCAAAGCCATGCAAAACCTTTCAACACCCTTTAATCTTCCCCCTTTAAGTTATGATTTTATTTCCTAACCCTACATGCATTATTTATTAGTATCTTTACAAGACATTATCATTGCATAACATTCCATTTCCACCTCTTTCCCACCTAATTCACATGCCTTCATTCATTCTTTATTCCACTTACACTCATCATCACACACCTTAGCAATCAACACATGTAATCACATGCATCACAACCACAAAGAACCATCCCCAAAACACTTTGCCGTGAGTTCCCACTCCCATTTCCAGCTTTTCATAACTTTTCCTAGTTGTTTTATTACATACATTCCCCCTTCATTATTCCAAACACATGCACCCATAATCATTCATCCCCTCCTAGCTGCAATATTCCCTCTTTTGTTCCCCCATTTCACCTATAAATAAGCATCCAACACTCCTCAAAATTCACTTACTCTTCCATACACATCTCATATCTCATTCACACACAACACCCCTCAAACACTTCCATTCTTTCCCTAACCGTGAGTTTCCCTTTCTCCTTCATTCTTCCATCTCCAACCACTCCCTACTCCATTCCACATACACCTAAAGCCCTTAAGCTCACCTTAGATCTTGTGCTACAACAACGAGGAAGAAAAGAGTGCTTAAACGTTCATACAATTCAAGTTTGAGTTGTTGGAATGTTTAGGTGTTTCTTTGATTTCAAAGTTTAAATTTAATTCTCTTTGTTTTGTACGTATGAGAAGGGAAGAGAAGAGTGCCTAAACGTTCATACAATTCACGTTTGAGTTGTTGGAATGTTTAGGTGTTTCTTTGATTTCAAAGTTATGAGGAACTAAACCCCCCTTTAGCTAGGGGGTGATTCAAAATACATGTTTATGCTTGCATTATGAATTGATTACTTTTGGTTGGAATTTCATAAGTTGTGGATCAATTTGTTTAACCATTTGAATGAATATAACGCTAGAATATAAGTGAGTTTCACCTAATAGTTACGAACTTATATTCACAAGTAGTGGAGGTTGCTTATAAACAATCGCGTTAAACGAATTCTTGGCATAAGTTTCATGCGTAATCCATAGTAACGAATGCCTCGTCAATGTTTATGATTTCCGTTGAACTTAATGATCTTTGTTGAATGTCTCTTTCATGCGTATTCCATAGTTAGGGACTTTGATTAAGAATAATTTGGTTGTAATGCGTATTCCATTCAATCCAACGAATCTAGGGAAATCTGAAAGTTAATTTAAACAGACCTAATTAACTTGGAGCATTGAGTTTCATAATTTATCGAAAGACCAACCGAAAATCAATCTTGTATGCAAGTGTAACATGTGTGGAGAAGAACCCCTTAGCTATTCCATCATCCATATTTTTATCACATTCATATTTACATTTTGCCTTTAATTATATTCTGTCTTTTTAATTTAATATCGTCCAACCACAATTCCCCCCCTATTTTGTTAAGTCTTAATCATTCGTATTTGTTTTATTTTTGTATCTTTAAGCTTTTGGAGTCATAAACAATTGCAAATTCGTCTAAATCAAGTTCTAGCTTCTATTTGAGTCAATTTGATTGTTTTAGACAATTTGAGTTTTTCAAAGCCTTTCTGAGTCATAGTAATCTTGTTAAGAGTATTTTAATTTAGTTTTTATGTTTTTAAGTCAATTTAGAAGGTTTTAGCAAGCCCTCCTAATCCCCGGTCTAGAACGATCCCTCACTTATCCATTCTACTACAATTGTCAAACGAGGGTTTAATTTGAGTGTCAAGTAAAATCTCGCATCAATCATCCCACCACCTTGCCGCACCACCATATCCCCATAAACGCATCCCTAAACCAGAAAATCATCCAAACTCACCATAAACCTTCTCTGCCGCAGCAAGAAGAAAGGAGAAAGAGGAGCTTGAAACGTGCAGAAATTCAAGTGGATTCTTTGGGCGTTTTAGGTGTAATCAATCTTTTGTTCTTTATGTTTAATTTCAATTTTATTTCTCTTTCTGTGAACATGAGAGGCTAAATCCCTAGTTAGCTAGGGGGTGATTCAAAACCATGTTTATGCTTGCAATATGAATTGATTACCTTTGGTTGGAATTTCATGAGTTGTGGATTCAATTTGTTTAACTGCTTGATTGATAACTTATTCGTGTATGTTTATTGAGGGTGCACGCTTTATTTTCATGCATGAATATGACGCTAGAATATAAGTGAGTTTCACCTAATAGTTACAAATTTATATTCACAAGTAGTGGAGGTCGCTTATAAACGATCGCGTTAAATGAATTCTTGGCACTAGTTTCATGCTCATCATAGTAACGAATGCCTCGTCAACACTTATAGTTTTCATGTTGCTTAATGATCTTTGATTGTATCTTTATTGTGCTTTTCACGTAAAGGACTTTTGGGGAATGTTTTGAATTGTGTATGCGTTGTCCCATCCAATTCATTAACTTAAGGAGAACTTGAAGGTTAATTTAAGCGAACCTAATTAACCCGGGGTGTTGAGTTTCATGATTCATTGAAAGACCAACTGAAAATCATCTTGTATGCAAGTGTGACATGTGTGGAGAAGAACCTTCTAGCTAGCATTCCATCCATATTTTCATCAAATTCATCTTTACAATCTGTTTTAATTACAATCTGTGCACTTTATTTAATTTCGTCAAAAACTAAATCCCGCTTTACTTTAGTGTCCAATTTAGTTAGAAAGTGTCTTAGTTTGTGTTTGTAAGTGTTTTGATTCAAGTTATTACCCAAATTCGTCCAAATTAGTGTAAGTGCTCAAAACTGCCCAGATTGTGTTTTTAAGGCAGTTTTGAGTGTTTTGGTGCTGTTTTTGAGTCTTTTGGTTTGTTTTAGTGTTTTAAGTGTTTAGTTTTGCATTCTTTGAGTCTAGTTTAGTGTTTTAACCTTTGTTTTACGTTTTTGAGTCAGTTTTCAAGTGATTTAGCAATCCCTCCTAATCCCCGGTTTAGAACGATCCCTACTTATTCATATACTACAATTGTCAAAAGAGGGTTTTAATTTGTGTGCTTATATATTTCGCATCAAAGCACCACTCCCTGAAGCATCTAGCATTTGTCTTTCAATTGGAAGGAGTCCCTCGTAGAAATATTGAATTAAGAGCTCTTCCTTCATTTGATGTTGAGGACATAATGCAACTAGAGTCTTGAAACGCTCATAATACGCTGGAAAAGACTCTCCTTGATTTTGTTGAATTCCGCTAATCTTCTTCCTCAAAAGAATCACTCTTGAAGTTGGGAAGAATTTCTCCCAGAATGATCTCTTCATGCTTTCCCAAGAAGTAACGGTCTTGGGTGCCAATTCATAGAGCCAATCCTTAGCCTCTTCCAAAAGAGAGAATGGAAAGGCATTGATCTTCAAAATGTTCCCATCGACAATGATGGGTGTCATGCTCGAACATACAACTTCAAACTGATAGGAGCATATTTAGGCGACTTAGCTAGCTTATTCTTGTGCATTTGTGTTATTATTTCTTAGTTAATGTAGCATTTCAACTCATATTCGTGTGGTTGTAGGTCCAAAGGGTTAAGGTACCAAGAAAGTGCATTTTGGTGCATTTTGGAGCAGTTTTGGGCACTAAATGGATAGCACATGTATGGGCCAAGATGGATGGACGAATTTGGAGTTCAAAAGTCTAGGAATCTGATAAGAAGAGGAAGAAATTAAAGTCAAGACAAAGAGGATAAGGAATCAGCTCAAAAGAGGAAACATTATCCAAAACCTTATCTAACCTTATCCAACCTTATCCTATCTTATCCTAACCTAATCTTATTCCACCTTAATCCTAGCTGCAAGTGGACCTAAAAACCTAATTTCTAGAAGCCTTCTCTGACCCTAAAAGGGTGCCACACCCTTCCCCCTTTTATTTCTTCTAGAAAACCCAAAATCAGCCACAAAACACCTAGTTTCTAGAAGGTCCAATTTTGGACGAATTTCCTAAACCTTTTCCTTTTGGATTCTAATTTGTTAGGCTTTAATCCTTGTGGATTTGGGTATACAAATCCTTTTATGAAACTAATTGGGCCAAATCCTCTCTTAAGTGGATTTAACTTGCTTGTGCCGAACCCTAGGGCCCTAATTCATAAAATCTGCTAAGTTGTAGCCCTAATCTAATTAACCCTAGGACTATATAAACCCAAAATCAGCCACAAATTCGCACCACCCTTTATGCTATTCAGAAACCTTGTTGCCGCAACACCCTAGTCTCCATTCTCATCCTTCATCCACTTCATACACCTCCATACACCACGTGCCACACCCTACCACCATAATCAGCCATTATTCATCATCCTAAACAAGAGCACACCATTCAAAACCCCCAAATCCACCACCCACAACTTGTGCCGCAACAAGGAAGAGGAAGGGAAGCCTAGCCGTGCATCAACTTCATCCTGGAATTGCTGAAACGTTTAGGTGTAATCTTTCTTGTGTTTTCAATGTTTAATTTCAAGAATCTTTGCTTTGCGAGTATGAGGAACTAATCCCCTTTTGGCTAGGGGGAATTTCGAAACCATGGCTATATTTGCATTATGATTTGATTACTTTCAGTTGTGATTTCATGAATGGTGAATTCAATTTACTTATCTATTTGAATTAAGACTTGTTTATGTATATGAATTGAGGGTGCACATTTAAATTGCATGCATAAATCTGATGCTAGGGTATAAGGAAACTTCACCTAATCGTTGGGAACTTATATTCATGAGTAGTTAAGGTTGTTAGTCACAATCATGTTAAGTAAATTCTTGGCATAAGTATCATGCGCTTTCATAGTTACAAATGCCTCGTCAACACTTATGATTTCCATAGAACCTAATGATCTTTGATTGTTTTTCTATTATGCGCTTTCATATAGAGAACTTTTGAGGAATAATTTGATTGCAATGCGCTAATTCCATTCAATTCAATGACCTAAGGGAAATATGAGAGTTAATTTAAGCGTACCTAATTAACTTGGGGTGTTGAGGTTCATGATTCATTGAATGAGCAACTGGAGATTGTTTTGTATGCAAGTATGTCATGTGTGGAGAAAAACCTCCTAGTTAGCCCACCATCCACTTAATTTCACCAATTTCGTGCAAATCTGCCAAGTTTAAATTCTTGTTTTGTTTACTTTATTTTTCATCCAAAACCAAATCCCCCTTTATTTTAGGGTTTCTAACTAATTAGAATATGTTCTAGATTGTGTTTTCAAGAGTTTTGAGTCAAGTTAGAACCAAATTTCGTCCAATTTTGTGTTTAGAGTCAAATCTGCCCAGTTTGTGTTTTTTAGGCAGTTTTGAGTGTTTTTAGGTTATTTTGAGTCTTGTGAACTTGTTTTGAGTCTTTTAAGTTGAGTTAAGTGTTTTAAAGTTTAGTTTTAGTTATTTGAGTCAATTTAAAGTGTTTAGCAATCCCTCCTAATCCCCGGTTTAAGAACGATCCCTACTTACAAATATACTACAATTGTCAAATGAGGGTTAATTTGTGTGTTAAGTTAATTTTCGCATCACAAACTCCTTAAGGTGCTTGTTTGGATCTTCCATGGACAGCCCATGGTATTTGGGAATGTGATGCAACAAGCTTGACTTCAAATCAAACTCATTGGTCTTGCCTTGAGCCGCCCTAGGCTATTGAATGCATAATGGCACGGCATTATCTAATCCCAAGGCTAAAAGTTCTTTGATTGTTCGTTTGTCCACAGCCATGGCTTGTTTTTCTTCTTCCACTTCTTCTTCTTCAGATTCGGCCTCTGAACTTGAACTAGGTGGGTTAGGTTCTGGTTGTTTCCTCTTTCTTCTCAAAGTTCGCTCAAAATCGTCGTCAAACTCTAATATATTCTCACGAACTAGATGAGAACTACGAGTCATATACTTGTACCTAGAACAAGGAAACAAAACAAATCAGCAACCCTCTTAGAGGGCACGACAAACACACACAAAAACAAAGAATAGGTTACGGCACACAAACAAAAGCAAGGAATAAGGCACGATAAACACAGCTAGAAAGACATAAATAAACACACGACACTCTTGACCTTAAGACACACTTTGACACTACACAAACTGATAGTAGCATATTCATGCGACTTAATTAGCTTGTTCTCGTGCATTTATGTTGTGTTTACTTAGTTATTTTAGTGTTTAAGGCCACTTTTGTGTATTTTCAGATTATAAGGCCAAAGTGTGCAAGAAGATGCAAATTGGAGCCTTTTGGAGCAAAAGAGGAATGAATGAGTTGAAGACTTGAAGAAACGATGAATTCCTACCAAAACGAGGATTTTTACTCAAACAAGGATTCCTACTTGAAGTATGAAAGTTAACCTTAGGTTTCTCGTTTTGGTAACCTTTCCTAAACTTAAACGTCCGTATTTTCTAGCCACTTTGAAGGCCTTGTAGGCACTTTAGGACACAAAACCAAGGCCCTAGCCCAATTACACAACCTTGTCGTGCCTTAACCTTAATTCCCTTCCCTTGCCGTGCAAGGGGGGCACTTTTGTCCAATGTTGTGCAATTAAACCCTATTTCCCTCTCCTAACCTAACCCTAGCCGCACTCTTTAATTATTCCCTCTTAATTTCTGATTTTATTCCCTAATTCTAGCAGCCTTTAGGTGAATTTTAGTTAATAAAAATAAACTAGGGTTTGAATTTCTAAAACCCTAGGGTTTCCACCATTTAGCCGCACCCTAGGGACCTCTCATCATTTCTTTTCATATTTTTCAGCCACAAAAATGATCTCAGCCGTTATTCCCTTTCAAAAAGACCCTAATCCCTCTAATTCAACATCTCAGCCGTACCACTAATTCACCCTAACTCCCCTATTTTTCATTCATATCATGCAGCCACCTAAAAATCTAATTAATCCCTCTTGTCGCAGCAACATATCCCATTATTCTTCTAAGCCGTGGCCCCCCATTTATTTTTGACCCTAATAAACCAAAAAGAAATCCCAGCCGTAGCCACCATATCCCATAATTCATTCAGCCGTCACTCTTCAACATTCACATTTTTCCACCCTAAACCGCAGCCACCATACCCTTTTCTCCATTCAATCCACAACTTTTGATTCATATTAATCATGGACCCTAATTTCCCCTAAGCCGTGACTCCCATCAGCCACCTAAAAACCTAAATCACAACCCTTTTACCGCAGCCACCATATTCCTATTATTCATTATTGTCGTGCCTTCCACCGGCCATTGCAGCCAATTCCCATTATTGCCGCAGCCTTCCCCCATCATTCGAGCCACCATACAAACCTTCCTCCATCACTCCACCACCTTGCCGCACCACCATATCACCATAAGTCCATCCCTAAACCAGAAAATCATCCAAAAACACCATTTACCCTCACTGCCGCAGCAAGAAGAAAGGAGAAAGAGGAGCTTAAACGCGCAGAAATTCAAGTGGATTCGTTGGGCGTTCTAGGTGTGATCGATCTTTTAATCTTTATGTTTAAATTCAATTTTATTTCTCTTTCTGTGAACATGAGAGGCTAAACCCCTATTTAGCTATGGGGTGATTCGAAACCATGTTTATGCTTGCAATATGATTTGATTACCTTTGGTTGGAATTTCATGTATTGTGGATTCAATTTGTTTAACTGCTTGATTGATAACTTATTTGTGTATGTTTATTGACGCTAGAATATAAGTGAATTTCACCTAATAGTTATGAACTTATATTCACAAGTAGTGGAAGTTGCTTATAAACAATCGCGTTAAATGAATTCTTGGCACTAGTTTCATGCTTATCATAGTAACGAATGCCTCGTCAACACTTATGATTTCCAAAGAACATAATGATTCTAACTTGTATCTTTATCATGCTGTTCATATAGAGAACTTGTTAGGAATAATTTGTTTGCGATGCATATTCATCCAATGCAATGATTCTAGGGAAATCTGACGGTTAATTTAAGCGGACCTAATTAACCCGGAGTGTTGAATTTCATAATTCATCGAAAGACCAACTTAAAATCAAATTGTATGCAAGTGTGACATGTGTGGAGAAGAACCTTCTAGCTAGCATTCATCCATATTTTCATCCAATTCATATTTACATTCTGCCTTTAAATTACAATCTGTGCATTTAGTTTAATTTCGTCAAAACCTCAATCCCCCTTTACTTTAGTGTCCAATTTAGTTAGAAAGTGTCTTAGTTTGTGTTTATAAGTGTTTTGCATTCTTTGAGTCTTTTGATTTGTTTAAGTGTTTTATTGTTTAGTTTGCATTCTTTGAGTCTAGTTTAGTGTTTTTAACGTTTGTTTTACATTTTTGAGTCAGTTTCCAAGTGATTTAGTAATCCCTCCTAATCCCCGGTCTAGAACGATCCCTACTTGCATCTTTACTACAATTGTCAAAAGAGGGTTTTAATTTGTGTGCTTAATTAGTTCGCATCACAAACACAAGGGATTAGCAAGTTTGCTAATCCCCAGCAACGGTGCCAAAATTTGATGTGAAAATGAACTTGACAATTGTAGTATATATGCAAGTAGGGATCGTTCTAACCGGGGATTAACTAGGGATGCTAATCTACTCTAAACTAACTTAAAAACACAAAACTAAACTTCAAAACACTTAACTAGACCTATATGACTCACAACAAATTAAAAAACTCAAAACAGCACAAAACAATCAAATAGACTCAAACTAGACTCTAAAGGGTGATTTGAACGAAATTTAACTAACTTAGACTCAAATGTCACATCCCAACCCTCAGCTCCAACTATATTGTCCGCTTTGGCATTCCCTGCCCGAAGACAGAGCTACCGCACGGTTTTGTTTCTGTGGACCGGTACTCAGCCGTAGCCAGCGCCTGCTCTCCCCTCAGGGAGTCCACAAAAGGCCTAGTTGAAACTTAAGGTTGGCAATGGATATATAAGGCCCAAAGACCAAGCCCTCACGGGCGATGTGGGATACTACAATCCACCCCCCTTAGGGAGCCCGACGTCCTCGTCGGCACACCACGACCGTGAGTCTGGCTCTGATACCAAATTGTCACATCCCAACCCTCAGCTCCAACTATATTGTCCGCTTTGGCATTGCCTGCCCGAAGATAGAGCTACCGTACGGTTTTGTTTCTGTGGACCGGTACTCAGCCGTAGCCAGCGCCTGCTCTCCCCTCAGGGAGTCCACAAAAGGCCTAGTTGAAACTTAACACCCCGACCGAGATCAGGGCGTGCTGGCCGTCACGCGAAGGTGACGTAACCATGTGCGCGTGCGGAAGCTAATGAGAAGGTAATATAAAAGTACGAATAATTAAAAACCTAAAAGCATACAAAGTACTAGTGTATGTGAGACACAATTCAGAGCAAGTCTACAACAGTCCAAAAGGAAAAGATACGACATATTTACACCCGAAGGTGACCCTACAATGGTGAGTGTCTGTCAGAAATGCCGGGACGCCCTCTGGGATAAACCACCGAACTTGCTAGACCACTAGAACCTGGAGGGGCGCAAAAACAAAAGCGTGAGTGGGCAAAAACAAAGTTCTTTGAAAACTCTTTAGCAAAATACATTCTAACCCCTCGCCGTAAAACCTGTATACTTCCCAGAAAATGAACATATACGTATGTATAGATATATCAATCATGTTCCATGATATGCCATTCATGCTCACACTATGCCATTCATGCTCACAATATGCCATTCATGCTCACAATATGCCATTCATGCTTGAGAATATGCCACAACAGAACTTCATAATCAAATGTAAATGCTCAAGCGTAATTCACATCAATAACATATAATTTGGCAGCCGGGAGTCACCTAACGTGACCTGTACGGCTGCATCTAGAGCTCCACTCTCAACTCGATAACTGAATCTGCACACAAGTCGGAACCACCTAACGTGGTCTGTACGACAGGCTGGGTGTAATATATATATATGTATGCTCTAGTGCTACGATCACGTGAAGCTGTGCGATAAATCGCGGGTCACCTACAAGTCGGAACCACCTATTGTGGTCTGTACGACAGGCTTGCACCTATCTTGGATCCAAGGCGAGCATGCGGTGCTGGTGAACATACACGTGAAGGCTGTGCCCTGGCCCTGGGCGGGAGCACTAACACCGGGGGTGCAGATTATGAGCTCTCTAAGCATTTCAAACTACTATTGCATAATAAACAGGAATGCATAACCACATGAATACCGCTTACCTGGCACTTACCTGTGCGTCCACAGCACCAAATACACATTTATATATATGTATGCCAATACTAATACATGCGATGATGCGTAAACAATATTCAAATGATGCATGGCATAAAACATATAACCTTTTCTATTTAATTTCTGGGAATTAATATGTATATAGGTATATACGGAAAACAAAAGCCCACTCACTGGTAATTAGAAGGGTCGTAGCCCCCCTGCCTCGAGTGTGTACGCTCGTCCTCGGAATACGAATCACCTAAACGTGACAAAGTTACGAAAACGTTAATTTAAAAGCACCTAAGCAACTTCTCGTAATAACTTCTCATACATTGCTCAAATTGGACAATTGAATATACCAACGTGACCTACACAACCTCAGGATCACACACATATTTTTAGAAAAATTTTTGGACCACGCACGCGCCCCCACGCGCCTGAACACGCACGGACCTACGCGCCCCCACGCGCGGCCCACGTGCACTGCACACTGACGGTGTCAACAGACGCCGTCAGGAATATTCCGTTAACTGACGGAATATTCCGTCAAATCTAACCAGATTCCGTCCACTGCCGTTAGGAATATTCCGTTAGACTTAACGGAATATTCCCCTGTCTTCTCCGGCGAACCTCCGGCGCCGGCGACGGCGCCGGAAAACTGGGAATTTTTCAAACCTTGTTTTCTCCTTCGTTTTTCAACCAAATTTCACGTTCTTTATACCAAAATGAAGCCTAGGACTAGTAGAACAACGTTAGACTAGTTTTAAGGCCTAAAAATTAAAGAATCTCACCTGTCTTCAAGGTCAAAACTCGGCCAACTTTGCACAGGACGATCGTGACGTCCAAATTCACCCAACGAACTACTCCGAGGCTCCTTGGGACCTCACAAACACATCTACAAGCTTAGAATCTCCTAAAACAAGCTAGATTAGGTTTGCATGAACAGTGCAATAATCGGACCTCGTTGAAACGACGTGAAAACATCTATATTCTTACCTGAGAATGGCACCTTTGAACTCCTCTCAGCTCCACGAACACGATGGTGGTCTTGGTTTCTTAATTGGTGTAGGTTTGAGTAGGTTTTGTGTGTATGGTCCGTGTGTTGAGAAGAGAAGAAGAAGAAGAGGAATAATGGAGCTCGGGGAGGGAGAGAGAGAGTGAGAGAAAAAGAAAGAGACAGAGTGAGGGAATGAGGGAGGGAATCCCGGAAAGTTAAAGTGTGTGTGTGTGTGGGTGTAATCCAATACATTCCACACCACACCAACAACTAATAACGTGACAAAAACGATCTAGGGGTAAAATCGTAAATTCACACGTACGTTTTAATAAATCCCGGAACGGGATGTTACAACCTACCCACCTTAATAGAATTTCGTCCCGAAATTCAAAACAACCTCATTTAACCCCTAGTGATCGAAAAACAATCTAGGATACAATTCCCTCATCCTATTTTCTGTCTCCCATGTCGCTTCTTCAACCGAGTGATTCCTCCACAAAACTTTCACCAAATTCACCGTTTTGTTCCTCAGAACCTTCTCTTTCCAATCTAAGATCGTTAACGGTTCCTCGTCATACGTCAAATCTGGATTTATCTCTAACGGTTGAGGAGGTATCACATGCAACGGATCGGCAACATAGTGTCGGAGCATAGACACGTGAAAAACGTTATGCACTTTAGCCAACTCCGGAGGCAACTCCAACTTGTAAGCTACCTCACCAACTCTTTCTGTGACTAGGTACGGTCCGATATACCTGGGACTCAACTTCCCTTTCCTTCCAAACCGCACAACACCTCTCCACGGTGAAAGCTTTAGAAATACCCAATCTCCGACCTCATACGTTCTGTCCGTAGCATGTCGATCTGCTAAACTTTTCTGCCTGTCCTGAGCTGCTTTCAGGTTAGACCTAATTACCTGAACATTTTGAGTAGTTTCCTCGACAATCTCCGGACCTACCAAGACTCTTTCGCCAACCTCTGACCAACATAACGGAGTGCGACAAGATCTACCATACAAAGCTTCGAATGGCGCCATGCCAATGCTCGAATGGAAACTGTTATTGTAAGCAAATTCCATCAAATCTAACCGCTGGTGCCAAGCATCACTGAACTGTAACACTGATGCTCGTAGCATATCTTCCAAGGTCTGAATAGTTCTCTCAGACTGTCCGTCCGTTTGTGGATGATATGCCGTACTGTAAAGTAGTCTCGTACCCAAAGCTTCCTGAAAAGCTACCCAAAACTTCGATGTGAATCGTGGATCACGATCTGAGACGATACTTACAGGGACACCATGGTACTTTACAACCTTTGAGATAAACAATTCTGCTAACCGGCTCAAAGAGTACTTTTCTCTCACTGGAATGAAATGTGCCGACTTAGTGAGCCGATCAACGATCACCCAAATGCCATCAAAGCCATTATGTGTACGCGGCAACTTGTACACAAAATCCATAGTGATATTTTCCCATTTCCACTCTGGAACGGGAAGCGGCTGCAACAATCCAAACGGCTTCTTTCTTTCTGCTTTAACCTGCTGGCAAACAGTACACCTGCTCACATACTCAGCTATCTCCCTTTTTATACCCGGCCAATAGTAAAATGGTCGAATGGTATGATACATTTTAGTTGCCCCTGGGTGCATGGCATAAGCCGAGATATGTGCTTCATCTAGAATTTCCTTCTTCAAATCCACATTACTAGGCACGAACATTCTACCCTCTAACATCAACATGCCATCAGAATCACGAACTCTGAGATCTCGCCTCCTTCCTTGATCTCGAGCTCGAATTAGTTCTTGAATCGGTTCATCAGCTACCTGAGCTTCAAGCACCCGATCAACCAAGATTG
This sequence comes from Pyrus communis, assembly GCF_963583255.1. Classification (NCBI taxonomy): domain Eukaryota; kingdom Viridiplantae; phylum Streptophyta; class Magnoliopsida; order Rosales; family Rosaceae; genus Pyrus; species Pyrus communis. The sequence goes on from NC_084812.1 coordinate 18,802,069, forward strand.
GCCTAACTTGAAAATTAGCAAGCAATGCCACTTCTCGATCTTCTGCTTCTAACTTTACTCCCGTAGCACGCAAGTCCACCAAAAGAGGAATACGACTAGCGTACAACGCATTGATACGGCCATGTGATTTCCTGCTAAGTGCATCGGCTACTACGTTCGCACGACCAGGGTGATAGTCAATCGTGCAATCGTAATCGCTGAGCAACTCCAACCACCTCCGTTGACGAAGATTAAGTTCCTTTTGGGTGAAGAGATACTGAAGACTCTTGTGATCTGTGAAGATCCTACACTTCTCTCCGTAAAGATAGTGTCTCCACAACTTCAACGCAAAGATGATAGCAGCCAACTCCAAATCATGTGTAGGGTAATTCATCTCATGGGTTTTCAACTGCCGCGAAGCATAAGCAATCACCCTACCATGCTGCATCAATACACATCCCAGACCATTCAAGGAAGCATCGCTATAAACCTCGAAATCACCACTATCGTCCGGGAGTGCCAAAACAGGTGCATTAGTAAGACAATGCTTCAACTGCTGGAAACTTTGCTCACACTTATCATTCCACTCAAACTTAACGTCTTTCCTTGTTAACCTCGTCAGTGGTAAGGCAATCACCGAAAAATCCTTAACGAACCTCCGATAATATCCCGCCAAACCAATGAAACTTCTCACCTCAGTGACGGTTCGTGGTTGCTCCCAACTCTCCACAGCTGCAACCTTCTGAGGATCAACAAGAATACCTTGAGCAGAAATGATGTGCCCCAAAAACGCGACTTGATCTAACCAGAACTGGCACTTGCTAAACTTAGCATACAATTGGTGTTCTCTCAACCTCTTCAACACCAAAGTAAGATGTCGAACATGCTCTGCTTTGGACTTAGAATACACCAGAATATCGTCAATGAAGACAATGACAAATCTATCCAGGTAAGGCTGAAATACCCGGTTCATTAGATCCATAAAAGCTGCTGGTGCATTCGTCAACCCAAACGGCATAACCAGAAACTCGTAATGACCGTAACGAGTCCTGAACGCCGTCTTAGGAACATCATCCCTACTAATCTTCAGCTGATAGTACCCAGACCTCAAGTCTATCTTAGAAAATACACAAGCACCTCTCAGCTGATCAAACAAATCATCGATACGAGGCAATGGATAACGGTTTTTAATCGTCACCCGATTCAATTGCCTGTAGTCGATACATAGCCTCAAAGTCCCATCTTTCTTTTTCACAAACAACACTGGAGCGCCCCAAGGTGAAGTACTAGGCTGAATAAATCCCTTATCCACTAATTCCTGTAACTGCACTTTCAATTCCCTTAACTCAGCAGGAGCCATATTATAAGGAGTTAAAGAAATAGGATTGGTACCTGGAAGCAACTCAACATTGAACTCCACATCTCGATCTGGGGGTAAACCAGGTAAATCCTCAGGAAAAACATCAGGGAAGTGTCTAACCACTCTCACATCTTCAATTCTGCTAGGAACAGTCTCCTCTAGTACAACATGAGCTAGATACCCCTGACAACCTTTAGTCAACAACTTCTTCGCTCGCAAAGCCGAAATAACACCATGTCTTACTCCACTCTGCTCACCCACAAAAGTAACCTCAGGTAATCCAGGACGGTGAAACGTAACTACTTTCCCGTAACAATCAATGTTGGCACGATAGAAGTGCAACCAATCGTTGCCCAAAATCACATCAAAATCGACAATATCTAACGGGATAAGATCAGCGGGCATAACAACACCCTCTACTATCACTGGACATCCTGGGTACATACAATCTACAACACATCTCTCTCCTCTAGGCATAGCGAATTCTAAATCGTACCCTAGAGGTGTGGGGCGAGGTTGCGTTACTTAAGCAAATGTATGAGAAATAACGGAATGTGTAACTCCACAATCAATTAAGACTCTAGCAAAATAACCAAGAATGTTTAACGTACCCATTATCAAGTCCGGGTTGTTCTGAGCATCCTGCAGGGAAATATTGTGAATACGCCCCTGGCCCTGCTGTCGTCCACCACGACCTCTGCTCGCTTGAACACCGCGACCTTGAGCTCCACGCCCTTGACTGGGCTGACCCATCCGTCTCGAAGACCCTGCACTACTAGTAGCATTCTCATTCTGCTGATACTGTCCTCCTTGGTACCACTGAGAACCACTCGTTGGAGCTGGAGGATACGGCATGTAGTTGCTGGGATACGGGGGATAACCACCTTGTGAATATGGGTCCTGGGGGTACTGATACGGTCCCGGAGCATAGGGAACAACATCACCCTGATAGTGATAGGCACCACCTCTACCTGCTGGACCATAATTACTCGGACCTTGGATTTGCCGAATCGGTGCAGGTGGCGGCATAAAGGTCTGCTGCGGCTTCTGTTGCTGACTCTGGGGACAGTTCACCGCTCTATGTCCCACCTGTCCACATGTGAAACAACCACCGCTAATCTGCCTGCACTCGCCGAAGTGTCGGTTATTACACCTACGGCAAAATGGAACTCGGTTTCGGCCACCATCACCTTGTCTCTGGCCTCGAGCACCTCCATAAAACCTACCTCCACGTCCTTGTCCAGAGGCACTGAAACCACCACTAGACGAACTCGAACTAGCACCACCCCTTTTAAAGTTCTGAGTTTGGCGAGGCCCAAGCGATGTTTGACCTTTTCCTTTGTCGTCTTTCTTCTGATTGCCGTTTTTCTCTTCGTCACTGTCACTTGACATATTCTCTGAGTCCTCTACCCTCAACAATATCTCATAGAACTCCTGGTAGGACTCACAGTGAGTCGTAGTCGCCATAGAACGCCATCTCTTCTTAGTGCCCAAACGGAAACGACGAAGCATCTCCGCCTGATTACCAGCGACATCAGGATAGTAACGAGACAAATCAGTGAACTTACGATAATACTCGTTAGCAGTCATCTTTCGCTGTTTCAACTCAGTGAATTCCTGTTTCTTACGGTCGATATACTCAGGGGGTACAAATCTCCTTTGAAATACATCCTTGAAAACATTCCAATCGGTCCTCTGATCTGGAGTCAACCTACGAAGTTCTTGCTCCCACCAAGCTGCAGACTCCATCTCCAGAAACCAAGAGGTTGTCTCAACCCACCGTTCCATAGGAAGGTTCCCCTGGTTATGTAACACACGGAAAGTCTTCTCTAGGTGTTCCAACCAACGTTCTGCGCCTTCGTGACCCTCGTTACCTTTAAACTTATCCAACTTCAGGTTATACATAGTCTCCAGAGGAGTCCTCTGGGGAGGGCGCATCACTGTTTGAAGGGCTGTGGCAATCACTTCCCCCAACTGAGTAAGATCAGGGAAACTAGACTCATCTGAGCGACGTGGTTCCCGACGAGGCGGCATGATTCTGACAGAAGACACCAACTATTAGAATACTCATAAAGACACAGGACTGCCAAACCTAGGCTCTGATACCAAGCTGACACACCCCGACCGAGATCAGGGCGTGCTGGCCGTCACGCGAAGGTGACGTAACCATGTGCGCGTGCGGAAGCTAATGAGAAGGTAATATAAAAGTACGAATAATTAAAAACCTAAAAGCATACAAAGTACTAGTGTATGTGAGACACAATTCAGAGCAAGTCTACAACAGTCCAAAAGGAAAAGATACGACATATTTACACCCGAAGGTGACCCTACAATGGTGAGTGTCTGTCAGAAATGCCGGGACGCCCTCTGGGATAAACCACCGAACTTGCTAGACCACTAGAACCTGGAGGGGCGCAAAAACAAAAGCGTGAGTGGGCAAAAACAAAGTTCTTTGAAAACTCTTTAGCAAAATACATTCTAACCCCTCGCCGTAAAACCTGTATACTTCCCAGAAAATGAACATATACGTATGTATAGATATATCAATCATGTTCCATGATATGCCATTCATGCTCACACTATGCCATTCATGCTCACAATATGCCATTCATGCTCACAATATGCCATTCATGCTTGAGAATATGCCACAACAGAACTTCATAATCAAATGTAAATGCTCAAGCGTAATTCACATCAATAACATATAATTTGGCAGCCGGGAGTCACCTAACGTGACCTGTACGGCTGCATCTAGAGCTCCACTCTCAACTCGATAACTGAATCTGCACACAAGTCGGAACCACCTAACGTGGTCTGTACGACAGGCTGGGTGTAATATATATATATGTATGCTCTAGTGCTACGATCACGTGAAGCTGTGCGATAAATCGCGGGTCACCTACAAGTCGGAACCACCTATTGTGGTCTGTACGACAGGCTTGCACCTATCTTGGATCCAAGGCGAGCATGCGGTGCTGGTGAACATACACGTGAAGGCTGTGCCCTGGCCCTGGGCGGGAGCACTAACACCGGGGGTGCAGATTATGAGCTCTCTAAGCATTTCAAACTACTATTGCATAATAAACAGGAATGCATAACCACATGAATACCGCTTACCTGGCACTTACCTGTGCGTCCACAGCACCAAATACACATTTATATATATGTATGCCAATACTAATACATGCGATGATGCGTAAACAATATTCAAATGATGCATGGCATAAAACATATAACCTTTTCTATTTAATTTCTGGGAATTAATATGTATATAGGTATATACGGAAAACAAAAGCCCACTCACTGGTAATTAGAAGGGTCGTAGCCCCCCTGCCTCGAGTGTGTACGCTCGTCCTCGGAATACGAATCACCTAAACGTGACAAAGTTACGAAAACGTTAATTTAAAAGCACCTAAGCAACTTCTCGTAATAACTTCTCATACATTGCTCAAATTAGACAATTGAATATACCAACGTGACCTACACAACCTCAGGATCACACACATATTTTTAGAAAAATTTTTGGACCACGCACGCGCCCCCACGCGCCTGAACACGCACGGACCTACGCGCCCCCACACGCGGCCCACGTGCACTGCACACTGACGGTGTCAACAGACGCCGTCAGGAATATTCCGTTAACTGACGGAATATTCCGTCAAATCTAACCAGATTCCGTCCACTGCCGTTAGGAATATTCCGTTAGACTTAACGGAATATTCCCCTGTCTTCTCCGGCGAACCTCCGGCGCCGGCGACGGCGCCGGAAAACTGGGAATTTTTCAAACCTTGTTTTCTCCTTCGTTTTTCAACCAAATTTCACGTTCTTTATACCAAAATGAAGCCTAGGACTAGTAGAACAACGTTAGACTAGTTTTAAGGCCTAAAAATTAAAGAATCTCACCTGTCTTCAAGGTCAAAACTCGGCCAACTTTGCACAGGACGATCGTGACGTCCAAATTCACCCAACGAACTACTCCGAGGCTCCTTGGGACCTCACAAACACATCTACAAGCTTAGAATCTCCTAAAACAAGCTAGATTAGGTTTGCATGAACAGTGCAATAATCGGACCTCGTTGAAACGACGTGAAAACATCTATATTCTTACCTGAGAATGGCACCTTTGAACTCCTCTCAGCTCCACGAACACGATGGTGGTCTTGGTTTCTTAATTGGTGTAGGTTTGAGTAGGTTTTGTGTGTATGGTCCGTGTGTTGAGAAGAGAAGAAGAAGAAGAGGAATAATGGAGCTCGGGGAGGGAGAGAGAGAGTGAGAGAAAAAGAAAGAGACAGAGTGAGGGAATGAGGGAGGGAATCCCGGAAAGTTAAAGTGTGTGTGTGTGTGGGTGTAATCCAATACATTCCACACCACACCAACAACTAATAACGTGACAAAAACGATCTAGGGGTAAAATCGTAAATTCACACGTACGTTTTAATAAATCCCGGAACGGGATGTTACACAAAACACTAATTTGGACAGATTCAAACACTTTTCTAACTAATCTAGCACACTTAATAAAAGGGGGAATTGATTTGGACGAAATTAATTAAATTGGGCAGATTGTAAACTAAACAGATTAGACACTAAATTAGGTGAATTGGATGGGTAAAGACTAGTTAGAGGGTCCTTCTCTGCACATGCACATATGTAACACAAATTGATTTCCAGATTTTATCCCTTTAAACCATGAATGACAATGCCCCAAATTAATTGTGAAAAGCACAAATTAACTTTCAGATTTTCCTAGTTTCATTGAATTGGATGGAATACGCATCGACAATCAAATTATTCTTATCAAATTCCCTACATGAACTGCATAATAGAGATAAAATCAAAGATCATGAAGCTTTTTGAAAACCCTAAGCATTGACTAGACATTCGTAACTATGAATTACATGATACTCTTGCCTAGAATTTACTTAATACAATCATGACTAGTGATTTTTACTACTTGCGAATATCAGTTCATAACGATTAGGTAAAATTCCCTTATATCCTAGCATCAAATTCATGCATGAAAACTAAGTATGCATCTTTAATCAACACACCAGAACAAGTTCTCAATAAATCAATTAAGTAAATCGCATTCACAATTCAAGAAACAAAATCAGGAGGAAATCAATTCATATAAAACATATGTCCATGGCTTTGAATTCACCTCTAACTAAGAAAAATTTAGTTACACATGTTCATAACAATTAAAAAGCAAATTAAAATAAACATGGAAACAAAATGTGAATATGCTCCTATCATTGTGATTTCATAAATCGTGAATGCAATTTACTTAACTGTTGGATTAAGAACTTATTCTTGTATGTTGATTAGGGAGGCCCACTTAGTTTGCATGCATGAATTTGATGCTTGAATATAAGGGAGTTTCACATAATTGTTACAAACTTATATTCACAAGTAGTGAAGGTCGCTGGTCACGATCGTGTTAAGTTGAATTCCTGGCATGAGTATCATGATGTCATAGTTACGAATGCCTTGTCAATGCTTATGATTTTCACAAAGCTTAATGATCTTTGCTTGTGTCTCTATTATGCAGTTCATGTAGGGAACTTGGGAAGAATAATTTGGTTGCCGATGTGTTGTTCGTCCAATTCAATGACTTAAGGAAAATATGAGGGTTAATTAGTGATGTCACGGTTTATTTAAAAAACAACTGGAAATCAATTTGTATGCAAGTGTGTCATGTGTGGAGAAGGACCCTTGATGCGGGATTTATACGCACACAAATTAACCCTCTTTTTGTTAATTGTAGTATATGTATAAGTAGGGATCGTTCTGGACCGGGGATTAGGAGGGATTGTTAATCACTTGGATTTGACTCAAAAACGTAAAAACACAAAATAGAACACTATACTAGACTCAAAGAATTCAAAAATACTTTAAAACATAAACTAAACAGATTCTAACTAAAGAACAATAAAGTAAAGGGGGATTGAGTTTTGACGAGAATTGAAAACAAAACAAAAACTTGGAAACAAAACAGAATGTAAAACGAAGAATGATGATAAACTAGTTAGAGGGTTCCTTATCCACACATGAACATAAGCATATAATTTGACTCCCAGTTATGACTTCAACAAACGATGAATGACAATGCTCCAAGTTAATTAGGTTCGCTTAAACTAACTTTCAGATTTCCCTAGATTCATTGGATTGAATGGGATACGCATTACAACCAAATTATTCTTAATCAAAGTCCCTAACATGGAATACGCATGATAGAGACATTCAACAAAGATCATTAAGTTCAACGGAAATCATAAACATCGACTAGGCATTCATAACTATGGAATACGCATGTTAATCCAGCCTAGGGTTTACTAAACACAATCGTGACTAGCGATCTTTACTACTCATGAATATAAGTTCGTAACGATTAGGTGAAACTCACTTATATTCTAGCGTCATATTCATGCATGAAAATTAAGCGCGCATTCTTAATAAACATACATAAATAAGTTATCAATCAAACGGTTAAACAAATTGAATTCACAACTTATGAAACGCAATTAGAAGTAATCAAATCAAAATGCAAGCATAAACATTTATTTCGAATCACCCCCTAGCTAAGGGGGTTTAGTTCCTTATACGTACAAAATAAAGAGAATCAAAGAAACACCTAAACATTCCAACAACTCAAACTTGAATTGTATGAACGTTTAGGCACTCTTCTCTTCCATTCCTCATTCGTACAAAACAAAGAGCATTGAATTTAAATTTTGAAATCAAAGAAACACCTAAACATTCCAACAACTCAAACTTGAATTGTATGAACGTTTAGGCACTCTTCTCTTCCATTCCTCATTCGTACAAAACAAAGAGCATTGAATTTAAATTTTGAAATCAAAGAAACACCTAAACATTCCAACAACTCAAAATTGAATTGTATGAACGTTTAGGCACTCTTTTCTTCCTCTTTGTTGTGGCATAAGGTCTAAGGATAGTTTGATGGTGTGAATGGTTTGGGGATTTATGGAAATGGATGAGGAGTGGTGGAAATGGAAGGATGGTGTTTGGATTATAGGGGAGACTCACGGCAAAGGGAAGATTGGATGTGTTGTGGTATGTACAATGGAATGGAAGTGTTGTGTGTGAGATGTGAATGAAAATGAGATGTGATTTTTGTGTATGAATGCATGGGTTTTTATAGGGGGAATGGGAGAATATGTGGGTGATTGTTTAAGAGTGAATGTGGTTGTTATGATTGAGAGTGCATGTGGATGAAATGATGAAGTAGGAAGGTGGAAATGCATGTGTTGAATTGGTGGTGCAATGATGAAAGAGTAAGTGCATGTGTGTGTGAATGGTGGTGCAATGATGAAAGAGTAAGTGCATGTGTGTGTGAATGGTGGTAGCTAGGGTGAATTATGATGAATGCATGTGGCTAAGGGTTGTTGATTGGGCTAGAGGTTTTGCATGTGAATTAGGTTGGATGATGATGAGTGTATGTGGGTGAATTGGTGGTGCAAAGTGAATGAATAATGAAATGGGAAAGCATGTGCAAGTTTGTAGTTTAGGGTGAATGTGCATGTGTTTTAGTGTGAAAGCATGTGGATTAGGTGGAAAGAGGTGGGTGTGCATGTGAGTGAATGTGCATATGTTTAAATGGTTGAAATGTGTAGATGATTATGAGTATGATAAGTGATAAGTGTATGATAAGATAAGTGATAAGTGAATGATATGTTGAGTGATAAGTGAATGATAAGATAAGTGGTTATTGATATGTGGTTATTGATATGTAGATGAATGAATGATATGATAAGTAATAAATGAATGATATGTGGTTATTAATATGTAGATGAATGAATGATATGATAAGTAATAAATGAATGATATGTGGTGATGATAAGATAAGTGTATGATATGATAAGTGGTGAATGAAGGAGTGGAATGTTGGAATGTTATGCACGACTAAGGATATAGGAAAGGTTTAAATGTCCTAAAACTAAAGGGAACAAGGTTCCAACACTTTGGTCTTCAATTAGGTTTTCAATTTCGTCCAACACTTTGGCTCCAAGCATAAGCTATCCATCCTTAGCCCAAAAGTGCTCCAAAAGTCTCCAAAATGCATCTTTTTGCTCCTTTAGCCCTTTCGACCTACAAACACACGAAAATAGCTTAAAGTACTAAAATAACTAAAGAAACATAACGTAAATGCACGAAAACAAGCCATTTAAGTTGCATGAATATGCTCCTATCAACCCTCTAGCTAGCTTATCACCCATTAATTCACCAAATTCATATTCCTTTAGTTTGTTATTCAAATCTGTTTGTTTAAACTTTAAATTCGTCAAAAACCCAATCCCCCTTACTTTGTTGTGTCAAATTAGCTAGAATTTGTCCTAAATTTGTGTTTTTAAGTGTTTTGAGTAAAAAACAATTCATTTTTTATCCAAAGTAAGTCCTAGAGTCGGTTTTATTATTTTGTGCTGTTTTGAGTCTTTTTAGTTTGTTTTGAGTTCTTTGAGTCTAGTTAAGTGTTTTTAAGCCTAGTTTTGTGTTTTTGAGTTAGTTTTAAGTAGATTAGCAATCCCTCCTAATCCCCGGCCTAGAACGATCCCTACTTACATCTTTACTACAATTGTCAATAAGAGTGTTTAATTGTGTGCTAGTTTATAACACATCAAATTTTTGGCGCTGTTGCCGGGGATTAGCAACTTTGCTAATCCCCCGTTGTTTCTTTTTTGTGTGTTTTTGTTTTAGTTGCTGACCTTGTTTTGTTTTCTTGTTTTAAGGTACTAGTTTATGACTCAAAGCTCCCAACCTATTCGTGCAAATATCTTGGACTTTGATGACGATTTTGAGCGAACTTTGAGAAGGAAGAGGAAGAAGCCAGAACGTAATCCACCTAGTTCTAGCTCAGAATCTGAGTTTGAGGAGGAAGAAAAAGCCACGGCTCAGGTGGAAGCAAAAGCACAAGTCATGGCAACGGTTAATCGAACAATTAAGGAACTTTCAGCCTCGAGATTGGACAATGCCGCACCACTATGCATTTGATATCCTAGGGCAGCTTAAGACAAGACCGATGAGTTCGAATTGAAGTCTAGCTTGCTGCATCATATTCCCAAATACCATGGGCTGTCCATGGAAGATCAAGCACTTGAAGGAATTTGAAGTGGTATGTTCAAGCATTGATGCGAAAATTAACTTAACACACAAATTAACCCTCTTTTGACAATTGTAGTATATATATAAGTAGGGATTGTTCTTAAACCGGGGATTAGGAGGGATTGCTAAACACTTTAAACTGACTCAAATAGATAAAACTAAGCTTCAAAACACTTAACTAAACTTAAAAGACTCAAAACAGGTTCACAAGACTCAAAATAAGCTAAAAGCATTCAAAACTGCCTAAAAACACAAACTAGGCAGATTTGACTCTAAACACAATTTTGGACGAATTTTGGTTTTAACTTGACTCAAAACACTTGAAAACACAATCTAAACCAGGTTCTCACTATTTAGACACTCTAAAATAAAGGGGGATTTGGTTTTGGACGAAAATAAAGTAAACAAAATAAAAACTAGAACTAGGCAGATTTGCATGAATTTGGTGGAAATAGATGGATGATGGGTGATGCGTGATTTATACGCACACAAATTAAACCCTCTTTTTGTCAATTGTAGTATAAGTATAAGTAGGGATCGTTCTGGACCGGGGATTAGGAGGGATTGTTAACCACTTGGATTTGACTCAAAAACGTAAAATAACAATATGAAACACTATACTAGACTCAAGGAATGCAAAACTAAACTTTAAAACACTAAAACAAACCAAAAGACTCAAACATTACCCAAAACACTCAAAACTGCCTTAAAATCACTTTCTGGGCAGTTTTGAGCACTTTGAGTACTTTGGACGAATTTATGTAACAAATTGAATCACAAACGTAAAAACGTAATATAAAACACTAAACTAGACTCAAAGAATGTAAAACTAAACTTTAAAACACTAAAACAAACCAAAAGACTCAAACAGTACCCAAAGCACTCGAAACTGCCTTAAAAACACTTTCTGGGCAGTTTTGAGCACCTTGAGTACTTTGGACGAATTTGGGAAACAAAATGAAACAAAACACTTATAAACACAAACTAAATGTATTTCTAACTAATTTGACATTAAAGTAAAGGGGGATTTAGGTTTATACGAAATTAAACTAAAATGTACAGATTGTAAATTAAAGCAAAATGTAAATGTGAATGTGATAGAATGAATGGAATGAAGGCTAGCTAAGGGGTTCATCTCCATACATGTTATACTTGCATAATAAAATGATTTCCAATTGCATTTCAATAAATCATTAATTCTCAACACCCCAAGTTAACCGTGATGCACTAATTAACCTTCAAATCTTCCTAACGTTATTGAATTGGATGATTGCATACGACAACCCAAAACATTCCCCACAAGTCCCCTACATGATTGCATAATAGAGATACAAGCAAGAATCATTACGCTCTATGAAAATTATAAGTGTTGACGGGGCATTCGTTACTATGATTGCATGAAACTTATGCCAAGAATTCGTTTAACGCGATTGTTTATAAGCAACCTCCACTACTTGTGAATATAAGTTTGTAACTATTAGGTGAAACTCACTTATATTCTAGCGTCAAATTCATGCATGAAAATTAAGTGTGCACTCTCAATAAACATACATAAATAAGTTATCAATCAAATAGTTAAACAAATTGAATCCACAACTTATGAAACGCAATTAGAAGTAATCAAATCAAAATGCAAGCATAAACATTTATTTCGAATCCCCCCTAGCAAAGGGGGGGTTTAGTTGAATTTAAACATTGGAATCAAAGAAACACCTAAACATTCCAACAACTCAAACTTGAATTGTATGAACGTTTAGGCCCTCTTCTCTTCCATTCCTCATTCGTACAAAACAAAGAGTATTGAAATTAAACATTGAAATCAAAGAAACACCTAAACATTCCAACAACTCAAACTTGAATTGTATGAACGTTTAGGCCCTCTTATCTTCCTCTTCGTTGTAGCACAAGGTCTAAGGATAGTTTGATGGTGTGAATGGTTTGGGGAGTGGTTGGAGTGGCTGTAATGGAGGAGAAAAGTGTTTTGGTGGCTGTTGCAAGGGTGTGGAGAGGTTTTGACGAATTTCTGGAATATGGAAGAGTGAATGAATGAGTATGAATGCAATGGATGCTTATTTATAGGTGAAATGGGGGGAACATGACAGCTAGGAGGGAATGTGGCTGCATGTGCAAGGGGACAATCTGAAAATGCATGTGAAAGCATGTGTTGGCTGCAATGATGAAATGGATGGGAGTGCATGTGGCTTAATTAATTAAAGGGAGTGCATGTGCAATGTTTTAAAGGATGGAATGCATGTGAATATGATGGAAATCTGATTTATTTGAAGATGCATGTGCAATGAAGTGGAATGACAGCTAGGTTATGATGATGAATGCATGTGGCTGATTTAATTGAATAGGAAGGCATGTGGATTTAATGGTTTAAAGGGTGAATGCATGTGGATGCATGTGTTGATGAATGGGATTGTGGAGTGGCTGGAATGATGAAAGAATAAAGGGTGCATGTGGGTTAATTAATTAAAGGGAGTGCATGTGCAATGTTGTTGTTGGTGCAATGATGGAGGAACAAGTGCATGTGAATGCATGGTGATAGCATGTGCACGGTTTTGGTTGGAATGATGGCAGATTGTGAAAACATGTGAATGCATGTGTTTGATGAATGATAAGTGGTGAATGATATGATAAGTGATAAGTGGTGAATGATAAGTGATGAATGATAAGTGGTGAATGATATGATAAGTAATGGGAGCATGTGAGGGAATGAATAATGAATGCATGTGTATGGTTTTGGGAGAAAGGTGGAGATGCACGGCATAAGGGAATTGGAAGGTTTAAATGTCCTAAAACTAAAGGGAACAAAGTTCCAACACTTTGGTCTTCAATTTCGTCCAACATTTTGGCGCCAAGCATAAGCTATCCATCCTTAGCCCAAAAGTGCTCCAAAAGTCTCCAAAATGCATCTTTTTGCTCCTTTAGCCCTTTGGACCTACAAACACACGAAAATAGCTTAAAGGACTAAAATAACTAAAGAAACATAACGTAAATGCACGAGAACAAGCCATTTAAGTCGCATGAATATGCTCCTATCAAATACCCCCACACTTATCTTTTGCTAGTCCTCGAGCAAAACAAAACAACAAAAGAACACGAAACTAGACAAAACGAACAAAACACAACCTACACCTTCCAACAATCGTCTCACGGATTTCCAATGCACATGACAAGTTAAAAATCATTAGTCCCATAGATTTTAGTCATCTTCACACTTGAATACATTCTGAATCATAGTCACCACATACTAATTCACAATTAAGCATTTAAAACCATGTTTTGAATGTAGTAACATGCCTTAGAGAATTTGCTCAATTCCTTACTAGATGTACTCTCGTTTTTTTTTTACACAGATTTTCTGACTACACTCCCTACACTAGGTATATGTGAGAAGATTGATGTAAACATGTAGACGAACACTCACATATGTTATAACAAGGAAAGCATTTTCTGGAATTATTAACATGTATATATATGATCTCATGAATGGAATGCCACTACTTAGAACGAGAACCAGTGATTCCATAAGCTCATATCAATTCCAAACTCCACATTTTGAAACACATAACGATCAAGATTGAAGCATACGGGTTGAAACGGGGCTAAAGGTGTTTGGCTAACAAAGAAGGGATATGGAAAACAAAGGTTCTTAAAGAAATAGCGAGCAAAGCATTTGAATTAACGTAGAATTCACTTTTGAATGAAAACTCAATCTTTTGAACAACAAGGGGGAACAAACTCTTTTTCCTTTCTTTCTTTTCTTTTCTGTTTTTCTTTTTCATATGTTTTTCACAATTTTTTTTTTTCTTTTTCTTTTGACTCTCAAAACATACATAAACACTTAAGAACAAAACATTCTCTCCCCCACACTCATTTTCTTTCATAATGTACTCAAAAGGAATTCATTTAAGTCATGCTCACTATCTTTTAAGAACAAGGGTGTGGACTGTCCTATACTAGGCTAGGTGAGGATAATGTTGTTAAACAAAGAATAAAGGCTAAACAAGGCTCAACGGGGTTAAAACTTACAACAAATACGAAATATGGGAAGTAAGGCTATTTGGCTATGGTAGCAACTACACAACTTCATCTTGATATATGTTATGCAATTCAATGTCATGCTTTGAATGAAACGGATATAAGTTCTAGCATTTAGTTCTATCATGATACAATTGCATTCTAAGTAGCAACCAAGCAAGGAATAATGAGATCATGCAACAACTTTAGAAAACAAAGAATCACAGAAAATAACTCTCCAAAGAAGGTAATGGCTCGAGTCTCACAGGGTTGTAGCGTTTGTTTGAGTTCCTTCCTTCAAGCATGTTACAAAAACGAATTTTTCTTTTATGATTGCATGTGAAGTCATACATTATAACCATATCCAAGCATATACCAAGAGTAAATCAAACTTTTCTCTATGTTTATAACTCTTTTTAACAGTCATGCAATTACAAACCAAATCCTTATCATTGTGTTGGAAGGTACCCTAAGACACAAACACACAAAAACGACTCAAAACACTCTTTTTAGGCTTTTTAAAACATGTTTTTCAACTTTTTATGTGATTTTCGAAGTTATAAAACAAAACATACTAAAAACACTCTAAGACAACTTAAAAACACCTTAAAACAGCAAGGAACAACATTTGAAGTAATGGGTGATAAAATCCCACGAATTTGCATTAAATATACTTAGTTACCCCCCCACACTTAAATCAAACATTGTCCTCAATGTTTTAAGCATAGATTCACACAAAACATAAGTAAACACACAAAAAGCAACTAAACATACTAAACATGGCAGAATGTCACTTAAGAAAGAGAAGAGTTTAGGGACGCAAATCTGGTTATGGAGTGTAAATTCCATCTTCTCCTTGGTAATTGCATTGAGGCATTGATCTTGGTGATTCCACAGGCTTTCTCTTGAACTGGTTTCTGCCCATCGTTGATTTTCCTTTGTGCTACTCTTGAACTGGGCAGCAGGATTCTTTTGGGTCTCCTCCACTTGTTGATTTTCCTTTGTGCTACTGGGCTGGAGGATTCTTTTGGTCTTCCCCGAAGGTCTGAGCTTACCCCTTTGGTCTGTTTCTTTGTTCAATCTTTCCAATTCGTATTGAAAAGGGTTGGAGGATAACTCAACCTGTGTTTGTCTCCACATGCTTCAATGTATCATTTTCACTTGCCTTACTCGCTCCCCTTTGCAGAAGTGGTCCCTTCTCCGGAAGTTTATCAACCGTTGAAGATGACTACTCGAGAGCAACGCTAGGTAAGCAATCAGGAATAGATTCCAGGCAGTTGGCTCCAGATCGGAAGACTGACTCCAAGTGCCGGCTGATTGCTTCTTTTACTTTGCCATGCGAGTAAGAACAAGGACAAAGAAAAAGACAGGGAAAGAGCATGATATGAGATACTTTTGCTTTTGACCTTGATGATATGAGATACCTTTGCTTTTGAAGAAGCGGTGAATGAATCAGCATACTTCAATCCGCCGTTTCCTCCTGGGTCATCTGTACTCCAGGCATCTGGTATCATCTTTGGGGAAGAAGAAAGAATTGAGTATTTCGAAAGGCTTTGCTGGGAGTGCGCCCTCAGAGGTGAGGGAGAGTTGGGCATTTTCTTCAGGTTTGCCTTGCCATAAAAGACGAAGGTCGACATATATAGAGATAATATCAAGTGGTGGTACTGTTCTTTTACCCTTGTCGACAAATGTCTCTTCGATATCAGAACGACGCCTCTTCGATTTCTGAGCAGGCGCCCCTTCGATTTCTGAACGACGCCCCTTCTCTTTCTGAACGACACGTGGTAGTGCAGATGCGGCTCCTTTTGACAAAGCTGCACGCGTTTTCTGAAAAGCAGAGAAAGCGTCGCCGAACTTTGCGCTTGTCGGCTAAAGACGTGTAGTTGCGATGATGGCCTCCACGTGTTTTCAGCTTTGTCAGAAATCTTTTGACAAAGTTGAACGCGTTTTCTGAAAAGCCGAGAACGCGTCGCCTAAATTACGCCGGAAATTCCGGTTTTTTTGAATTGGTGGACGCGTCGCCTTGGCTTCTTATAGAGCTATCGATCACCACAACAAACACACTCTGAAGAATTCCCATTCTTGAAAATCGACTCCGACCCTTTGAAAATTTACTCCATCAACCCTTATCTTTGAACACCTTTGAAAAATGGCAAACTCATCGAACCTTAGCTTGGAATTGAGCCTTAGCAGTGATACGGGCGCGCCGCGTCAAGGTAACGTATGGCGCCCTTCTTTCTTATCTTCTAACGGTCTTCTTACAGGTGAAGACTCCGTGATGCAGGACGCCACAACAGCTACAATAGTAGCTAGGAACCTCCTCACTCCAAAAGATAGTAGGCTGCTGTCAGGACGGTCCGATGAGTTGGCCGTTCAAGAGTCCCTCGCACTTAGTGTTCAGTGTGCGAGTTCTGTGTGCAACATGGGCCAACGCCTGCTTGCCCGCTCCCGTCAGGTGGAATCATTGATGGCAGAGGTGGAAAGTCTCAAGCAGGAGATCCAGCAGCTTAAGTACGAGAATAGAAGTTTGCACGTGCTTGCAAACAACTATTCGACGGGCATGAAGAGGAAGCTTGATGAGCTGCAAGAGTCTGAAGGTCGGATTCAAAGTGACCGTCAAAGGTTTTCGTCTTTCCTCCAGAGGCACCTTTTTCCTGGATCATCCAGCGTTTGGCCAAGTATTGAGGCCTGGAATGCTCTAGCTCCGATGCCTCCCTCTCCGATGCCTTCCACTTCGATGCCTTCCGCTTCAATGCCTTCCGCTTCTATGCCTTCCGCTTCTATGCCTTCTGCTTCGACGCCTCGTAGTGGGGCTTCACGTAAACATCCTCTGTGAAGGCTCCATCTTTCTCCATGTTTAGTATCTTTTCTCTTTTTTTTTTTTTTTTTTTTTTTTTTTTTTTTTTTACATAAATAAAATCAAACGGCATGGAATTGGTCCTTGAATGGAAGGTGATACTTGAAGTGAACCGGCATTGGTTTGAATTCTAGTGTAGGTGCCTGATTCATAAAAAACAGCAAGTTAGTATAAAATGTAATGGAATTTGGAAAAAAAAACTTACTTGTTTTGTCCGATAAGAACTCAATGACAAACACCACTCCTTTGAAAGTTTCAGGGATATTGGACTTGGCCAGATTGCAAGTGATGGTTATGACTTGTCCAATGTCATCAAATTTAACTTCTTTGGATTTTTTGGTTTCAAGAACGTCCTCTTTGATGAATTCATGACATTCCCTACTTTGCACCTTTGGAAGGGCTTCCAAGATGTCTTTTTCACTTTCTTCTTCCTTGGAATTCATGAACCTGCAAGGAATAGGGATATTTGTTGGAATGGGGTTAGAACTAATTGGAACAACCTTACTTGAATTAGATGGCGTAGGAGCAATAAGTGCTTCTGACAAAGGTGTTTCAAATCCTCCCTTCGGATTTACAACGGTTGAACTAGGGAGTTTGCCTTGGTCGCAAAATTGTCCTACGATCTCCGCTATCTGCCCAATTTGCTTTTCCAAGTGGTCCAACCTTTTGTCCTCTTGTCGAGCCTCATTGTCTTGATTTTGTGAGCCCTGCACCAAACAAATTAATTCGTTAAGCTTTTGATTATAATCTATTGACGAACTTAAATTTGGTTGGGCATATTGAATATGAGGTTGTGGTGGGTGTATAGGTCTTGAATAGAACTCCTCATATGGCTGCCAATATCCTTCTTCTTGAACATGTTGAGGTTCCCACCACATAGAGTTTGAATGATCACTCCAATCTGAACTGTAAGTATTGGAAAACACGTTATTCCTTGATTGAAGATCAAATACATCAACACTTTGCATTTGAGACCTTTCCATGAGTTGTGACAAAAGAGAAGCATTATCAAGTGCCATGTTGTTCTTCTCTAGTATTTGAATTCAACAAACAAAACAAAAATCAAAAACTACAACTAAAACTAAAATACATAACAGAAACAAACAATCCAATAGATTAGCAAATTTGCTAATCCCCGGCAACGGCGCCAAAATTTGATGCGAGATTTATACGCACACAAATTAAACCCTCTTTTTGTCAATTGTAGTATAAGTATAAGTAGGGATCGTTCTGGACCGGGGATTAGGAGGGATTGTTAACCACTTGGATTTGACTCAAAAACGTAAAATAACAATATGAAACACTATACTAGACTCAAGGAATGCAAAACTAAACTTTAAAACACTAAAACAAACCAAAAGACTCAAACATTACCCAAAACACTCAAAACTGCCTTAAAATCACTTTCTGGGCAGTTTTGAGCACTTTGAGTACTTTGGACGAATTTATGTAACAAATTGAATCACAAACGTAAAAACGTAATATAAAACACTAAACTAGACTCAAAGAATGTAAAACTAAACTTTAAAACACTAAAACAAACCAAAAGACTCAAACAGTACCCAAAGCACTCGAAACTGCCTTAAAAACACTTTCTGGGCAGTTTTGAGCACCTTGAGTACTTTGGACGAATTTGGGAAACAAAATGAAACAAAACACTTATAAACACAAACTAAATGTATTTCTAACTAATTTGACATTAAAGTAAAGGGGGATTTAGGTTTATACGAAATTAAACTAAAATGTACAGATTGTAAATTAAAGCAAAATGTAAATGTGAATGTGATAGAATGAATGGAATGAAGGCTAGCTAAGGGGTTCATCTCCATACATGTTATACTTGCATAATAAAATGATTTCCAATTGCATTTCAATAAATCATTAATTCTCAACACCCCAAGTTAACCGTGATGCACTAATTAACCTTCAAATCTTCCTAACGTTATTGAATTGGATGATTGCATACGACAACCCAAAACATTCCCCACAAGTCCCCTACATGATTGCATAATAGAGATACAAGCAAGAATCATTACGCTCTATGAAAATTATAAGTGTTGACGGGGCATTCGTTACTATGATTGCATGAAACTTATGCCAAGAATTCGTTTAACGCGATTGTTTATAAGCAACCTCCACTACTTGTGAATATAAGTTTGTAACTATTAGGTGAAACTCACTTATATTCTAGCGTCAAATTCATGCATGAAAATTAAGTGTGCACTCTCAATAAACATACATAAATAAGTTATCAATCAAATAGTTAAACAAATTGAATCCACAACTTATGAAACGCAATTAGAAGTAATCAAATCAAAATGCAAGCATAAACATTTATTTCGAATCCCCCCCTAGCAAAGGGGGGGTTTAGTTGAATTTAAACATTGGAATCAAAGAAACACCTAAACATTCCAACAACTCAAACTTGAATTGTATGAACGTTTAGGCCCTCTTCTCTTCCATTCCTCATTCGTACAAAACAAAGAGTATTGAAATTAAACATTGAAATCAAAGAAACACCTAAACATTCCAACAACTCAAACTTGAATTGTATGAACGTTTAGGCCCTCTTATCTTCCTCTTCGTTGTAGCACAAGGTCTAAGGATAGTTTGATGGTGTGAATGGTTTGGGGAGTGGTTGGAGTGGCTGTAATGGAGGAGAAAAGTGTTTTGGTGGCTGTTGCAAGGGTGTGGAGAGGTTTTGACGAATTTCTGGAATATGGAAGAGTGAATGAATGAGTATGAATGCAATGGATGCTTATTTATAGGTGAAATGGGGGGAACATGACAGCTAGGAGGGAATGTGGCTGCATGTGCAAGGGGACAATCTGAAAATGCATGTGAAAGCATGTGTTGGCTGCAATGATGAAATGGATGGGAGTGCATGTGGCTTAATTAATTAAAGGGAGTGCATGTGCAATGTTTTAAAGGATGGAATGCATGTGAATATGATGGAAATCTGATTTATTTGAAGATGCATGTGCAATGAAGTGGAATGACAGCTAGGTTATGATGATGAATGCATGTGGCTGATTTAATTGAATAGGAAGGCATGTGGATTTAATGGTTTAAAGGGTGAATGCATGTGGATGCATGTGTTGATGAATGGGATTGTGGAGTGGCTGGAATGATGAAAGAATAAAGGGTGCATGTGGGTTAATTAATTAAAGGGAGTGCATGTGCAATGTTGTTGTTGGTGCAATGATGGAGGAACAAGTGCATGTGAATGCATGGTGATAGCATGTGCACGGTTTTGGTTGGAATGATGGCAGATTGTGAAAACATGTGAATGCATGTGTTTGATGAATGATAAGTGGTGAATGATATGATAAGTGATAAGTGGTGAATGATAAGTGATGAATGATAAGTGGTGAATGATATGATAAGTAATGGGAGCATGTGAGGGAATGAATAATGAATGCATGTGTATGGTTTTGGGAGAAAGGTGGAGATGCACGGCATAAGGGAATTGGAAGGTTTAAATGTCCTAAAACTAAAGGGAACAAAGTTCCAACACTTTGGTCTTCAATTTCGTCCAACATTTTGGCGCCAAGCATAAGCTATCCATCCTTAGCCCAAAAGTGCTCCAAAAGTCTCCAAAATGCATCTTTTTGCTCCTTTAGCCCTTTGGACCTACAAACACACGAAAATAGCTTAAAGGACTAAAATAACTAAAGAAACATAACGTAAATGCACGAGAACAAGCCATTTAAGTCGCATGAATATGCTCCTATCAATGGGCTAGCTAGGAGGTCTTTCTCCACACATGACATACTTGCATACAAAACAATCTCCAGTTGCTTTTTCAATGAGCCATGAACCTCAACACCCCAAGTTAATTAGGTATGCTTAAATTAACCCTCAGATTTTCCTTAAGTCATTGAATTGAATGGAATTAGCGCATTGCAATCAAATTATTCCTCAAAAGTTCTCTACGTGAAAGCGCATAATAGAGAAACAATCAAAGATCATTAAATTCTATGAAAATCCTAAGTGTTGACAAGGTGTTTGTAACTATGAAAGCGCATGATACTTATGCCAGGAATTTACTTAACATGATTGTGACTAACAACCTTTACTACTTATGAATATAAGTTCACAACACTTAGGTGAAGCTTTCTTATATCCTAGCATCAGATTTATGCATGCAAATTAAGTGTGCACTCTCAACCCACATACACAAACAAGTTTTAATTCAAACAGATAAGTAGATTGAATTCACAATTTATAGAATCACAACTTGAAGTAATCAAATCATAATGCAAATATAGCCATGGTTTCGAAATTCCCCCTAGCTAAGAGGGGATTAGTTCCTCATACTCACAAAACAAAGATTATTGAATTTAAACATTGAAAACACAAGAAAGATTACACCTAAAATGTTCCAGCAACTCCATTTCGAATGGCATGCACGTCTAGGGCTCTCCTCCTTCTTCCTTGCTGCGGCACAAGGTGTGGTTGGTGGTTTTGGGGGTGATGAATGGGGTATTCTTGCTTGGGATGATGAATGATGGCTGATTAGGGTGAAAGGTTGCGGCAGGTTGTGTATGGAAGTGAATGAATTGAATGAATGATGGAGAATGGTGTCTATGGTTTGCGGCAAGGATTTTCTGAATGGCACAAGGGGTTCCCACGAAATTGTGTTGAAAATATGAATATATAGTTCGGCCAACCTTAGGGTTAATTAGATTAGGGTTACAACTTAGCAGATTTTAAAGATTAGGGCCCTAGGGTTCGGCACAAGTCATTAAATCCGCTTAGAGGGGGTTTGGCCCAATTAATTTTAGAAAAGGATTTGTGTAACCCAAATCCACAAGGAATGAGGCCTACAAATCAAAATCCACAAGGGAGAAGGCCTAGAGGGGTGCAGCAACAATTGGAGGGAAAGGACAGTGGCTTGCAAGGCAAGGCAAGGCATTCTAGAAGGGATTAGGCGCCACCTTTGTAGGGTTTCTAGAAACAATATGCTTTGTGGCTGATTTGGGACTTCTAGAAGAGAATGCTTTTAGAAATAGGTTCTAGAAATATATAATTAGGTCCCCTTGCAGCTAAGATTAAGGCATGATAAGGTTAGGATATGATAGGATAAGATAAGGTTGGATAAGGTTATATAAGGTTTTGGATAATGTTTCCCCTTTTGAGCTGATTCCTTATCTTCTTTGTCTTTAATTTGATTTCTTCATCTTCTCATCAGATTCCTAGCCTTTTGAACTCCAAATTTGTCCATCCATCTTGGCCCATACATGTGTTATCCATTTAGTGCCCATAACTACTCCAAAATGCACCAAAATGCACTTTCTTGCCACTTTAACCCTTTGGACCTACAAACACACGAAAATGACTTGAAATACTACATTAACTAAGAAACATTAACTAAGAAATAACAACACAAATGCAGAAGAACAAGCTAACTAAGTCGCATAAATATGCTCCTATCAAATTCCCCGACACTTAGCTTTTGCTAGTCCTCGAGCAAAACAAACAAACAAAAGAAACAAAACATACAATCTAAACCTTCCAACGTTTGCCTCAGGGATTTCCAATGAAACATAATATGTCAAAGATCACCACTCACATAGATTTTAGCAATCCTTACCCTCGAGCATACTTAATCATAGTCACCATTCACTAGCTCATATTTAATCAATTAAAACAACATTTTGAATGTAGTAACATGCCTTAGAGAATTCCCTCAATTCCTCACCGGATACACTCTCTATTTTCACTCAGATTTTCTGACTACACTCCCTACCCTAGGTATATGTAAGACGATTGATGTAAACATGTAGACGAGCCACTCACATATGTTTTAAACGAAGGAGGCGCTTTCTGGAATTATTAATGCATGTATATATATGATCTCATGAATGGAATGCCACTACTTAAAAGCAAGAACCAGGGATTCCATATGCTCATACCAATTTCAAACTCCACATATTGAACACATAACATCAAGATAGAAGTCCGGGGTTTGTAATGAGGCTAAGGTATTGGCTAACAAAGAAAGGTAAAGGATAAATAAAGGTTTTTAAAAGCAATAGGAAGCAAAGTAATGAAATTGACACTTAAACTCACTTTTGATGGCAGAAATCAACTTTTAAACACAGAGGGAAGATTCATGCAACATTTAGGGTCAAATTCAAAATTTTGGACCCTTTCTTCAACAACCAATACTTGTGAGTTCATTCTCACTTATTTCTCAACTACTTTTACAACTTTTCTTTTTCTCTTTTCCTTTTTTATTTTATTTTATTTTATTTTTATTTATTTTTTTATTTTTGCTTTCTTTGCCGTGCCGTATTACCTTCCTGCAATGTGTTGATCAAAAGGAATTCATTCTAAGTCATGCTTCACTATCCTTTAAGAACACGGGTATGGAAAGTCCTAATCTAGGCTAGGTGAGGATAATGTGGCTAACAAAGAAAATAGGCTTGAAACGGCTCAAAAGGGGTAATCCTACAATACATATGCAAAAGGGTAAGGCTCTTTGGCTTATTGAATTTAAACATTGAAAACACAAGAAAGATTACACCTAAAACGTTCTAGCAACTCCATTTCGAATGGCATGCACGTCTAGGGCTCTCCTCCTTCTTCCTTGTTGCGGCACAAGGTGTGGTTGGTGGTTTTGGGGGTGATGAATGGTGTATTCTTGCTTGGGATGATGAATGATGGCTGATTAAGGTGAAAGTTTGCGGCATGTTGTGTATGGAAGTGAATGGATTGAATGAATGATGGAGAATGGTGTCTATGGCTTGCGGCAAGGATTTTCTGAATGGCACAAGGGGTTCCCACGAAATTGTGTTGAAAATATGAATATATAGTTCGGTCAACCCTAGGGTTAATTAGATTAGGGTTACAACTTAGCAGATTTTAAAGATTAGAGCCCTAGGGTTTGGCACAAGTCATTAAATCCACTTAGGAGGGGCTTTGGCCAAATTAATTTCAGAAAAGGATTTGTGTAACCCAAATCCACAAGGAATGAGGCCTACAAATCAGAATCCATAAGGGATAAGGCCTAGAGGGGTGCGGCAACAATTGGAGGGAACGGAGAGTGGCTTGCAAGGCAAGGCAAGGCATTCTATAAGGGATTAGGCGCCGCCTTTGTAGGGTTTCTAGAAACAATATGCTTTATGGCTGATTTGGGACTTCTCGATCACATACTTAATCATAGTCACCATTCACTAGTTCGCATTTAATCAATTAAAACACATTTTGAATGTAGTAACATGCCTTAGAGAATTCCCTCAATTCCTCACTAGTTATGCACTCAATTCTCACTCAGATTTTCTGACTACACACCCTACACTAGTTATATGTGAGAAGATTGATGTAAACATGAAAAACTAGTACTCACATATGTTATAACAAAGAATGCAATTTCTGGAGTAATTAAACATGTTTAAATATGATCTCATGAATGGAATGCTACTACTTAGATGCGAGAACCAGTGACACCATATGCTCATACCAAATTCAATCTCCACAATTGAAATGCACAACACTCAAGATAGAAGTCAAGGGTTGTAACGGGGCTTGGGGTGTTGGCTAACAAGGAAAGATAGGGATAAACAAAAGTTCTTTACGCAATAGCAAGCAAAGTATTGAAATTAAAACTTAGAATTCACTTAGAATGCAGAAATCAACTTTTAGACAAATAGGGAAGATTCAAACAACTCTTAGGGCCTAATTCATTGTTTTGGGCCCTTACTTCAACAAACAATACTTTTCAACTCTTTTTCACTTCTTTTTTTTTTTTTTTTTTTTTTTTTCTTTTCTTTTCTAGCCGTGCCTATGGCACATCAACTCACATCAATAATCCTTCCCCCACACTTATTTTCTGCAACCCATTAATCAAAAGGAATTCATTCATGCTTACTATGCTTCAAGAACAAGGGTACGGATGGTCCTACTCTAGGCTAGGTGAGGATGATATGGGTTAACAAAGAACATGGGCTAACACAGCTCAATGGGGTTAAACTTAAACACAAAATGAGTTAAGGGCACATGGCTATTTGGCTTTTGGTGGTGGTCACTACACAACTTCATCTTGAATATGTGTTATGCAAATCAATGACATGCTTTGAATGAAATGGGCATGAGTTCTAGCATTTGGAACTAAGTGATGAAACGCCTTCTAAGTAGTAACCGAGCAATGAGTAATGAGATCATGCAACAACTTTAGAAAACAATGATGCATAGATTATTACTCTCCAAATAAAAGTTTAGGCTCAAGTCTCACCGGGATGTAGCGTTTGTTTAAGTTCCTTCCTTCAAGCATGTTACAAAAACTAATTTTTTTCATTTGTGATTACATGTGAATTCGTAAACTGTAACTACAAACAAGCATAAACCAAAGAGTATATCAAACGTCCATCCATGTTTGTAACTTTCTTTAACCATCATGCAATTAAAAACCAAAT
This sequence comes from Pyrus communis, assembly GCF_963583255.1. Lineage (NCBI taxonomy): Eukaryota > Viridiplantae > Streptophyta > Magnoliopsida > Rosales > Rosaceae > Pyrus > Pyrus communis. The sequence continues at coordinate 18,827,834 of NC_084812.1, forward strand.
CCTCATCATTGCGTTGGAAGGTGACCTACGACACAAACAAACACACAAAAACAACTCTTTTTGGGTTTTTCAAAACAATTTTTCAAATTTTTATGGTATTTTCGGATTTTTAAGTTAATACACACTAACCCTCTAAAATAGCTTAAAAACACTTAAAAACAGTGGGAAACAAGTTTAGACATGTTAGGTGGTAACACCCTACGAATTTCATGCAAAAATATCTCAAAACAGAATGTTACCCCCCCCCCCCACACTTAAACTAAACATTGTCCTCAATGTTTCAAGCATAGACTCACACAATTAACAAACAAACAAACAAAACACAACTAAACAACCTAACAAGGCAGAAACGAAATAGCAACAAAGAGAAGAATTTAGGAACGCAAATCTGGAATTGGAGTGCTTTCTAGGTCTTCCTTTGTTGAATGCATGGGTTGCCTCCCAAGTAGCGCTTGCTTTTACGTCGTACAGCCAGACGAATACCTCATTCACTCCTTACTAGGGCCCACGGCTTCCAAGGGTATGTCATCTACGGCATGCTCCAGAAAAGTGTCATAATAGGGCTTCAAACGATGCCCGTTCACCTTGAATTCATGTCCCGTTTTCAAGCTTTGGATTTGGACTGCACCATGAACAAAAACATTAGTAATAACAAATGGTCCAATCCACTTAGAACGTAACTTACCGGGAAACAAACGTAAACGGGAATTGAACAATAGCACTTTCTGCCCAATTGAGAATGATTTCCCACGGATCATGTTGTCATGGAAAGCTTTGGTCTTTTGCTTGTAAATGCTTGCATTATCGTACGCCTCGTGCCTTATCTCATCAAGCTCATTTAATTGCCATCTCCTTTGACTTCCCGCTTCATCGAGGTTCATGTTAAATTTCTTGATGGCCCAAAGTGCTTTGTGCTCCAATTCAACGGGAAGATGGCACGCCTTGCCATAGACGAGTCGAAAGGGGGACATCCCAATGGGGGTTTTGTACGCCGTACGATACGCCCAAAGTGCATCATCTAACCGTAAGCTCCAATCCTTCCTTGTTGGCCCAACGGTCTTCTCAAGTATTTGCTTGATCTCTCGGTTGGAAACCTCGGCTTGGCCATTCGTTTGAGGATGGTAAGGTGTGGAAACCTTGTGGGTGACATGGTATTTCCTCAATAACGCTTCAATGGTCCGATTGCAAAAGTGTGACCCTCCATCACTAATGATCACTCGTGGCATTCCAAACCTTGCAAAAATGTTAGTTCTAATAAAATCTGCAACCACTTTAGAATCATTAGTCCGGGTGGCCTTGGCTTCCACCCATTTTGACACATAATCAACCGCAAGCAAAATATACATGAAACCATACGATGAAGGGAAGGGACCCATAAAATCAATACCCCAAACATCAAAAATTTCAACATTTAAGATAGAAACCTGCGGCATTTGGTCCTTTGCACTAATGCCACCCATTCTTTGGCATTTATCACATGTTAAGCAAAACGTTCTAGCATCCTTAAAAATACTCGGCCAATAAAATCCACATTGTAACACTTTGAGGGCCGTGCGTTGTGTGCCAAAGTGCCCTCCACATGCATATGTATGACAAAAACTCAAAATTGAATGACATTCAGAATCATGCACACAACGACGTATAATCTGATCGGGACAAAATTTCCATAAGTATGGATCATCCCACACATAAAACCGTGCATCATGCCTAAGTTTGTCACGTTGGTGCCTATTGAACTCACTTGGAATACGTTTTGACACCAAAAAATTACTATATCGGCATACCACGGTGTACTAACCTTTATGGACAACAATTGTTCATCGGGGAATGTCTCTGCAATGGGTATGGACTCCTCATTATGCACCATTCGGCTTAGGTGGTCAGCCACCACATTCTCCACGCCCTTCTTATCCCGAATCTCAATGTCAAACTCTTGTAGAAGCAACAGCCATCGAATTAGTCTAGGCTTGGCCTCTCTTTTTGTGAGCAAATACTTGAGAGCTGCATGATCAGTAAAAATAATAACTTTAGTACCAAGTAAGTATGACCGAAACTTATCTAATGCAAATACTACAGCAAGTAATTCTTTTTCAGTAGTTGAGTAATTTAATTGAGCATCATTTAGTGTTCTAGATGCATAATAAATAACATGAGGTTGTTTGTTCTTTCGCTGCCCCAAAACAGCACCAATCGCATAGTCCGAAGCATCGCACATCAACTCAAATGGAAGGCTCCAATCTGGAGGTGTGATAATGGGAGCCGAAGTGAGAGCCTCCTTGAGATGGTTGAATGCTTTCTCACACGCCTCGTTGAACTCGAAAACCACCTCTTTTTGAAGCAATCGGCATAGTGGCTGCGCAATCTTGGAGAAATCCTTTATGAACCGCCTATAAAAACCTGCGTGACCAAGAAACGAACGAACCTCTCTAACCGAAGTTGGAGAGGGTAAGTGACGAACAAGGTCTACCTTAGATTTATCTACTTCAATGCCTTTTTCAGAAATAATATGTCCTAGAACAATACCTTGTTTAACCATGAAGTGACATTTTTCCCAATTAAGCACAAGATTTGTTTCAACACAACGGTTCAAAATCAAACTAAGATTACTCAAACAATCATCAAATGAATTACCAAACACACTGAAATCATCCATAAAAACCTCAATAATTTTCTCAACATAATCTGAAAATATGCTCATCATGCATCTTTGAAATGTAGCAGGTGCATTACATAAACCAAATGGCATGCGACGATAAGCAAATGTACCAAAGGGGCATGTAAAAGTGGTCTTTTCTTGATCATCCAGGGCAATAACAATTTGATTATAACCAGAGTATCCATCAAGAAAACAATAAAATGAATGACCCGCTAACCTTTCCAACATTTGATCTAGGAACGGCAATAGGAAGTGGTCCTTCCTCGTGGTGGCGTTTATCTTCCTATAATCAGTGCATACACGCCAACCGGTTTGGATTCGAGTGGGCACCAGCTCATTCTCCGCGTTCTCCACAACCGTCACTCCAGATTTCTTCGGCACATATTGGATCGGTGAAACCCACTTACTATCCGAGATTGGATAGATGACTCCACAATCAAGGAGTTTGATTATCTCCTTCTTCACTACTTCCATCATCGGAGGGTTGAGACGACGTTGAGCCTCTCTAGTTGGTTTGGCCCCCTCCTCAAGAAATATGTGATGCATACATGTGGCGGGACTAATACCTTTTATATCGGCCAAGGTCCACCCTAGGGCAGATTTGAACTCCTTCAAAACACGCACTAGTTTCCCTTCTTCTTGTGCCGTGAGTGATGAAGAAATAATAGCCGGTAAGGTCTCCTCTTCCCCCAAGAAAATGTACTTCAAATGGCCCGGTAGTGGTTTGAGATCAAGGGTAGGTGCCTGAACTATGGATGGAAGCAACTTATTAGTCGAAATGGGAATTGACTCAAAGTTAGAAAACTTACCCTCGTGCCTAGGCAGTGACTCTAGGGCAGCAACCAACTCCATACATTCCTCACTAGGGTGCACGGCATGCATTGGAATGTGTGTGTCGTGGCCTAGCATCAATCCCCCTTGCTTGGTTTTGAGCTCCATGCTTCTTGTAATGACGTTTTCAAGCGCATCGGCATTCAAATCTTCCATATATCCCTGCGCCAAAGAGTCAATTACATCAATGGAGAAACATGAATGATCCTCACTAGGATACTTAATAGAATCAGAAAGACTAAAATTAACAACTTCCCCATCAAATTCCATGGACAAAGTTCCATTAAACACATCAATCTTTGTCCGAGCCGTCTTCATGAATGGCCGGCCAAGTAGGATTGGCAACGTAGGGGCATGGTCAGATTCATCCATCTCAAGCACATAGAAGTCCGCCGGAAAGATTAAATGATTTACCTGCACTAACACATCTTCCAAAACTCCCTTTGGATAGGCGTTAGATCTATCGGCAAATTGTATAATTACACCATCATTTTTCAATACTCCTAGGTTCATAGATGCATAAATTGAATATGGCATAACATTTATAGAGGCACCTAAGTCTAGCATGGCAGATTCAAATTTAGTATTTCCAATGACACAAGGAATGGTAAAACTACCCGGATCTTTGCATTTGGGGGGTAGTTTGCGTTGCAAGATGGCGGAGACATTTTCACCTACCTTTACCACTTCTTTGGTCGACATCCTCTTCCTTGTGGTGCAAAGCTCCTTGAGAAATTTGGCGTACCTCGGGACTTGCTTGATTGAATCCAAAAGGGGTATGTTTACTTGAACTTTCCGGAATGTCTCAAGGATGTCCTTCTCGGCTTCTTCTTTCTTCGCTTGCATGAACCTACTAGGAAAAGGCACATTCGAAGGAACAACATTAGTAGGAACTGAATTTAACACATTTTTACCTTTATTGGCCGAATTGGACACTTTTGGGTCAACACAAGCTTGCGGCAAAGGTGTTTCCACCTTTGCCGTGGGTTGTCTTGATTCCTCCTCTTCAAGTCTTCGTTTTTCATCCTCTTCGGGGCTTGCTGGTGAAGGTGTAGGACCTGCCCCGACTTCTTTTCCACTTCTCAAAAGTATGGCCTTTGCACTTTCGAAGCCTCCCTTGGGGTTTGGAATGGTAGAGATAGGGAGTTGGCCTTGCTCACGAAACTTCCCTACAAAATCTGCAATCTGCCCAATTTGTTTCTCCAATTGCTCCACCCTCTTATCTTGGTTTTGCATGGCTTTAGCTTGATTTTCCTGCCCTTGAGACAAATTCGTTAGTAACTTAAGGAGTGTATCATTGTCTAAAGTGTTACCTGAACTTGTTTGGGCAGATTGTGGAGGTGCTTGTGCGGGTACGAATGGCTTGTTGTAGAAGCCCGGGGGTTGTTGTCTAAAGCCTCCTTGTTGTGGTTGTTGTGGCTCCCTCCACTTGAAGTTCGGGTGGTCTCTCCAACCTGGATTATAAGTGTTAGAATACGGATCGTTCCTCGGTTGGTTTTGGCCTTGAAATCCAATTGCGTTGGCGCTTTCCCATCCACCATTTTCAATGAGTTGCGGGCACTTCTCAGAAGCATGTCCTTGGATAGAACACACTCCGCACACAATTGGTCCTTGCACCCTCATTCCTTCGGCCATCTGAGACACAATGGAAGTAAGATTAGCTAATTGTGAATGAATGTCGGGTGTGGAACTTACCTCATGTACTTGCTGTCGTGGGGGTCCTCTTTGGCCTACTCCTTCGTACTGTTGAGTGTTCAACGCTCGGTTAGCGATCAAAACCTTAGCATCCCTGGGTGTCTTGTCCACCAATGCTCCACCCGCTGAGGCATCGAGCATTTGACGTTCGATAGGTAGGAGCCCCTCGTAGAAGTATTGTAGAAGCAACTCCTCCTTCATCTGGTGCTGTGGACACGAAGCAACAAGAGATTTAAATCGTTCATAATACGTAGGAAATGACTCACCTTCTTCTTGTTGAATCCCACTTATCCTTTTACGCAAAAGGATGATTCTAGAAGTTGGGAAAAACTTCTCCAGAAAAGCCCTCTTCATGCTCTCCCATGATGTGACGGTTCCAGGAGCTAAGTCGTACAACCAATCCTTGGCTTTGTCCATCAAAGAAAATGGGAAAGCCTTCATCTTCAATATGCTTCCGTCGACGTTGACGGGAGTCATGCTTGAACACACCACCTCAAATTCCTTCAAGTGCTTGTTCGGATCCTCCATAGACAACCCATGGTACTTCGGAATATGGTGGAGCAAACTGGACTTCAACTCGAACTCGTCGGTCTTCCCTTCGGCAGGTGGGGGATATTGGATACACAAGGGTGCTGCATTATCCAATCCCGAGGCCGAAAGCTCCTTGAGTGTCTGGGTATCCACGGCCATGACTTGTGGTTCTTCAAATACCCTTGCCGTGGGTTCCTCAAATGCACCTGTCGTGGCCTCTTCTTCTTCAAGGTCAGATTCCGGACGTTGTGGACTTGGTTCGTGTGGCTTCCTCTTCCGTCTCAAAGTCCTCTCAAAATCGCTGTCAAAATCAGAGATATGCTCACGAATCGGTTGAGAACTCTGAGTCATGCACTAGTACCTAAAACAAGGAAAACAAAACAAGGTCAGAATTCTAAACAAAAACTAAATTAAACAGAAAGTAACAATCCAAGGGATTAGCAAAGTTGCTAATCCCCGGCAGCGGCGCCAAAAATTTGATGCAAACTAATTAAGCACACAAATTAAAACCCTCTTGTGACAATTGTAGTAAAGATGCAAGTAGGGATCGTTCTAGACCGGGGATTAGGAGGGATTACTAATTCACTTGGAAACTGACTCAAAAACGTAAAACAAACGTTAAAACACTAAACTAGACTCAAAGAATGCAAAACTAAATAACAAAACACTAAAACAAATCAAAAGACTCAAAGAATACAAAACACTTATAAACACAAACTAAGACACGTTCTAACTAAATTGGACACTAAAGTAAAGGGGGATTGAGGTTCTGACGAAATTAAACTAAAAGCACAGATTGTAACTAAAGGCAGAATGTAAATATGAATGTGATGAAAATATGGATGAATGCTAGCTAGAAGGTTCTTCTCCACACATGTTACACTTGCATACAAAATGATTTTCGATTGGTCTTTCGATGAGTTATGAAACTCAACACCCCGGGGTTAATTAGGTCCGCTTAAATTAACCGTCAAGTTTTCCTTAAGTTAATGAATTGGATGATTGCATGCGACAACCCAAAGCATTCCTCACAAGTTCCCTACATGAATTGCATAATAGAGATACAAGCAAGAATCATTAAGCATCATGAAAACTATAAGTGTTAACGAGGCATTCGTTACTATGATTGCATGAAACTTATGCCAAGAATTTATTTAACGCGATTGTTTATAAGCAACCTCCACTACTTGTGAATATAAGTTCATAACTATTAGGTGAAACTTACTTATACTCTAGCGTCATATTCATGCATGAAAATTAAGCGTGCACTCTCAATAAACATACATAAATAAGTTATCAATAAAGCAGTTAAACAAATTGAATTCACCATTCATGAAATTCCAACCAAAAGTAATCAAATCATATTGCAAGCATAAACATGGTTTCGAATCACCCCCTAGCTAAATAGGGGTTTAGCCTCTCATGTTCACAACAAGAAAAATAAAATTGGATTTAAACATAAAGAACAAAGGATGGATTACACCTAGAACGCCCAACGAATCCACTTGAATTTCTGCGCGTCTAAGCCCTCCTTCTTCTTCTCCTTGCTGCGGCAGTGAAAGTCTAGGTGAGTTTTGGATGTTTTTCTGGTTTTGGGATTGGGTTTATGGAGGTTAAGTGGTGCGGCAATGGTGGGGAAGGTGTGGAAGTGGCTGGGAAGGTGGAGGAAAAGCTGTGGCTGTTAATAAAAATGGGATATGGTAGTCACGGCTGTTAAGAATTATGGGAGAATTTTTGGGGGAATCACGGCTGGCTTAGGGAGGAAAAAGAAGAGAATGATGGTGGCTGATGCGAACATTATACGCACACAAATTAAACCCTCTTTTTATCAATTGTAGTAAGTATGTAAGCAGGGATCGTTCTGGACCGGGGATTAGGAGGGATTGTTAATCACTTGGATTTGACTCAAAAACGTAAAAACACAATATAAAACACTAAACTAGACTCAAAGAATGTAAAACTAAACTTTAAAACTCTAAAACAAACCAAAAGACACAAACAGTACCCAAAGCACTCAAAACTGCCTAAAAAACACTTTCTGGGCAGTTTTGAGCACCTTGAGTACTTTGGACGAATTTGGGAAACAAAATGAATCAAAACACTTATAAACACAAACTAAATGTATTTCTAACTAATCTAACACTTTAAAAGAAATGGGGGATTGGTTTTGACGAATTTAAAATTAAAACAGAAACTTGGAATTAAAACAGATTCTAAAAACGAAATTGATGAAATAGAATGAGGATAAACTAGTTAGAGGGTTCCTTATCCACACATGAACATATGCATATAATTTGATTCCCAGTTATGACTTCAACGAACGATGAATGACAATGCTCCAAGTTAATTAGGTTCGCTTAAACTAACTTTCAGATTTCCCTAACGTTATTGAATTGGATGATTGCATACGACAATCCAAAGCATTCCTAATCAAAGTCCCTAACCATGGAATACGCATGATAGAGACATTCAACAAAGATCATTAAGTTCAACGGAAATCATAAACATCGACTAGGCATTCATAACTATGGAATACGCATGTTAATCCAGCCTAGGGTTTACTAAACACAATCGTGACTAGCGATCTTTACTACTCATGAATATAAGTTCATAACGATTAGGTGAAATTCCCTTATATCTTAGCATCAAGTTTAGGCATGCAAATTAAGTGTCGACCCTCAACCTACATACATAAACAAGTTCTTAATCAAAACAGAAAAGTAACCCACATCTAAAGTTCATGAATTCATAACTGGAGTAAATCAAATCATAACCAACATATGTCCATGGCTTCAAATTCGCCTCTAACTAGAAAGAAATTAGTTCCACATGTTTAACATAATTGAACAACAAGTTAAATTAAACATGAAAACAGAAACAAGAAAAGAAAGAACAAATTGATGGAATTGAATGGATGGAAAGTTAGCTACGGGGTTCATCTCCACACATGTTACACTTGCATAATAAAAAGATTTCCAATTGCATTTCAATAAATTATGAAACTCATCACCCCGGGTTAATTAGGTCCGCTTAAATTAACCGTCAAGTTTTCCTTAAGTTAATGAATTGGATGGGTTAGCACAACGCAATTCACTACATTCTCCAAAAGTCGTTTACATGAACAGCACAATAAAGATACAATCAAAGATCATTAAGCATTATGAAAAGTATAAGTGTTGACGAGGCATTCGTTACTATGATGAGCATGAAACTCGTGCCAAGAATTCATTTAACGCGATTGTTTATAAGCAACCTCCACTACTTGTGAATATAAGTTCATAACGATTAGGTGAAACTCACTTATATTCTAGCGTCATATTCATGCATGAAAATTAAGCGCGCATTCTCAATAAACATACATAAATAAGTTATCAATCAAACGGTTAAACAAATTGAATCCACAACTTATGAAATGCAATTAGAAGTAATCAAATCAAAATGCAAGCATAAACATTTATTTCGAATTTCCTCATAACTTTGAAATCAAAGAAACACCTAAACATTCCAACAACTCAAACTTGAATTGTATGAATGTTTAGGCACTCTTCTCTTCCATTCCTCATACGTACAAAACAAAGAGAATTGAATTTAAACATTGAAATCAAAGAAACACCTAAACATTCCAACAACTCAAACTTGAATTGTATGAACGTTTAGGCACTCTTCTCTTCCTCGTTGTTGTAGCACAAGGTCTAAGGGTAGTTTGATGGTGTGAATGGTTTGGGGAGTGGTGAAAATGGAAGGATGGTGTTTGGATTGTAAGGGAGAGTCACGGCACAAAGATGGTTTGATGGTCTACATTTCTGCAATGGATGAGTGAATATGGAAGAGTGTATGAATGAGTGCTGCAATGGATGCTTATTTATAGGTGAAAAAGAGGGAACATGACAGCTAGGTTATGATGATGAATGCATGTGCAAAGTTGGTTGAATGATTATGAGTGCATGTGGCTGAAATAGCATGTGGAATGGCTGAATGTGGTGCAATGATAATGTCTTGTGGCTGAATGGATTAAAGAATGGGAGTGCATGTGGGTGGAAATGCATGTGGGTTAAAGAGTGAATGCATGTGCAATGACAGCTAGGTTGAATTAATTAAAGGGATTGCATGTGCAATGACAGCTAGGTTGAATTAATTAAAGGGATTGCATGTGCAAGGTTTTGGTGTGAATGATTGAATGTGCATGTGGCTGATTTATGAAGAGTGAATGCATGTGGCTGCAAGGTGTGAATGATTATGGGTGCATGTGGCTGCAATGGATTAGGAATCCTTCAATTTCGTCCATTCCTTTTGCTCCAAACATAAGCTATCCATTCCAAGTCCAATTTTGCTCCAAAATGCTCCAAAATGCATCTTTTTGCTTCCTTAGCCATATGAACCTAAAAACACACGAAAATGGCTTAAACTACTAAAACAACTATGAATTAACAATATAAATGCACGAAAACAAGCTAAGTAAGTCGCCTAAATATGCTCCTGTCAAATTCCCCCACACTTATCTTTTGCTCGTCCTCGAGCAAAACAGAAAAACAAAACAAACAAAACGACACTAAACAAGTAAAACACAACCTAAACCTTCCAACAATCATCTCAGGGATTTCCAATGCACATGACATGTTTAAAATCATTATTCCCACAGATTTTAGCCATCTTTACACTTAAGTACATTCTTACTCATAGTCACCACATACTAGTTCGCAATTAAGCATTTAAAACCATGATTTGAATGTAGTAACATGCCTTAGAGAATTCCCTCAAATCCTTACAAGATATGCACTCAATTTTCACACAGATTTTCTAACTCCACACCCTAACTTAGTTATATGTGAGAAGATTGATGTAAACATGAAAACGAACACTCACATATATGTATCATAAAGAGAGCAATTTCTGGAGTTAATAAGCATCTTTAGGTATGATCTCATGAATGGAATGCTACTACTTAGAATCGAGAACCAGTGACACCATAAGCTCATACCAAGTTCAAACTCCACAAATTGAAACACATAACAATCAAGATAGAAGTCAAAGGGTTGTAATAGGGCTAGGGTATTGGCTAACAATGAAAGGTGAAGGATAAACAAACATTCTTAAAGCAATAGTGAGCAAAGTATTGAATTAGGCACTTAGAATTCCTTTAAGAACGCAGAAGTCAACTTTGAACACCCAAGGGAAAGTCACACAAAACTTAGGGCCATATTCAACTTTTTGGACCCTTTCTTCAACCATCAACGCTCGTGAGTTCATTCTTACTTTTTTTTCACTCCTTTTTTTTTTCTTTTCTTTTTCTTTTTCTTTTGAATCTCAAAACATACATATAAACGTAAGAACAAACTTTTACTCCCCCACACTCATTTTCTTGCATAATGTAACTCAAAAGGAATTCATTTAAGTCATGCTCACTATACTTTAAGAACAAGGGTATAGGAAAGTCCTACTCTAGGCTAGGTAAGGGGTGATGTGGTTAGCAAAGAAAATAGGCTAAACAAGGCTCAACAGGGTTAAAACTAATATATACGAAATATGGGAGGTAAGGCTATTTGGCTATGGTGGCAACTACACAACTTCATCTTGATATATGTTATGCAATTCAATGTTATGCTTTGAATGAAACGGATATAAGTTCTAGCATTTAGTTCTATCATGATATAATTGCATTCTAAGTAGCAACCAAGCAAGGAATAATGAGATCATGCAACAACTTTAGAAAATAAAGAATCACATAATATAACTCTCCAAAGAAGGTAATGGCTCGAGTCTCACAGGGTTGTAGCGTTTGTTTGAGTTCCTTCCTTCAAGCATGTTACAAAAACGAATTTTTCTTTTATGATTGCATGTGAAGTCATACACTATAACCATAACCAAGCATATACCAAGAGTAAATCAAACTTTTCTCTATGTTTATAACTCTTTTTAACCGTCATGCAATTACAAACCAAATCCTTATCATTGTGTTGGAAGGTACCCTAAGACACAAACACACAAAAACGACTCAAAACACTCTTTTTAGGCTTTTTAAAACAAGTTTTTCAAATTTTTATGTGATTTTCGGAGTTATAAAAACAAAACATACTAAAACACTCTAAAACAACTTAAAAACACCTTAAAACAGCAAGGACCAACATTTGAAGTTATGGGTGATAAAATCCCACGAATTTGCATCAAAAATACTTAGTTACCCCCCCACACTTAAATCAAACATTGTCCTCAATGTTTTAAGCATAGATTCACACAAAACGTAAGTAAACACACAAACAGCACTAAACATACTAAACATGGCAGAATGTTACTAACAAAGAGAAGAGTTTAGGGACGCAAATCTGGTTATGGAGTGTAAATTCCCTCTTCTCCTTGGTGATTGCATTGAGGCTTGATCTTGATGATTCCACAGGCTTACTCTTGAACTGGGCTAGAGGATTCTTTTGGTCTCCTCCAACTCGTTGATTTTCCTTTGTGCTACTCTTGAACTGGGCAGTAGGATTTCTTTTGGTCTCCCCCGAAGGTCTGAGCTTCCTCCTTTTACCTGTTTCTTTGTTCAATCTTTCCAATTCGTATTGAAGAGGGTTAGAGGATAGCTCAGCATATGCAGTTGTTGCTTGTCTCCACATGCTTCAATGTATCATTTTCACTTGCCTTACTTGCTCGGTTGAAGATGACTACTCGAGAGCAACGCTAGGTAAGCAACCAGGAATAGATTCCAGGCAGTCGGTTCCAGATCGAAAAATTGACACCAAGTGCCGGCTGATTGCTTCTTTCACTTTGCCATGCGAGTAAGAACAAGGACAAAGAAAAAGACAGGGAAAAAGCATGATATGAGATACTTTTGCTTTTGACCTTGATGATATGAGATACCTTTGCTTTTGAAGAAGCGGTGCATGAATCAGCACATGTATTTCCTCCTGGGTCATCTTTACTCCAGGCATCTGGTATCATCTTTGGGGGAGAAAAAATTGAGTATTTCAAGAGGCTTTGCTGGGAGTGTGCCCTCAGAGGTGAGGACGAGTTGGGCATTTTCTTCAGGTCTGCTTTTCCATAAAAGATGAAGGTCGACATATATAGAGATAATAGCAAGTGGTGGTACTGTTCTTTTACCCTTGTCGACAAACGTTTTGATCCCGCAAATCCGGCTTTTTGAAATAGTGGCGCCTCTTCGATCTTTGAAGACGCCTCTTCGATTTCTGAGCAGGCGCCCCTTCGCTTTCTGAACGACACGTAGTAGTGCGGATGCGGCTCCTTTTGACAAAGCTGCACGCGTCTTCTGAAAAGCAGAAAAAGCGTCGCCGAACTTTGCGCTTGTCGGCTAAAGATGTGTAGTTGCGATGATGGCCTCCACGTGTTTTCATCTTTGTCAGAAATCTTTTGACAAAGTTGAACGCGTTTTCTGAAAAGCCGAGGGCGTGTCGCCTAACTTACGCCAGAAAATCCGACTCTTTGAATCGGTGGACGCGTCGCCTTGGCTTTTTATAGAGCTATCGATCACCACAACAAACACACTCTGAAGATTTCCCATACTTGAAAATCGACTCCGGCCCTTTGAGAATTGACTCCATCCACCCCATCTCTTTGAACACTTTTGAAAAATGGCAAACCCATTGAACCTTAGCCTAGAATTGAGTCTCAGCAGTGATACGGCCGCGCCGCGTCAAGGTAACGTATGGCGCCCTTCTTTCTTATCTTCTAACGGTCATCTTTCAGGTGAAGACTCTGTGATGCAGGACGCCACAACAGCTACAATAGTAGCTAGGAACCTCCTTACTCCAAAAGATAGTAGGCTGCTGTCAGGACGGTCCGATGAGTTGGCCGTTCAAGAGTCCCTCGCACTTAGTGTTCAGTGTGCGAGCTCTGTGTCCAACATGAGCCAACGCCTGCTTGCTCGGTCCCGCCAAGTGGAATCGTTGATGGGAGAGGTGGAAAGTCTTAAGCAGGAGATCAAACAGCTTAAGTACGAGAATAGAAGTTTGCATGTGCTTGCAAATAACTATTCGGCGGGCATGAAGAGGAAGCTTGATGAGCTGCAAGAATCTGAAGGTCGGATTCAAAGTGACCGTCAAAAGCTTGCTGCTTATCTCCAGAGGCACCTTTTTCCTGGGTCATCCAGCGCTTGGCCAAGTATTGAGGCCTGGAATGCTCTAGCTCCGATGCCTTCCGCTCCGATGCCTCCCGCTTCTATGCCTCCCGCTTCTATGCCTTCCGCTTCTATGCCTTCCGCTCCGACGCCTCGTAGTGGGGCTTCACGCAAACAACCTCTGTGAAGGCTCCATCTTTCTCCATGTTTAGTATCTTCTTTTTTTATTTTATGAACATGCATTGGGTTGCCTCCCAAGTAGCGCTTTCTTTTACGTCTTGCAGCCGGACGAAGAACCCAATCACTCCAGGATATGTTCACAAATCGGATGAGAACTCCGAGTCATAAACTGGTACCTAGAACAAAAACAAAATAATAAGATTAAGAATCTGGAATAAAATAAAAACAAATGAAAATAAAACAATCCAAGGGATTAGCAAATTTTCTAATCCCCGGCAACGGCGCCAAAATTTGATGGGAACATTATACGCACACAAATTAAACCCTCTTTTTATCAATTGTAGTAAGTATGTAAGCAGGGATCGTTCTGGACCGGGGATTAGGAGGGATTGTTAATCACTTGGATTTGACTCAAAAACGTAAAAACACAATATAAAACACTAAACTAGACTCAAAGAATGTAAAACTAAACTTTAAAACTCTAAAACAAACCAAAAGACTCAAACAGTACCCAAAGCACTCGAAACTGCCTAAAAAACACTTTCTGGGCAGTTTTGAGCACCTTGAGTACTTTGGACGAATTTGGGAAACAAAATGAATCAAAACACTTATAAACACAAACTAAATGTATTTCTAACTAATCTAACACTTTAAAAGAAATGGGGGATTGGTTTTGACGAATTTAAAATTAAAACAGAAACTTGGAATTAAAACAGATTCTAAAAACGAAATTGATGAAATAGAATGATGATAAACTAGTTAGAGGGGTTCATCTCCACACATGTTACACTTGCATAATAAAAAGATTTCCAATTGCATTTCAATAAATTATGAAACTCATCACCCCGGGTTAATTAGGTCCGCTTAAATTAACCGTCAAGTTTTCCTTAAGTTAATGAATTGGATGGGTTAGCGCAACGCAATTCACTACATTCTCCAAAAGTCCTTTACGTGAACAGCACAATAAAGATACAATCAAAGATCATTAAGCATTATGAAAACTATAAGTGTTGACGAGGCATTCGTTACTATGATGAGCATGAAACTCGTGCCAAGAATTCATTTAACGCGATTGTTTATAAGCAACCTCCACTACTTGTGAATATAAGTTCATAACGATTAGGTGAAACTCACTTATATTCTAGCGTCATATTCATGCATGAAAATTAAGCGCGCATTCTCAATAAATATACATAAATAAGTTATCAATCAAACGGTTAAACAAATTGAATCCACAACTTATGAAATGCAATTAGAAGTAATCAAATCAAAATGCAAGCATAAACATTTATTTCGAATTTCCTCATAACTTTGAAATCAAAGAAACACCTAAACATTCCAACAACTCAAACTTGAATTGTATGAATGTTTAGGCACTCTTCTCTTCCATTCCTCATACGTACAAAACAAAGAGAATTGAATTTAAACATTGAAATCAAAGAAACACCTAAACATTCCAACAACTCAAACTTGAATTGTATGAACGTTTAGGCACTCTTCTCTTCCTCGTTGTTGTAGCACAAGGTCTAAGGGTAGTTTGATGGTGTGAATGGTTTGGGGAGTGGTGAAAATGGAAGGATGGTGTTTGGATTGTAAGGGAGAGTCACGGCACAAAGATGGTTTGATGGTCTACATTTCTGCAATGGATGAGTGAATATGGAAGAGTGTATGAATGAGTGCTGCAATGGATGCTTATTTATAGGTGAAAAAGAGGGAACATGACAGCTAGGTTATGATGATGAATGCATGTGCAAAGTTGGTTGAATGATTATGAGTGCATGTGGCTGAAATAGCATGTGGAATGGCTGAATGTGGTGCAATGATAATGTCTTGTGGCTGAATGGATTAAAGAATGGGAGTGCATGTGGGTGGAAATGCATGTGGGTTAAAGAGTGAATGCATGTGCAATGACAGCTAGGTTGAATTAATTAAAGGGATTGCATGTGCAAGGTTTTGGTGTGAATGATTGAATGTGCATGTGGCTGATTTATGAAGAGTGAATGCATGTGGCTGGAAGGTGTGAATGATTATGGGTGCATGTGGCTGCAATGGATTAGGAATCCTTCAATTTCGTAGGTGAAAAAGAGGGAACATGACAGCTAGGTTATGATGATGAATGCATGTGCAAAGTTGGTTGAATGATTATGAGTGCATGTGGCTGAAATAGCATGTGGAATGGCTGAATGTGGTGCAATGATAATGTCTTGTGGCTGAATGGATTAAAGAATGGGAGTGCATGTGGGTGGAAATGCATGTGGGTTAAATTATGAATGCATGTGCAATGACAGCTAGGTTGAATTAATTAAAGGGATTGCATGTGCAAGGTTTTGGTGTGAATGATTGAATGTGCATGTGGCTGATTTATGAAGAGTGAATGCATGTGGCTGGAAGGTGTGAATGATTACCTACTCCTTCGTACTGTTGAGTGTTCAACGCTCGGTTAGCGATCAAAACCTTAGCATCCCTGGGTGTCTTGTCCACCAATGCTCCACCCGCTGAGGCATCGAGCATTTGACGTTCGATAGGTAGGAGCCCCTCGTAGAAGTATTGTAGAAGCAACTCCTCCTTCATCTGGTGCTGTGGACACGAAGCAACAAGAGATTTAAATCGTTCATAATACGTAGGAAATGACTCACCTTCTTCTTGTTGAATCCCACTTATCCTTTTACGCAAAAGGATGATTCTAGAAGTTGGGAAAAACTTCTCCAGAAAAGCCCTCTTCATGCTCTCCCATGATGTGACGGTTCCAGGAGCTAAGTCGTACAACCAATCCTTGGCTTTGTCCATCAAAGAAAATGGGAAAGCCTTCATCTTCAATATGCTTCCGTCGACGTTGACGGGAGTCATGCTTGAACACACCACCTCAAATTCCTTCAAGTGCTTGTTCGGATCCTCCATAGACAACCCATGGTACTTCGGAATATGGTGGAGCAAACTGGACTTCAACTCGAACTCGTCGGTCTTCCCTTCGGCAGGTGGGGGATATTGGATACACAAGGGTGCTGCATTATCCAATCCCGAGGCCGAAAGCTCCTTGAGTGTCTGGGTATCCACGGCCATGACTTGTGGTTCTTCAAATACCCTTGCCGTGGGTTCCTCAAATGCACCTGTCGTGGCCTCTTCTTCTTCAAGGTCAGATTCCGGACGTTGTGGACTTGGTTCGTGTGGCTTCCTCTTCCGTCTCAAAGTCCTCTCAAAATCGCTGTCAAAATCAGAGATATGCTCACGAATCGGTTGAGAACTCTGAGTCATGCACTAGTACCTAAAACAAGGAAAACAAAACAAGGTCAGAATTCTAAACAAAAACTAAATTAAACAGAAAGTAACAATCCAAGGGATTAGCAAAGTTGCTAATCCCCGGCAGCGGCGCCAAAAATTTGATGCAAACTAATTAAGCACACAAATTAAAACCCTCTTGTGACAATTGTAGTAAAGATGCAAGTAGGGATCGTTCTAGACCGGGGATTAGGAGGGATTACTAATTCACTTGGAAACTGACTCAAAAACGTAAAACAAACGTTAAAACACTAAACTAGACTCAAAGAATGCAAAACTAAATAACAAAACACTAAAACAAATCAAAAGACTCAAAGAATACAAAACACTTATAAACACAAACTAAGACACGTTCTAACTAAATTGGACACTAAAGTAAAGGGGGATTGAGGTTCTGACGAAATTAAACTAAAAGCACAGATTGTAACTAAAGGCAGAATGTAAATATGAATGTGATGAAAATATGGATGAATGCTAGCTAGAAGGTTCTTCTCCACACATGTTACACTTGCATACAAAATGATTTTCGATTGGTCTTTCGATGAGTTATGAAACTCAACACCCCGGGTTAATTAGGTCCGCTTAAATTAACCGTCAAGTTTTCCTTAAGTTAATGAATTGGATGATTGCATGCGACAACCCAAAGCATTCCTCACAAGTTCCCTACATGAATTGCATAATAGAGATACAAGCAAGAATCATTAAGCATCATGAAAACTATAAGTGTTAACGAGGCATTCGTTACTATGATTGCATGAAACTTATGCCAAGAATTTATTTAACGCGATTGTTTATAAGCAACCTCCACTACTTGTGAATATAAGTTCATAACTATTAGGTGAAACTTACTTATACTCTAGCGTCATATTCATGCATGAAAATTAAGCGTGCACTCTCAATAAACATACATAAATAAGTTATCAATAAAGCAGTTAAACAAATTGAATTCACCATTCATGAAATTCCAACCAAAAGTAATCAAATCATATTGCAAGCATAAACATGGTTTCGAATCACCCCCTAGCTAAATAGGGGTTTAGCCTCTCATGTTCACAACAAGAAAAATAAAATTGGATTTAAACATAAAGAACAAAGGATGGATTACACCTAGAACGCCCAACGAATCCACTTGAATTTCTGCGCGTCTAAGCCCTCCTTCTTCTTCTCCTTGCTGCGGCAGTGAAAGTCTAGGTGAGTTTTGGATGTTTTTCTGGTTTTGGCATTGGGTTTATGGAGGTTAAGTGGTGCGGCAATGGTGGGGAAGGTGTGGAAGTGGCTGGGAAGGTGGAGGAAAAGCTGTGGCTGTTAATAAAAATGGGATATGGTAGTCACGGCTGTTAAGAATTATGGGAGAATTTTTGGGGGAATCATGGCTGGCTTAGGGAGGAAAAAGAAGAGAATGATGGTGGCTGATGCGAACATTATACGCACACAAATTAAACCCTCTTTTTATCAATTGTAGTAAGTATGTAAGCAGGGATCGTTCTGGACCGGGGATTAGGAGGGATTGTTAATCATTTGGATTTGACTCAAAAACGTAAAAACACAATATAAAACACTAAACTAGACTCAAAGAATGTAAAACTAAACTTTAAAACTCTAAAACAAACCAAAAGACACAAACAGTACCCAAAGCACTCAAAACTGCCTAAAAAACACTTTCTGGGCAGTTTTGAGCACCTTGAGTACTTTGGACGAATTTGGGAAACAAAATGAATCAAAACACTTATAAACACAAACTAAATGTATTTCTAACTAATCTAACACTTTAAAAGAAATGGGGGATTGGTTTTGACGAATTTAAAATTAAAACAGAAACTTGGAATTAAAACAGATTCTAAAAACGAAATTGATGAAATAGAATGATGATAAACTAGTTAGAGGGTTCCTTATCCACACATGAACATATGCATATAATTTGATTCCCAGTTATGACTTCAACGAACGATGAATGACAATGCTCCAAGTTAATTAGGTTCGCTTAAACTAACTTTCAGATTTCCCTAACGTTATTGAATTGGATGATTGCATACGACAATCCAAAGCATTCCTAATCAAAGTCCCTAACCATGGAATACGCATGATAGAGACATTCAACAAAGATCATTAAGTTCAACGGAAATCATAAACATCGACTAGGCATTCATAACTATGGAATACGCATGTTAATCCAGCCTAGGGTTTACTAAACACAATCGTGACTAGCGATCTTTACTACTCATGAATATAAGTTCATAACGATTAGGTGAAATTCCCTTATATCTTAGCATCAAGTTTAGGCATGCAAATTAAGTGTCGACCCTCAACCTACATACATAAACAAGTTCTTAATCAAAACAGAAAAGTAACCCACATCTAAAGTTCATGAATTCATAACTGGAGTAAATCAAATCATAACCAACATATGTCCATGGCTTCAAATTCGCCTCTAACTAAAAAGAAATTAGTTCCACATGTTTAACATAATTGAACAACAAGTTAAATTAAACATGAAAACAGAAACAAGAAAAGAAAGAACAAATTGATGGAATTGAATGGATGGAAAGTTAGCTACGGGGTTCATCTCCACACATGTTACACTTGCATAATAAAAAGATTTCCAATTGCATTTCAATAAATTATGAAACTCATCACCCCGGGTTAATTAGGTCCGCTTAAATTAACCGTCAAGTTTTCCTTAAGTTAATGAATTGGATGGGTTAGCACAACGCAATTCACTACATTCTCCAAAAGTCCTTTACATGAACAGCACAATAAAGATACAATCAAAGATCATTAAGCATTATGAAAAGTATAAGTGTTGACGAGGCATTCGTTACTATGATGAGCATGAAACTCGTGCCAAGAATTCATTTAACGCGATTGTTTATAAGCAACCTCCACTACTTGTGAATATAAGTTCATAACGATTAGGTGAAACTCACTTATATTCTAGCGTCATATTCATGCATGAAAATTAAGCGCGCATTCTCAATAAACATACATAAATAAGTTATCAATCAAACGGTTAAACAAATTGAATCCACAACTTATGAAATGCAATTAGAAGTAATCAAATCAAAATGCAAGCATAAACATTTATTTCGAATTTCCTCATAACTTTGAAATCAAAGAAACACCTAAACATTCCAACAACTCAAACTTGAATTGTATGAATGTTTAGGCACTCTTCTCTTCCATTCCTCATACGTACAAAACAAAGAGAATTGAATTTAAACATTGAAATCAAAGAAACACCTAAACATTCCAACAACTCAAACTTGAATTGTATGAACGTTTAGGCACTCTTCTCTTCCTCGTTGTTGTAGCACAAGGTCTAAGGGTAGTTTGATGGTGTGAATGGTTTGGGGAGTGGTGAAAATGGAAGGATGGTGTTTGGATTGTAAGGGAGAGTCACGGCACAAAGATGGTTTGATGGTCTACATTTCTGCAATGGATGAGTGAATATGGAAGAGTGTATGAATGAGTGCTGCAATGGATGCTTATTTATAGGTGAAAAAGAGGGAACATGACAGCTAGGTTATGATGATGAATGCATGTGCAAAGTTGGTTGAATGATTATGAGTGCATGTGGCTGAAATAGCATGTGGAATGGCTGAATGTGGTGCAATGATAATGTCTTGTGGCTGAATGGATTAAAGAATGGGAGTGCATGTGGGTGGAAATGCATGTGGGTTAAAGAGTGAATGCATGTGCAATGACAGCTGGGTTGAATTAATTAAAGGGATTGCATGTGCAAGGTTTTGGTGTGAATGATTGAATGTGCATGTGGCTGATTTATGAAGAGTGAATGCATGTGGCTGGAAGGTGTGAATGATTATGGGTGCATGTGGCTGCAATGGATTAGGAATCCTTCAATTTCGTCCATTCCTTTTGCTCCAAACATAAGCTATCCATTCCAAGTCCAATTTTGCTCCAAAATGCATCTTTTTGCTTCCTTAGCCATATGAACCTAAAAACACACGAAAATGGCTTAAACTACTAAAACAACTATGAATTAACAATATAAATGCACGAAAACAAGCTAAGTAAGTCGCCTAAATATGCTCCTATCAGTGGCTACGGTTTAGAGAGGAATATGTGTGAAGGGGGCTGAATTAGGGTGAAAATCTGAATGGTTTGATCAATTAAATGCATGGCAGCGGATTGAATGAATGGGAGCATGAGAATGACGGCTGCTTGGGGAAAATAGGGTTGAATATTAGGGTGAATGGTATATGGGGGGGGGGGGGCACGGCTTATGGGGGAAAAGTGGGGGAGTTATTGCGGCTTAGGGAGGAAAAAGGAATGGAATGGTGGATGCACGGATTGCAGGGCCAAATGTGTAAGGGTGGCTGCGGCAGGATGTGAATTGTTTATTAGGGTTAATCATAAATGGGGGCCACGCCTTAGAAAAATAAATGGGAGATTTTTTAGGAGAGTCACGGCTTTTGGGAGTGGCTGAATGATTAGGGTGGAAAAAGGTCAATGGTATCCTCGGTTTTGGGAGGATATGAATGAATGGTTGCCGCGGCTAAAGGGAAAAAGAATTAGGGTGGTGGTGTGGAGTGACGGCTATGAGAATTAGGGTGCATGATTATGGAATGCACGGCAAAGGTAAGAAAATAAATGGGATGGTGGCTGCGGATTCAAACCAAGGGTAAATGGCTGAAAAATAGAATATATATGAATGAATGAAAAGGCTCTAGGGTTTAATTAAAGGGAACGGCTGAGATTAGAACTAGAAGGCTTAGGGTTTTTTTTTGGATGGATGTTGCGGCTGAAATGTGTGTGGCTGAATATATGGCTGAATAGAATTAGGGAATTAAATCAGGAATTAAAGGGAAAAATGGTTAATAGGTGCGGCTTGGGCTTTAAAGTGGGCTAGGGCCATTGTTTTGTGTCCTAAAGTGCATACAAGGCCTTCAAAGTGGCTAGAAAATTCGGACGTTTAAGTTTAGGAAAGGTTACCAAAACGGGAAACCTAGGGTTAACTTTCCTACTTCAAATAGGAAACCTTGTTTGAGTAGGATTCCTCGTTTTGGTAGGAATTCATCGTTGGAATAGGAATTCGTCGTTTCTTCAAGTCTTCAACTCATTCATTCCTCTTTCGCTCCAAAATACTCCAATTTGCATCTTCTCGCACACTTTGGCCTTATAATCTGAAAATACACAAAAGTGGCCTTAAACACTAAAATAACTAAGTAAACACAACATAAATGCACGAGAACAAGCTAATTAAGTTGCATGAATATGCTCCTATCAGGCAACAATTGGAGGGAACGGAGAGTGGCTTGCAAGGCAAGGCAAGGCATTCTAGAAGGGATTAGGCGCCGCCTTTGTAGGGTTTCTAGAAACAATATGCTTTATGGCTGATTTGGGACTTCTAGAAGAGAATGCTTCTAGAAATAGGTTCTAGAAATATATAATTAGGTCCCCTACCAGCTAAGATTAAGGTATGATAAGGTTAGGATAGGATAGAATAGGATAAGGTTGGATAAGGTTAGATAAGGTTTTGGATAATATTTCCTATTTTGAGCTAATTCCTTCTCTTCTTTGTCTTTAATTTAATTTCTTCATCTTCTCATCAGATTCCTAGCTTTTTGAACTCCAAATTCGTCCATCCATCTTGGCCCATACATGTGCTATCCATTTAGTGCCCAAAATGCACCAAAATGCACTTTCTTGCCACTTTAACCCTTTGGACCTACAAACACATGAAAATGATTTGAAATACTACATTAACTAAGAAATAACAACACAAATGCACAACAACAAGCTAACTAAGTAGCATAAATATGCTCCTATCAAGCATGACCCCAATCAACGTGGATGCCAACATTTTGAAGATGAAAGCTTTTCCATTCTCTCTTTTGGAAAAAGCTAAGGATTGGTTGTATGACTTGGCACCTGGAACTGTCACTTCTTGGGAAAGCATGAAGAGAGCATTCTTAGAAAAATTCTTCCCCAAATCAAGAGTCATTCTTTTGAGGAAGAAGATTAGTGGAATTCAACAAAGCCTAGGAGAGTCCTATCCAGCATATTATGAGCGTTTCAAGACTCCAGTTGCATCATGCCCTCAACATCAAATGAATGAAGAGCTTCTAATTCAATATTTCTACGAAGTACTTCTTCCAATTGAAAGACAAATGCTAGATGCCTCAGCGGGAGGAGCTTTGGTTGACAAAACACTCGTTGATGCCAAAACCTTAATTGCCAACCGAGCCTTGAATGCACAACAATATGAAGGCGTTAGACAAAGAGACCCCCCACGGCAGCAACATGTGAATGAGGTAAGTGCAATATCTGAAATTCAATCTCAATCAGCTAATCTCACTCTTCTTGTGTAACAGGTTGTTGAAAAACCCAAAGTGCAAGAAAACACAATATGTGGCGTATGCACCATGCAAGGACACCCCTCTGAGCAATGCCCTCAATTGATTGAGAATGGAGGATGGGAAAGTGTCAATGTCGTGGGCTATCAAGGACAAAATCAGCCAAGACATGATCCATACTCCAACACCTACAGCTCGGGATGGAGAGATCACCCAAACATGAAGTGAAGGGAACCTCAACAACCTCGACAACAAGGAGGATTTCGTCCACCACCCCTTGGGATTTTTCAAAGGCTTTATGCACCAATGCCACCTCAACCACCTCCGGTTCAATCAAATTCAGGTACATCTTTGGATAATGATAAAGCTATTTAATTACTCAACACTTTGATGCAGGGAGTACAAAATCAAACCAAAAAGATCAAATCAAGCTAAGGAGGTGGATGTATTGAAGAAGCAAATGGGGCAAATAGCGGAATTCATGGGCCAATTCAGAGAACTAGGCAAACTGCCTAGTTAAACCATTGTGAATCCAAGAGGAGGATTTGAAACCGCCAAAGTTATCACTTTCAGAAGTGGCAAGGAAGTTGGAACCGACCCACAACCATCCAAATCAAGCCAAAAAGAAGAGGACAAGCTGTTGCATAAGAGGAGGAGCAAGGCCAAACCACAGCAAGGGTAGAACCACCTTTGCCGCAACCTCCTAGGGAGCTCAAATCATCCACCACAGGTAAGGTAGGTCCAAATTCACTTAATTTTAACTCTATTCCACCAAATGTGCCTTTCCCTCGTAGATTTATGCGATCAAAGAAAGAGGAAAGTGACAAGGACATTCTTGAGACATTTAGGAAGGTACAAGTCAATATTCCACACCTTGATGCAATCAAACAAGTTCCAAACTATGCCAAATTCTTGAAAAAGCTTTGCACAACAAGGAAGAGGATTTCGAATAAGGAAGTGGTAAGGGTAAGTGAGAATGTTTCAGCGATTTTACAAAGGAAATTTCCCTCTTAAATGCAAAGAACCAGGTAGTTTCACAATCCCTTGTGTTATTGGCAAAGCTAAGTTTGAACATGCCATGTTAGACTTAGGTGCATCCATTAATGTCATGTCATTCTCTATTTATGTATCTATGAACTTAGGAGAGCTTAAAAATGATGGAGTTATTATTCAATTAGCCAATCATTCTAATGCATATCCAAAAGGAGTTTTGGAAGATGTTTTGGTGCAAGTTAATTCCAGTCGTGATTTCATAAGTTAATTCTAGGAGACTTTGAAACCATGATTATATTTGCGATATGAATTGATTAATTCCAGTCGTGATTTCATAAATTATGAATGCAATTTACTTAACCGTTTGATTAAGAACTTATTCTTGTATGTTGATTAAGGAGGCCTACTTAGTTTGCAAGCATGATTTGATGCTAGAATATAAGGGAGTTTCACATAATCGTTACAAACTTATATTCACAAGTAGTAAAGGTTGCTGATCACAATCATGTTAAGTTAAATTCCTGGCATGAGTATCATGATGTCATAGTTATGAATCTCTTGTCAATGCTTATGATTTTCACGAAGCTTAATGATCTTTGCTTATGTCTCTATTATGCAGTTCATGTAGGGAACTTGGGAAGAATAATTTGGTTGCCGATGCGTTGTCCATCCAATTTAATGACTTAAGGAAAATCTGAGGGTTAATTAGTGATGTCACGGTTAATCTGGGGTGTTGAGGTTCGTGGTTTATTGAAAAAACAACTAGAAATCAATTTGTATGCAAGTGTGTCATGTGTGGAAAAGAACCCTCTAGCTAGCTTATCACCCATCCATTTACCGATTTTCGTGCCAAACTTTGTTTAAGTCTTTAAGTTACTTGTATTTACTTTAAATTCGTCAAAAACCTAATCCCCTTTACTTTGTGGTGTCAAATTGGTTAGAATCTGTCCTATTTTGTGTTTTTAAGTGTTTTGAGTCAAAACCAATTCAATTTTCGTCCAAAGTAAGTCCTAGTGTCTAGTTTGTGTTTATTTGATTATTTTGTGCTATTCTGAGTCTTTTTAGTTTGTTTTGAGTTTTTAAGCCTAGTTAAGTGTTTTTAAGCCTAGTTTAGTGTTTTTAAGTCAGTTTTAAATAGATTAGCAATCCCCCCTAATCCCCAGCCTAGAACGATCCCTACTTACATCTTTAGTACAATTGTCAATACGAGGGTTTAATTTGAGTGCTATCTTGTATCACATCAAACTCACACGCAAACAATCAAACACACAACTAGCAAACGTGAAAATCATGGAAAAGTAAAAGCAATAAAGAGTAGGGTTTAGGAATGCAAATCTGGTTGTGGAGCCGGAGATTCCTAGGTCTTCTTTATTTGAATGCATGGGTTGCCTCCCAAGAAGCGCTTGCTTTAACGTCTTCCAGCCAGACGATACCTCCTTTTAAGCTCCCCTAGGTCCCATGGCATGGAATTGATCTTTGAATGGGAGGTGATACTTGAAATGATCCGGTAATGGTTTAAATTCTAAAGTGGGTGCTTGAACCATTAACAACATATTAGTATAAAACAAAATGGAAATTCGGGGAGGTGGCTTACCTATGTGCTCCGACATGAACTCAAGAATAAATACCCCTTCGAAAGTTGTAGGACTAGAAAATTCAGCCAGATTTGGTGTTTTGAGAGTTATTACTTGTCCTATGTCATAAAGTCCAACTTCTTTGGGAATTGTTGTCTCAAGTATATCCTCTTTGATGAATTCTAGACATTCCCACCCACTTCTTGCTCTTGATTCATTGGAAAGGTTTCCAAGATGCCTGATGTGATAAATAATAGCACTCAAATTAAACCCTCTTTTTGACAATTGTAGTATAGATATAAGTAGGGATCGTTTTAGGCCGGGGATTATAAGGGATTGCTAATCTAATGAAAATTGACTCAAAGATGTAAAAATATGCTTCAAAACACTTAAACAAACTCAAAAGACTCTTAACTAAACTTGTATGACTCAAAACAAACTTAAAAACTCAAAACAACTCAAAACAATAAAAAAGACTCAAACTACACTCTAGGACTCAATTTGGACGAAAATACAATTGGTTTTGACTCAAAAGACTCAAAAACACACTTTTGGACAGATTTGAAACAAGTAAATAAAGGGGATTTGGTTTTGGACGAATTTAAGAGAAAAACAAGTAATTAAAAGACTTAAAAGAGATTTTGACGAATTTGGGAAAAACTATGGATGATTAGATAGCTAAGGGATACTTCTCCACACATGATACATTCAAACATAAATTGATTTCCAGTTGCTTTTCCGATAAACCATGAACCTCAACACCCCAGATTAACCGTGACATCACTAATTAACCCTCAGATTTCCCTTAAGTTATTGGATTGGATGACATCATACGACAACCCAAAACATTCTTCAAAAGTTCCCTACATGACATCATAATAGAGATACAATCAAAGATCATTACGTTCAATGAAAATCATAAGTATTGACAAAGCACTTGTAACTATGACATCATGATACTCATGCTAGGAATTTACTTAACATGATTGTGAAAGCAACATTAACTACATGTGAATATAAGTTTATGAAGATTATGTGAAACTCCCTTGTATTCTAGCACCAAATTCAAGCATGCAAATTAGGTAGGCCTCCCTAATCAACGTACAAGAATAAGTTATCCATCAAACGGTTAAGTAAATTGCATTCACAATTTATGAAATCACAACTGGACTTAATCAATTTATATCATAAACATAATCATGGTTTCAAAGCATCCCCTAGCTAAAACGAGTTTAGCCTCTCATGTTCACAACAAAACAAAGGAAAATAGATTAAACATTGAAAACAAAAGATAGATTACACCTCAAAACGTTCCAACACTCCAACTTGAATGCACAAACGTCGAAGGCTTCTTCTTTTTTCTCTTCTTCCTTGCAAAGTCACGGCACAAGAGTCTAGGGTGATTTGTGGATGATTTTCTGGGTTGTGAATGGATTTAGGATGGTAGGGTGGTGCGGCAAAGGTTAGGGATGGTGTGTGGATGGTTGAGAGAAGGTATGGAATTGTATGAATGGTTGGAAGGTTGCGGCAAAGGATAGGAAAAAGGGGAATGTGTTTTTAATTATGAATTTAGGCAAGCATTTTGGAATAGAAAAGGTATGTGAGGTGTGGCTGAGATTAAGGTGAAAAGGGAATGTGTTTTAATGACTTAGAGTAGGAAACAAGGACCTCCCTTGCACGGCAAGGAAGGGAAAGTCAATGGGGTGCACGGCAAGGATTGTTATGTTGCAAGGAGAGTTTGGTTTATGTCCTAGAATGTATAGAAGTCCTAAATGTTGCTGAAACATGGAGTCTTTAAGGATTAGGAAAGGTAAACCAAAATAGGAAACCTTGGCTTAACTTTCCTACTTCAAGCAGGAAACCTTCTTTGACTAGGATTCCTCATTTGATTTGGAATCCTCTTGTGATTTGGAATCCTAACGCCTTTAGGTTTTCAATTTCGTCCATTCCTTTTGCTCCAAGCATAAGCTATCCATTCTAAGTCCAATTTTGCTCCAAAATGCACCAAAATGCACCTTTATGCTTCTTTAGCCATATGAACCTAAAAACACATGAAAATAACTTAAACTACTAAAATAACTATGAACTAACAACATAAATGTACGAAAACGAGCTAACTAAGTCGCCTAAATATGCTCCTCTCAATGCCTTTCTTACCCTCTTCTTCCTTGGATTGCATGATCCTGCAAGGAATAGGGATATTTGGTGGAACGGGGTCAAGACGAATTGAATTTGGGATTACCTTGGTTGTTGTGGACGGCATACAGGGCATATGGGGCTGCGGCAAGAGGCGTTCATCCCCTGCCGTGGCCTTGTTATCCTCCTCTTCATCGAGCAACAGTTGTTCATCCATGTTTTGGCTTGGTTTGGACGTCTTGGGTTCACTCCAACCTCTATGCCACTTTCCAAGGTGATAGCTTTAGCAATTTTAACAGTTGAGTCGGATAGTTCACTTTGTTCTTGCATTTGCCCCATGAATTCCACGATCTCTCCCATTTGATTCTTCAACTCGCTCATCACTTGGGCTTGATTTTGTAATTCCTGCGTCAAAGAAGTTAGTACATCAAGAATTTGAGCACAATCTATTGACGAACCTGAATTCGGTTGGAATTGTTGCGAGGGAGACTGTGGTGGCTGCATAGGCGTTGTATAGAACTCGTCATATGGCTGCCAATATTCTCCTTGTTAAGCTTCCTTGACTTGATTTCGTGCGCCCTGCGCTAAAGAAATTAATTCATCAAGAATTTAATCACAATCTATTGACGAACCTGAGTTTGGTTGGGCATATTGTATATGAGGTTGTGGTGGTTGCGCAGGTCTTGAATAGAACTTCTCATATGGCTGCCAATAACCTTTGTGTTGAACTTGTTAAGATTCCCACCACATAAAGTTTGAATGATCACTCCAATCTGAATTGTACATGTTGGAAAACAAATAGTTCCCTAATTGATTATGATCTTGATAACCCTAGATATTGACATTCTCCCAACCTCTTTATGGACGTTGATTTGCTTGATATTCTTGCCTATAAGAAGCACCAATGATAGAAGCATATTTAGGCGACTTACTTAGCTTGTTTTCGTGCATTTATGTTGTTAGTTCATAGTTGTTTTAGTAGTTTAAGCCATTTTCGTGTGTTTTTAGGTTCCCATGGTTAAGGAAGCAAAAATATGCATTTTGGAGCATTTTGGAGCAAAATTGGACTTGGAATGGATAGCTTATGCTTGGAGCAAAAGGAATGGACGAAATTGAAGACCTAAAAGAGTGAGGATTCCTAATCACAAGAGGATTCCTAATCAAATGAGGAATCCTAGTCAAGGAAGGTTTCCTACTTGAAGTAGGAAAGTTAAGCCAAGGTTTCCTATTTTGGTTTAATCTTTCCTAATCCTTAAAGCCTCCATGTTTCAGCAAAATCAAGGACTTCTACCTATTCTAGGACACAAGACAATGTTCCCTTGCAAACCAAAATCCTTGCCGTGTATCCCCTTAGTATTTCCCTTCCTTGCCGTGCAAGGAAGGGTCTTCTTTCCTATTTTAAAGCATTCAAACACATTCCTTTTTCATACCAAACTCAGCCATAACTCACATACCCTTTTTTATTCCAAAGTTCTTGCCTAATTTCAGAAATAAATGACATTCTCCTTCTCCTAATTGAATGCCGCAAGTCACTTCCCTTTTCCTTCAATTTCTGACTTTGTGTTTCCTATTCTTGAAGGATTTGGAGTTATTTCTTTCCCTAAACTAAGTAATAAAGCCTTAGGTCTCTTTCTTCCGTATAAATACCCTTTGCCGCACCCTTAGAGACCCTAAACAACCCTTCCACACAACCTGCCTTCATTCACTCAGAAACCTATCCTTTGTCGCAGCCTTCCATCCAACTTTCCACCATTCCCATACTTCCAAACCTTCATCCAAGCCTCCATAAACCACCCACAACCCTTGCCGCACCACCATACTGATAGGGGCATATTTATGCACCTTAGTTTAGCTTGTTCTTATGCATTTATAGTGTTTTTCCTTAGTAAAGTAGTCTTTTAAGCTAGTTTTATGTATTTTCAGGATTTAAGGGCAAAGTATGCAAAAGGATGCATTTTGGAGCCTTTTGGAGCAAATTAGAGCTTGGATTGGATATCATATGCTTGGAGCTAAGAGGATGGACGAAATTGAAGACTTGAAGATGATGATTCCTACTTAAGCAAGGTTTCCTACTTGAAGTAGGAAAGTTAAATCCCAATGGCCTCAAGTTGCAGCAACAAAGAAGTTTTCCAAGTCCAAGAAGGAGATGAATTCCAAGATGAAGAAGGATTAGCTTTCCTAATCCTAATGCACAAGGTTTTCAGCCACAAAGAGGAGTCCTAAACACTTTAGGACACCTTATCCTAATCCTATAGGGATGCCATGCACTTTACCTTATCTTGGAGGGTTTCTAGAAGCCTTAACATTATCCCTACAAAGGTGCGCACCCTTATCTCTTTTTCCCTACAAATTTGGCCCTTAAAACATGATTCTAGGAACCTTATCTTATCTCCTACAAAGGTGGCGCCCCAAATCCTTCTAGAAGTGCCAATTTCTGCCACAAAACACTTTGTTTCTAGAACCCTAAAAATCTGGCACCTCTATTCCTTTTCCTTTGGGGTTTCCTACCTTCTAGATGGCCTATTCCTTATGGGTTTTGATTTCCTTGTCATCTTCAAATACTTAGTCCTTTTTCCTTGCTGATTTAGAGGGATTTTGCACTATAAATAGACCCCCTTGCCGTGCCATTTAATCACGACCACCCCTTCACACAACATTCATACATTCCTCCAGAAATCAATCATTTGCCGTGACCTTGCAACCACCCATCCAACATTCCCCTATTTCCACAACCTCCATACACCACCATCAACACTTGCCGCACTCCCCATCCCTCATAAACACTACCCTACCATCACACATCCATTCCCCCATACAAATACCACCCAAAACCTGTCCTTAGACCTTGTGCCGCAACAAAGAGGAGGAGAAGAGGGCTTAGAAGTTCATGCAATTCAAGTTCGAGTGGCTGGAGTATTTAGGTGTTTCCTCTCCTTTGATTTCAATGTTTAAATTTACTTCTCTTTGTCTTGTACGTATGAGGAACTAAACCCCCCCTTGGCTAGGGGGGGATTCGAAACCATAAACATGCTTGCTATATGATTTGATTACCTCTAATTGCGTTTCATAAGTTGTGAATTCAATTTACTTATCTATTTGAATTAAACTGATTTGTGTGTGTTGGTTGAGAGTGCACGCTTAATTATCATGCGTAAATCTAATGCTAGGATATAAGGAAGTTTCACCTAATCGTTACAAACTTATATTCACAAGTAGTAAAAGTTGATGATCTCAATTGCGTTAAGTAAATTCTTGGCATAAGTTTCATGCAATTCATAGTAACGAGTGCTTCGTCAATGCTTATGGTTTTCAAAGAACTTAATGATTCTTGCTTGTATCTCTATTATGCAATTCATGTAGGGAACTTGTGGGGAATACTTTGGGTTGTCGTATGCAATCATCCAATTCAATAACGTTAGGAAAATCTGAGGGTTAATTAGTGCAATTCACGGTTAATCTGGGGCGTTGAGAATTCAATGGTTTATTGAAAAGCAATTAGAAATCGTTTTGTGTGCAAGTATGGCATGTGTGGAGATGAACCCCTTAGCTAACCTTCATTCCATTCATTAAATCCAAATTCGTTTAAAAATCTGTTCGTTTTACAAAGTTTAAGTTTTGTTTTCAAATTCGTCAAAAC
Source organism: Pyrus communis (assembly GCF_963583255.1). NCBI lineage: Eukaryota > Viridiplantae > Streptophyta > Magnoliopsida > Rosales > Rosaceae > Pyrus > Pyrus communis. Next base: position 18,859,722 of record NC_084812.1, read on the forward strand.
CTCAATCCCCCTTTACTTTAGTGTCCAATTTAGTTAGAAAGTGTCTTAGTTTGTGTTTCTAAGTGTTTTGAATCAATTTATTACCCAATTTCGTCCAAAGTAGTCAAAGTGCTCAAAACTGCCCAGATTGTGTTTTTAAGGCAGTTTTGAGTGTTTTGGTGCTGTTTTGAGTCTTTTGGTTTGTCTTAGTGTTTTAAACTTTAGTTTTGCATTCTTTGGGTCTAGTTTGGTGTTTTATATTGTGTTTTTACGTTTTTGAGTCAAATCCAAGTGATTAACAATCCCTCCTAATCCCCGGTCCAGAACGATCCCTACTTACATTCTTCACTACAATTGATAAAAAGAGGGTTTAATTTGTGTGCGTATAATTCTCACATCACATACCTTCCTAAATCCATTCAAAACCCAGAAAATCATCCACAAAACCACCCTAGAATCTTGTGCCGTGACTTAGCAAGGAAGAGGAGAAGGAAGACGAAGCCTTGGACGTTTATGCATTCGAGTTGGAGTGTTGGAACTTTTTTAGGTGTAATCTATCTTTTATTTTCAATGTTTAATTCTATTCTTCTTTGTTTTGTTATGAACATGAGAGGCTAAACTCGTTTTAGCCTAGGGATGCTTTGAAACCATGATTACGTTTATAATATGAGTTGATAAATTCCAGTTGTGATTTCATAAATTGTGAATGCAATTTACTTAACCGTTTGATGGATAACTTATTCTTGTATGTTGATTAGGGAGGCCTACTTAATTTGCATGCTTGAATTTGGTGCTAGAATATAAGATCGTTACAAACTTATATTCACAAGTAGTTATGGTTGTTTTCACAATCATGTTAAGTAAATTCCTAGCATGAGTATCATGATGTCATAGTTACAAGTGCTTTGTCAATACTTATGATTTCCATTGAACATAATGATCTTTGATCGTATCTCTATTATGATGTCATGTAGGGGACTTTTGAAGAATGCTTTGGGTTGCCGTATGATGTCATCCAATCCAATAACTTAAGGGAAATCTGAGGGTTAATTAGTGATGTCATGGTTAATCTGGGGTGTTGAGGTTCATGGTTTATCGGAAAAGAAACTGGAAATCAACTTATGTTTGAATGTATCATGTGTGGAGAAGTATCCCTTGGTTAGTTCATCATCCATTGGTTTTTCTTAAATTCGTCCAAAATCTGTTTTAAAGTTTTAAGTTACTTGTTTTTCTTTTAAATTCGTCCAAAATCAAACCCCCTTTTCTTACTTGTTCTAAATCTGTCCAAAAGTGTTTTTTTAAGTCTTTTGAGTCAAAACTAATTGTATTTTCGTCCAAATTGAGTCTTAGAGTCTAAATTGAGTCTTTTTGATTGTTTTGAGTTGTTTTGAGTCTTTAAAGATTGTTTTGAGTCATACAAGTTGAGTTAGAGTCTTTTGAGTGTGTTTAAGTGTTTTAAAGCATATTTTTACATCTTTGAGTCGATTTTCATTAGATTAGCAATCCCTCATAATCCCCGGCCTAGAACGATCCCTGCTTATATCTATACTACAATTGTCAAAAAGAGGGTTTAATTTGTGTGCTATTATATATCATATCAACCAAATGTAGGGACATTACCCTTCGACATACTGTGACAACTAAGAAGTAAGGTTCGCCATTTGAGCTTGAAGATTAGCAATTGCAAGGTCTTTCGGCAAGATTGGGTGTGTGTAGGGTAGCCACTCCAATTCCTTCTTCGATGGTGGTTCTAGATGCATCCTTCTTGATTGGTACTGAACGTTCCTGCCCTATATTTTTAATTACACCAATGGAAAAACAAGAACGAACATCATTAGGATTCTCAATAGATTCAGAAACTTTAAAGTTAATCATATCGCCACCAAACTCCATAGTTAAGGCTCCCTTGGCCATGTCAATCTTAGTGTGGGCTGTTTTCATGAAAGGTCGTCCAAGTAAGATTGGCGATGATGGAGAGTAGGATGAATCCTCCATGTCAAGCACATAGAATAATAACACCATCATTTTTAAGCTCTCCTAGATTGATAGATGCATAAACAGAATATGGCATGACATTAATTGATGCACCTAAATCTAGCATAGCACGTTCAAACCTTGTATTACCAATCACACAAGGGATAGTGAAACTACCCAGATCTTTGCATTTAGGTGGGAGCTTTCTTTGCAACATTGTAGAGACATTCTCATTACATATACCACCTCTTTCTCCCGAATCTGTTTCCTTGTTGTACAAATCTTCTTCAAAAACTTAGCGTACTTCGGGATTTGCCTTATAGCATCAAAGAGTGGGATATTGACATGCACCTTCCCAAACGTCTCCAGAATGTCTTTTTCATCCTCCTCTTTCATAGATTGCATAAACCTGCTAGGAAAGGGCACATTTAGTGGAATAGAATTAGAAAATTTTGAATTTGGACTTGCCTTGGTGTTTTGGGACGGTTTTGAAGCCTTAGGGGGCTGCGGCAAGGATTGGTCTTCCCTTGCCATGGCCCTTGCTTCCTATTCTTCTTCTTGCAGTAGCTTTTCATCCTCGTTAAGGCCTTGTTTGGATGGTTTTGGGTGGTTTCCAAGCTCCTTGCCACTTCTTAATGTAATGGCCTTGGCGGTTTCAAAGCCTTCCTTTGGATTCACAACAATTGAACTATGAAGTTTGCCTTATTCTCGAAACTGCCCAAGGAACTCTAAAATCTGCCTTATTTGCTTCTCTAATTCATCCACCTTTTTGGCTTGATCTAGCATTGTTTTGGTTGGGCAGATTTTGGTTGGTTTTGAATTGGTGCGTATGGCCTTGGATACATCCCAGAGGATGGTGGATGAAATCCTCCTTGTTATTAAGTTTGTTGAGGCACCCTCCACTTCATATTTGGGTGATCTCTCCACCCCGGATTGTAAGTGTTGGCGTATGGATCATGCCTAGGTTGATTTTGGACTTCATAACCCACGGCATTGGCAGATGCCCATCCTCCATTCTCAATCAATTGAGGGCATTGCTTAGAGGGGTGTCCTTGCATGGTGCACAAGCCACATACACTACCTTTTTGCACTTTGGATCCATCAACAACCTGTGACACAAGAACAGTGAGATTAGCTAATTGAGATTGAATTTCAGAAACTGCACTTACCTCATTCACTTGTTGTTGTCATAGAGGGTCTCTTTGTCCAACTCCCTCATATTGTTGTGCATTCAAGGCTCGATTTGCAATTAAGATCTTGGCAACCACTGGTGCTTTATCAACCAAAGCACCCCCTGCCGAGGCATCTAGCATTTGTCTCTCAATTGGAAGGAGCCCCTCGTAGAAATATTGAATTAAAAGTTGTTCCTTCATTTGATGTTGAGGGCACGATTCAACTCGAGTCTTGAAACACTCATAATACGGTGGAAAAGATTCCCTTTGGTTTTGTTGAATGCCACTAATTCTCTTCCTCAAGAGAATGACTCTCGAAGTTGGGAAAAACTTCTATAAGAATGTTCTCTTCATGCTTTCCCAATAAGTGATGGTTCCAGGTGGTAGTTCATAGAGCCAATCCTTAGCCTTTTCCAAAAATGAGAATGGAAAGACTTTCATCTTTAAAATGTTCTCATTGACATTGATGGGTGCCATGCTCAAACATACCACTTCAAACTCCTTGAGATGCTTATTTGGATCTTCCATGGACAGCCCATGGTATTTGGGAATGTGATGCAACAAGCTAGACTTCAATTCGAAATCATCGATCTTGCCTTGAGCTGTCCTAGGGTATTGAATACATATAGGCACGACATTGTCCAAACCCGAGGCTAAAAGTTCCTTCATTGTTCGATTATCTGCAGCCACGGCTTGTTCTTCTTCTTCCACTTCTTCTTCTTCAAATTCGGCCTCAGAACTAGATGGACTAGGTTCTGGATGCCCCCTCTTTCTTCTCAACGTTCGTTCAAAATCATCGTCAAACTTCAATATATTCTCACGAACAGGTTGAGAACTACGAGTCATAAACTAGTTGATAGAAGCATATTTATGCTACTTAGTTATGTTGTTTCCTTTAATTAGTTAGCTAATTACTACTTATTATAGTGTTTTAAGCTATTTTCGTGTGTTTGTAGGTCCTAATGGCAAAGTTGGCAAGAAAGTGCATTTTGGAGCAGTTTTGGGCATCAATTGATGAATTTGAAGACCAAAGGTGTCTAGGAATGTGCTAAAGAGTGGGAGAAGCAAAATTGGAAGTTTTGAAGATAAGGAATCAGCTACAAAGAAGGAACCTTATCCTAACCTAATCCTGTTTTACCTTATTTCTAGCTGCAAGGGGACCTAAATACCTGATTTCTAGAAGACCCTATCTGGTCCTAAAAGGGTGCTGCACCCTTTCCCTTTATTCTTTCTAGAAATCCCAATTTGTGAAACAAAATACATAGTTTCTAGAAGCCCTACTTTTTGGCGAATTTCCCTAACCTTTTTCCTCTTGGATTATGATTTGAATTGGCCTTTTTCCTTGTGGATTTGGATTGTGCAAGTCCATATAAGAAATTAATTGGGCTATGACTCCTTTCCCAAGCCTTGTGCTGCACCTTAAGGGTCTTAATCCTTTATTTCAACTAAGTTCTAACCCTAGTCTGATTTTCCCTAGGGTTTGCCGTGTATCACACCTATATATTCATGTTTTGCCACAGAAACCCCTCCCTTACCACCCCTCATTCATTCATTTGTTCATTCATTCAGCCATCAACCACCACATCACACTAGTGCCGCAAGGAAGGAAGGAAGGAGAAGAAGAGTGTCGTGCAATCTGCCATCCAAAGAGGGTTCGAAATCTGCCATTGGAGTGGGGAGTGTTTCTGGGTTCTTTCTATCTTTAGTTTTAGTTCAATGTTGTTTTAATTTGGTTTTCAATTATGATGAACATGAGGAACTAATTTCTTTATAGTTGGAGGTGAATTGAAAGCCATGATTATATGTTTTATATGAATTGATTACATCCAATTATTGTCTCTTAAGTCTTGCATGTGATTTGCTTATCTGAGTTATCAAAACTTGTTTATGTATGTTGGTTGAGGGTCAACACTTAATTTGCATGCATGAATTTGATACTAGAGTATAAGGGAATTTCAGCTAATCGTTGTTTGCTTATATTCACAAGTAGTGGAGGTTGCTAGTCACAGTCGTGTTAAGAGAATCCTTGGCATGAGTCTCATGCATTTCATAGTGATGAATGCCTTGTCAATGCTTATGATTTTCATAAAACTTAATGACTTTTGATATGTATCTTTATTATGCATTTCATATAGAGAACTTGAGAAAGATAATTTGGTTGTGATATGTATTCCATCCAATTCAATAAGTTAAGGAAAATCTAAAAGTTAATTTGTGCTTCTCATGGTTAATTTGGGGCATTGTCATTCATAGTCTAAGGAATAATAACTGGAAATTGGTTTATATGCATATGTCATGTGTCGAGAAGGACCCTCTAACTAGCCTTTCACCCTTTTAATTCACCAAGTTCGTTTTTATAAAGTGTTTTATGCAAAGTTTCTGTTTTAAGTTTTAAATTCGTCAAAAACAATCCCCCTTTCATTTAGTCTTGTTATTTGAGTCAAAATCTGTTTTCTTTTAGTCTTTTGAGTCAGGTTAAGTTGTATTTTCCTCAAAATCACTTATTAGGTCTAGAAGTGAGTCTTTTTTATTGTTTGTTGCTGTTTTGAGTGTTTTAAGTTAGTTTTGAGTCTATAGAGTCTAGTTTAGTGTTTTTGAGTCTTATTTGTGTTGATTAGCATCCCTAGTTAATCCCCGGTCTAAAACGATCCCTACTAGCATATATACTACAATTCTCAATAATAGGGTTTAATTTGTGTGTCAAGTTAATTTTCACATCACTAGTACCTAAAACAAAGCAAACAAACAAGATAAAATCAGAAAATAAAATAAACTAAAACAGAAACAAAAGAAAGAACACAGGGCACTACTATGGGAAGATCAACAATTTTGCTAATCCCCGGCAACGGTGCCAAAATTTGGTGTGAAAATTAACTTGACACACAAATTAAACCCTATTGTTGACAATTGTAGTATATATGCAAATAGGGAACGTTCTAGACCGGGGATTAACTAGGGATGCTAATCTACTCAAAATTGACTCAAAAACTTAAAACTAGGCTTAAAAACATAAAATTGGACTCTAATGACTCAAAACAAGCTAAATAAACTCAAAACACACAAACTAAGTTGAATTGACTCAAAACAGGTCCTAGAAAGTGATTTGGATGAAAATTGAACTAAAAAGACTCAAAAACTCAAAATGGACAGATTCTGACGAATTGAAACAAAACTAACGCAAATAAGAACTAATGGGGTATTTGGACGAATTTTAACCTTTACTTGACTCAAAACACTAATAGAACTAAACTTAAACAGATTCTAACTAAGCTAACACACTAAATATTAAAGGGGATTGATTTTGACAAAATTAACTAAACTAGGCAGATTGCAAAACTAAACAGGTTAGACACTAAATTGTTTGAATTGAATGGGTAAAGGCTAGCTAGAGGGTCCTTCTCCACACATGCACATATGAAACACAAATTGATTTCCATTTATTCTTCCTTTAAACCATGAATGACAATGCCCCAAATTAATCGTGAGAAGCACAAATTAACTTTTAGATTTTCCTAGTTTTATTGAATTGGATGGAATACGCATCGGCATTGACTAGGCATTGACAAGTCCCCTACATAAACAGCATAATAGAGATACAATCAAAGATCATTAAGCTTTGTGAAAATCATAAGCATTGACTAGGCATTCGTAACTATGAACCGCATGATACTCTTGCCTAGAATTTACTTAACACAATCATGACTAGTGACTTTAACTATTTGTGAATATAAGTTCATAACGATTAGGTGAAATTCCCTTATACTCTAGCATCAAATTCATGCATGCAAACTAAGCGGGCCCTCTTAATCAACACACAAGAACAAGTTCTCAATAAATCAGTTAAGTAAATTGCATTCACCATTCAAGAAACAATAACTGGAGGAAATCAATTCATATAAAACATATGTCCATGGCTTTGAATTCTCCTCAAACTATAAAGAAATTAGTTCCACATGATTGCAAAAATTAACAACGAAATCAACATAATTGTAAAACTAAAACAAGGATAGAGGACACCCCAAAGACGGTCCAACACTCCCAAAAGCTTGGGCATAGGCACGGCACAAAGGCTTCTCCCTTCCTTCTTTCTCCTTACTGCAGCACAAATTGAATTTTCTGAATTTCTCTCTAGGTTCCCCTCTATTTGGTGCGGCATAAATGTATATATATGTATGATGCACAACAAAACCCTAGGGAAATCAGAATTAGGTCTAGGGTTTGGTAGAAATCAGGTGGGAGAAGGACTAAGGTGCGGCATAAGGCTTGGGCCTTAAGAAAGGGGTCAAAACCTAACTAATTTCTGAAAAGGCTTTGCACAATCCAAATCCACAAGGAATAAGGCCAACTCAATTTAGAATCCAAGAGGAAAAAGGTTAGGGAAATTCGCTAGAAATTAGGGCTTCTAGAAAGTATGTATTTTGTGGCATAAATTGGGTATCTAGAAATACTAAAGGGGAAGGGTGCGGCACCCTTTTAGGAACATATAGGGTCTTCTAGAAATCAGGTATTTAGGTCCTCTTACAGCTAGAAATAAGGTAAAACAAGATTAGGCTAGGATAAGGTTTGGATAAGATAAGGTTGTTTGGATAATGTTCCATATTTCTTGCTCTTTCCTTATCTTCTTTGTCTTGAACTTGTTTCTCCAGATTTGTAGCATGTTCCTAGCCTCTTTTGACTTCAAATTCGTCCATCCACCTTGCTCCATATGCAATTATCCATTCCATGCCCAAAACTGCTCCAAATAGCCCCAAAATGCACTTTCTTGCCAACGTTGCCATTAGGACCTACAAACACACGAAAATAGCTTAAAACACTATAATAAATGGAAACTAACCATGTAAATGCAAGAAAGCAAGTTAACTAAGTCGCATAAATATGCTCCTATTACCCATTCACTTCAACCAATTTAGTGTCTAACCTGTTTAGTTTTGCAATCTGCCTAGTTTAGTTAATTTGGTCAAAATCAATTCCCCTTTAATATTTAGTGTTTTAACTTAGTTAGAATCTGTTTAAGTTAAGTTCTATTGGTGTTTTGAGTCAAGTTAAGGTCAAAATTCGTCCAAGTACCCCATTAGTTCTTATTTGTGTTAGTTTTGTTTCAATTCGTCATAATCTGTCGATATTCAGTCTTTTGAGTCTTTTGAGTCTTTTTAATTCAATTTTTGTCCAAATGACTTTCTAGGACCTGTTTTGAGTCAATTCAACTTAGTTTGTGTGTTTTGGGTCTATTTAGCTCGTTTTGAGTTTTTAGAGTCTAGTTTAGTGTTTTAAAGTCTTATTTGTGTTGATTAGCATCCCTAGTTAATCCATGGTCTAGAATGATCTTTACTTGCATATATACTAGAATTGTCAACAATAGGGTTTAATTTGTGTGTCAAGTTAATTTTCACATCAGTTATCAATCAAACAGTGAAGTAGATTGCATTCATGATTTATGAAATTACAACTGGAGGTAATCAATTCATATTGCAAATATAATCATGGTTTCAAAGTCTCCTCTAGCCAAAACGAATTTAGTTCCTCATGTGTTTGCAAAACAAAGAATAGAATACACCTAGAAACGCTCCAACAATCCAACGTCTTGAATGGCAAGCACGGCTCCAAGTGGCTCCTCCTTCCTTCCTTGCTGCGGCACAATAGGGATTTTCTGAATTTAGGCTCTTGAGGTGTGGTGGATGGTGTAGTGATCCGATGGTAGAGGGCGGTGGTCTGATTTGTGCGGCATAATGAGGTATTTATAGGCTAGGGTTCACACAATTTCTGAAGGGAAAAGGATTGCACAATCCTAGGGGAAAAAGACTAGGGTTGCACGGCAGAGACCAAGGGGAAAGGGATTCAAAACCTGTAGGGAATAGGCCCTCTGATAGGAGCATATTTATGCGACTTAGTTAGCTTGTTTTCTTGCATTTACATAGCTAATTTCTACTTGTTAGAGTGTTTTCAGCTATTTTCGGGTGTTTTTAGGTTAAATTGACAAAGTTGGCAAGAAAGTGCAATTTGGAGCATTTTAGAGCAGTTTTGGGCTTGGAATGGATTGCACATGCATGGAGCAAGGTGGATGGATGAAAAAGATCAAGAGAGGCTAGGAATGTGATTAAGATCTAGAAGAATTAAATTGAAGACTTTGAAGATAAGGAATCGGCTAAAAAGAAGGAATATTATCTAAATTTCCTTATCTTATCCAAACCTTATCCAACCTTATCTTATCCTCTCCTAATCTTTTCCTACCTCAATTCCAACTTCAAAGAGGACTCCTTTTCATATTAAATCACCTAAATATCAAGTTCTAGAAGCCCTATTTTCGTGCATTAAGTTTATGCCACATGTAACCCTTCTAGAAGTTCTAGAATTTGCCACAAGGACCATTCCTTGTCCTCCTTGGAATCTGATTGAAAGTGTCCTTGTTCTTTGGTGATTTGGAGTCCTAATGCCTCTCCTTTTCAGCCCAATTCCGTGCCTCCCCTTCACCCTATAAATACATGATGCCACAACACTCAAAAACCACCACCCTCTACCCCAAATTCACACCAAACCCTGGAGTGTTTCTAGGTGTATTCTATCTTTGTTTTTAATGTTTAAGATTAATTATCTTTGTTTTGGAAACATGAGGAGCTAAACTTGTTTTAGCTAGAGGAGACTTTGAAACCATGATTATATGTTTTATATGAATTGATTCCATCCAGTTATTTTTTTTTAAGGCATGAATGTGATTTGCTTATCTAAGTTATTAAAACTTGTTTATGTATGTTGGTTGGGGGTCGACACTTAATTTGCATGCATGAATTTGATGCTAAAGTATAAGGAGGCCTCACGTAATAGTTATTCACTTATATTCACAAGTAGTGGAGGTTGCTAGTCACAATCGTATTAAGTAAATCCTTGGTATAAGTCTCATGCGTTTCATAGTAATGAATGCCTTGTCAATGCTTACGATTTTCATAGAACTTAATGACTTTTGACATGTATCTCTATCATGCGTTTCATATAGGGAACTTGAGAAAGATAATTTGGTTTAGATGCGTATTCCATCTAATTCATTGAAATAAGGAAAAACTGATGGTTAGTTGTGCGATGCAACTAACTTGGGGTGTTGTCATTCATAGTCTAAAGGAAAAATAACTGGAAATTGGTTTATATGCATATATCATGTGTGGAGAAGGACCCTCTAACTAGCCTTTCACCCATTTAATTCACTTAAATTCATTTTTCCAAAGTGTTTTCTACAAAGATTTTGTTTTAAGTTTTAAATTCGTCAAAAACAATCCCCCTTTCATTTAGTCTTGTTATTTGAGTCAAAATCTGTTTTCTTTGAGTCTTTTGAGTCAAGTTAAGGTTTATTTTCGTCCAAAACACTTGTTAGGTCTAAAATTGAGTCTTTTTGAGTGTTTGTTGCTGTTTTGAGTGTTTTAAGTTAGTTTAGAATCTATAGAGTCTAGTTTAGTATTTTTTTGTCTTAATTGTGTTGATTAGCATCCCTTCTAATCCCCAGCCTAAAACGATCCCTACTTTCATATACTACAATCATAGGGTTTTAATTTGAGTGTTAGAATATTTCACATCACCTTCTAGAAAGGGTATTGTGGTAGTTTTCCAGAAGGAAAGGGATGAAACGTGTGGCACCAATGTAGGAGAAGGATAGGGCTTCTAGAAACCTGATATTTAGGTGTTCGAATGTCATTTGGGTGTCCCTCTTGCAGCAAGAATTAAGGTAGCAAAAGATTAGGAAATGATAAGATAAGATAAGATTGGATAAGGTTTGGATAAGAAAAGGTTGTTTGGATAATGTTCCTTCTTTGTAGCTGATTCCTTATCTTCAATACTTCCAAATTTGTTTCTCCAGATATTAAGCACATTCCTAGCCTCTCTTGGGAGACCTTTTGTGAAAACAGCCCACACCAAGATAAATGTGTTCAAAGGGATATCGACAATGGAATTTGATAGTAAGATTATTGATTTTAACATTTCTGAAATTATGAGGTATCCTAGTGATGATCATTCATGTGTTTCTATTGATACTATTGATTTATTGGCGCAGGAACATCTTGAACAATTACATGAGGATGCACTTGAAACAGTCATGGAATGGGACTCAAAAACCAAGGGGCAGGAGCAAACCACACCCATAACACCATTGAAGAACTCCATGCTGTGCCCCCTTGTGAAGAAGTATTTGAGGTGGTGGTTGCTCTAGAGTCATTGCCACGACAAAATGGTAAGTCTCCAATCCCAATTCCAATTCCCGTTTCTACTAATAAGTTGTTACCTTCAGTGATACAGCCACCTTCCCTTAAGCTTAAACCATTACCAAACCACTTGAAGTATGTTTTCTTGTGAGAACAAGAAACTTCGCCCGTCATAGTTTTTTCCTCAATCACGGCACAAGAAGAAGAAAAGTTGGTGAAGGTGTTAAAGGAATATAAAACAGCCATTGGATGGACATTGGCCGATATCAAGGGAATAAGCCCTGCTACATGCATGCATCATATATTTTGGTGGAGGGGGCTAAACCATCTTGAGAGGCTCAACGCCAACTCAACCCTCCAATGATGGAAGTCATGAAAAAGGAGATTATCAAGCTACTTGATTGTGAAGTGATCTATCCAATCTCTGATAGTTGTTGTTCGCCAGTCCAAGTTGTGCCAAAGAAATTCGGAGTCACTGTGGTGAAGAATGAAGAGAACGAGCGTGTGCCCACCCGTATCCAAACAGGTTGGAGAGTTTGCATCGATTATAGGAAGCTCAACGCCACCACAAGAAAATATCACTTCCCTTTGCCATTCATTGATCAAATGCTTGAAAGGTTAATCGGTCATTCTTTTTATTGTTTTCTTGATGGCTATTCGGGATGTAATCAAATTGTTATAGCTCTAGATGATCAAGAAAATATCACCTTTACTTGTCCATTTGGTACTTTTGCTTATCGTCGAATGTCATTTGGTTTGTGCAATGCACCAGCCACATTTCAAAGATGCATGGTAAGTATTTTTTCAGATTATGTTGAAAAGATCATTAAGGTATTCATGGATGATTTTAGTGTTTTTGGTGATTCGTTTGATGATTGTTTACATAATCTTGAAACGATGCATTGAAACTAGGTTCCAGCAACCAGATTTGCTTTCTTTTACCCTGCTCTTTATTGCTTTTACTTTGCCATGATTGTCATGTTTGTTAGTTGTGTTACTTGTTTGTTTGTTTGTGAGTCTATGCTTAAAACATTGAGGACAATGTTTGGATTAGGTGGGGGAGGGGGGTAAACAAATGTTTTTGCATGATTTTCGTGGCATTTTATCACCTATCACTTCTACTGATGTTACTCACTGTGTTTAAGTGTGTTTTGAGGTGTTTTTATGTGTCTTAAACAGAAAACACGAAAATTTGAATAAAAAATCGAAAAAGAGTGTTTGAAAAACGCAAAAAGAGTCATTTTTCGAGTCGTTTTTGTTTTTATGTTTGTTTGTGTCTTAGGATACCTTCCAACACAATGATGAGGATTTGGTTTTTAATTGCAAGACTGTTAAAGAAAGTTACAAACATGGATGGAAGTTTGATATGCTCTTTGGTTTATGCTCTTTGGTTTATGCTTAGTTGTAGTTGTCATTTACGAATTCACATGTAATCACAAAAAGGAAAAAAATCAGTTTTTGTAACATGCTTGAAGGAAGAAACTCAAACTAACGCTACAACCCTGAGAGACTTGAGTCTAAACTGTGTTTGGAGAGTTATTAATCTTGATGTTTTTGTTTTCTAAAGTCGTTGCATGATCTCATTATTCTTTGCTTGGTTGCTACTTAGAATGCGTTTGATCACTATAGTTCCAAATACTAGAATTCATGCCCATTTCATTCAAAGCATGATATTGATTGCATAACATACAATAAGATGAAGTTGTTTAGTTAAAACCAAAGCCAAATAGCCTTACCCTTTGCATATGTATTGTAGGTTTAACCCCTTTGAGCCTTATTTAGCCTATTTTCTTTGTTAGCCACACTATCCTTACCTAGCCTAGAATAGGACTATCCATACCCTTGTTCTTAAAGGATAGTGAAGCATGACTTAGAGGGAATTCCTTTTGTTCTACAAATTGCAGAAAAACTAGTGTGGGGGAAGATGTTTCTTTGGAATTCGAACCTTTCTTTGTTAGCCAATACCTTAGCCCCATCACAACCCTTTGACTTCTATCTTGATTGTTATGTGTTTCAATATGTGGACTTTAAAATTGGTTTGAGCATATGGTATCCCTAGTTCTCGCGTCTAAGTAGTGGCATTCCATTCATGAGATCATATACATGTTAATAATTCCAGAAAGTGCCTTCTTTGATTATACATATGTGAGTATTAGTCTACATATTTACATCAATCTTCTCACATATACCTAGTGTAGGGAGTGTAGTCAGAAAATCTGTGTGAAAATAGAAAGTATATCCAGTGAGGAATTGAGGGAATTCTCTAAGGCATGTTACTACATTCAAAATGTTGTTTTAATTGATTAAATGCGAGCTGGTGAGTGGTTACTACGGTTAAGTATATGCTCGAGAGTAGGGATAACTAAAATCTATGTGAGTAGTGATTTTTAACATGTCATGTTGCATTGGAAATCCCTGAGGCAATTGTTGGAAGGTTTAGGTTGTGTTTTGTTTTCTTTGTTTTGCTCGAGGACTAGCAAAAGCTAAGTGTGGGGGAATTTAATAGGAGCATATTTATGCGACTTAGTTAGCTTGTTTTCTTGCATTTACATAGCTAGTTTCCATTTATTATAGTGTTTTAAGCTATTTTCGTGTGCTTGTAAGTCTAAATGGCAAAAGAAGCAAGAAAGTGCATTTTGGAGCTATTTGGAGCAGTTTTGGGTTTATTATGGATAGCTTGCATATGGAGCAAGGTGGATGGACGAATTTGAAGTCAAAAGAGGCTAGGAACATGCTACAAATTTGGAGAAACAAGTTTAAGACAAAGAAGATAAGGAAAGAGCAAGAAACATGGAACATTATTCAAACAATCTTATCTTATCCAAACCTTATCCTAATCTTGTTCCACCTTAATTTCAGCTGCAAAAGGGCTTAATTTCAGATTTATATACCTAGATATATGGTTCTAGAACACCTTATTTGATCCTAAATGTAAACCGCAACCCTTATGCCTTTCCTTCTAGAAATTTGCCACAATTCCCTTTCTAGAAGGCCTATTCCTAAATCCAAGGGTTGTGCCACACCTTATGGCCCTTTTCCCTTTTGGATTCTGATTTGAATTGGGCATTTTCTTTGTGGATTTGGATTGTGCAAGTCCATATCAAAAATTAATTGGGCTATGACTCCTTTTCCAAGCCTTGTGCCGCACCTTTAAGCCCTAATCCTTTATTTCTACTAAGTCCAAGCCCTAATCTCTAGGGTTTGCCGTGCTACACATATATATACACTTATGTGCTGTAGAAAAGAGGGTACCACACACCATATATTCAAAAAATACACCTTTGCCGCAGCCTTTGGAGAACAAGAAATTTGTCGTGGCTTCCATTAGAGAAAGAGAACTTGTTGAGAACTTGTTCTTGTATGTTGATTAAGGATGCATACTTAGTTTTCATGCATGAATTTGATGCTAGAGTGTAAGGGAATTTCACCTAATCTTTATGAACTTATATTCACAAGTAGTAAAAGTCACTAGTCATGATTGTGTTAAGTAAATCCTGGGCAAGAGTATCATGCAGTTCATAGTTACAAATGCCTTGTCAATGCTTATGATTTTCACAAAGCTTAATGATCTTTGATTGTATCTCTATTATGCTGTTCATGTAGGGAACTTGATAAGAATAATTTGGTTGCCGATGCATATTCCATCCAATTCAATGAAACTAGGAAAATCTGAAAGTTATTTTGTGCTTCTCAGGATTAATTTGGGGCATTGTCATTCATGGTTTAAAGGAAGAATAACTGGAAATCAATTTGTGTTGCATATGTGCATGTGTGGAGAAGGACCCTCTAGCTAGCCTTTACCCATTCAATTCAACCAATTTAGTGTCTAACCTGTTTAGTTTTGCAATCTGCCTAGTTTAGTTAATTTCGTCAAAATCAATTCCCCTTCAATATTTAGTGGTTTAACTTAGTTAGAATCTGTTTAAGCTTAGTTCTATTAGTGTTTTGAGTCAAGTTAAGGTCAAAATTCATCCAAATACCCCATTAGTTCCTATTTGTGTTAGTTTTGTTTCAATTCGTCAGAATCTATCCATATTGAGTCTTTTGAGTCTTTTTAGTTCAATTTTCGTCCAAATCACTATCTAGGACCCGTTTTGAGTCAATTCAACTTAGTTTGTGTGTTTTGGGTCTATTTAGCTTGTTTTAAGTTCTTAGAGTCTAGTTTAGTGTTTTTAAATCTTATTTGTGTTGATTAGCATCCCTAGTTAATCCCCAGTCTAGAACAATCCCTACTTGCATATATACTACAATTGTCAACAATAGGGTTTAATTTGTGTGTCAAGTTAATTTTCACATCACAAGGAAGGAAGGAGAGGAAGAGTGTCGTGCCTACCACCATCCAAGGGAGTGCTGCTGCCTACTTTGGAGTGTTGGAGCGTTTCTGGGTTCTTTCTATCCTTAGTTTTAGTTTGATGTTTATTTTAATTTGGTTTTCAATTATGATGAACATGAGGAACTAAATTCTTCTTAGTTAGAGGCGAATTCAAAGCCATGGACATATGTTTTATATGAATTGATTTCCTCCAGTTATTGTTTCGTAAAACATGAATACGATTTACTCATCTGATTTATTGAGAACTTATTCTTGTGTGTTGATTAAGGATGCATACTTAGTTTTCATGCATGAATTTGATGCTAAAATATAAGGGAATTTCACCTAATTGTTATGAACTTATATTTACAAGTAGTAAAAGTCACTAGTCATGATTGTGTTAAGTAAATTCTAGGCAAGAGTATCATGCAGTTCATAGTTACGAATGCATTGTCAATGCTTATGATTTTCATAGAACTTAAAGATCTTTCATATGTATCTTTATCATGCAGTTCATATAGGGAACTTGATATGAATAATTTGATTACGTCGCTGAGTCCAATTCAATGAATTTAGGAAAATCTGAAAGTTAATTTGTGCTTCTCACGATTAATTTGGGGCATTGTCATTCATGGTTTAAAGGAATAATAATTGGAAATCGATTTATGTTGCATATGTGTCATGTGTGCTATTTTATATCACATCAGCAGCTGCAGGAGATGATCGCAAGCACAATCAAGACGCAGTACGAAGGAAGCTCACATGACTCCGTACTATACTCAAAGCCCTACTCCAAGAAAATTGACACTTTGAATATGCCAAAGGGTTACCAGCTGCCAAAATTCATGCAGTTCGATGGAAAGGGAAACCTAAAGCAACATGTCACCCATTTCATTGAAACTTGCAACAATGCTGGGATGGAGGAAGACTACCTCGTCAAGAAGTTTGTGCGCTCGTTGAAAGGTAACGCCTTTGACTGGTACACCAACCTCAAGCCCGAGTTTATTAACAGTTGGGATCAGCTAGAAAAAGAATTCCTCAACTGTTTCTACAGCACTCGTCGCACCATAAGCATGCTGGAGCTGACCAGTACGAAACAGTGGAAGGATGAACCTATCATCGACTACATTAATAGATGGCGTTCATTAAGTCTGGATTGCAAAGATCAGCTTTCTGAAACCTCCGCCATTGACATGTGCGTTCAAGGCATGCACTGGGGGTTACATTACATCCTCCAAGGCATAAAACCGAGAACATTTGAGGTGTTGGCAACTCGTTCCCACCACATAGAGCTGAGTATCGCCAATCACGGGAAGAAAGAACCGATCACCGACTTCAAGAAGGATAAGGTGTTTGCCCCAAATATAGACAAGATTGGGAAAAAGCCCGCCAAGGAAGCTTTTACCGTCAATACTACCCCCATCAAGACCTCCTCCACGCCCATCAAGATTGATGTGATAAAAGATAGCACTCAAATTAAACCCTCTTTTTGACAATTGTAGTATAGATATAAGTAGGGATCGTTCTAGGCTGGGGATTAGGAGGGATTACTAATATAATGAAAATCGACTCAAAGATGTAAAAATATGCTTTAAAACACTTAAACAAACTCAAAAGACTCTTAACTAAACTTGTATGGCTCAAAACAAACTTCAAAGACTCAAAACAACTTAAAACAATAAAAAAGACTTAATTTAGACTCTAGGATTCAATTTGGGTGAAAATATAATTACTTTTGACTCAAAAGACTCAAAAACACACTTTTGGACAGATTTGGAACAAGTAAGAAAAGGGGATTTGATTTTGGACGAATTTAAAAGAAAAACAAGTGAATTAAAAACTTAAAACAGATTTTTACGAAATTAAGAAAAACCAATGGATGATAAAATAGCCAAGGGATACTTCTCCACACATGATACATTCAAACATAAATTGATTTCCAGTTGCTCTTCTGATAAACCAAGAACCTCAACACCCCAGATTAACCATGACATCACTAATTAACCCTCAGATTTCCCTTAAGTTAGTGGATTGGATGACATCATACGACAACCCAAAGCATTCTTCAAAAGTCCCCTACATGACATCATAATAGAGATACAATCAAAGATCATTACGTTCAATGGAAATCATAAGTATTGACAAAGCACTTGTAACTATGACATCATGATACTCATGCTAGGAATTTACTTAATATGATTGTGAAAACAACCTTAACTACTTGTGAATATAAGTTTGTGATGATTATGTGAAACTCCCTTATATTCTAGCACCAAATTCAAGCATGCAAATTAAGTAGGCCTCCCTAATCGACATACAAGAATAAGTTATCCATCAAACAGTTAAGTAAATTGCATTCACAATTTATCAACTCATATTATAAACGTAATCATGGTTTCAAAGCATCCCTAGGCTAAAACAAGTTTAGCCTCTCATGTTCATAACAAAACAAAGGACAATAGAATTAAACATTGAAAACAAAAGATATATTACACCTAAAAACGTCCAACACTCCAACTTGAATGCATAAACGTCCAAGGCTTCGTCTTTCTTCCCTTCTTCCTTGCTAAGTCACGGCACAAGAGTCTAGGGTGGTTTTGTGGATGAATTTCTGGGTTGTGAATGGATTTAGAAGGATAGGGTGGTGCGGTAAGGGTTATGGAGGGTGTATGGAGGCTTGGATGAAGGTATGGAAGTAGGAGAATGATGGAAAGCTTGATAGAAGGCTGCGGCAAAGGTTGGGTTTCTGAGTGAATGAAGGCAGGTTATATGGAATGGTGATTAGGGTTCAATAAGGGTGCGGCATAAGGTATTTATATGGAAGAAAGAATCCTAAGGCTTTATTACTCAGTTTAGGAAAGGAATTAACTCCAAATCCTTAAAGAAAAAGAAACACAAAGTCAGAAAATCAAAGGAAAGGGAAGTAACTTGCGACAAAGGAGTGCAAGAAAGGGAATGCTCTTTATTTCTGAAATTAGGCAAGGATTTTGGAATAGAAAAGGGTATGTGAGTTATGGCTGAGTTTGATATGAAAAAGGAATGTGTTTTAATGCTTTAGAATAGGAAAGAAGGCCCTCCCTTGCACGGCAAGGAAGGGAAACACCAAGGGATGCACGGCATGGTATTTAGGTTGCAAGGGAACTTTGTTTTGTGTCCTAAAATACATAAGGTGCCTTCAAACTTGCTGGAATTCAAGGACATTTAGGATTAGGAAAGGTTAAACAAAAATAGGAAACATTGGCTTAACTTTCCTTCTCCAAGTAAGAAACCTTCTTTGACTAGGATTCCTCATTTAATTAGGAATCGTCTTGTGATTAGGAATCCTAACTCCTTTAGGTCTTCAATTTCGTCCATTCCTTTTGCTCCAAGCAT
Source organism: Pyrus communis (assembly GCF_963583255.1). Classification (NCBI taxonomy): domain Eukaryota; kingdom Viridiplantae; phylum Streptophyta; class Magnoliopsida; order Rosales; family Rosaceae; genus Pyrus; species Pyrus communis. Next base: position 18,878,714 of record NC_084812.1, read on the forward strand.
ATGCTATCCAGTCCAAGTCCAATTTTGCTCGAAAATGCTCCAAAATGCACCTTTTTGCTTCCTTAGCCATGTGAACCTAAAAACACACGAAAATGGCTTAAACTACTAAAACAACTATGAATTAACAACATAAATGCACGAAAACAAGCTAAGTAAGTTGCCTAAATATGCTCCTATCAAAGATCTCCTCCAAGAACAAAGCAAAGGAGATAAAGAAAGGTGACCCTTCTCGCACCCAAGGCAGGTACAAAAACACCTTGAGGGAACTAGAGCAAAAGATGTACCTGATAGGAGCATATTCATGCGACTTAAATGGCTTGTTCTCGTACATTTACGTTATGTTTCTTTAGTTATTTTAGTTCTTTATGCTTCTTTTGTGTGTTTTCAGGTTCTAAGGGCTTAGGGAGCAAGAAAGTGCATTTTGAGGCTATTTGGAGCATTTTTGGGCATGGATTGGATAGCTTATCCATGGAGCCAAAAGGATGGACGAAATTGAAGGCCATTTATGCAATTTAGGACATACAACAAAGGGCCTAGCCCATTCTCTCTTAAACCAAACCCAAGGCCATGCATTTCCTTCCAATTCCAAAATCCACAATCACTTCAAAGCCATGCAAAACCTTTCAACACCCTTTAATCATTCCCCTTTAAGTTATGATTGTATTTCCTAACCCTACATGCATTATTTATTAGCATCTTCACATGCATTCATCATAATTCACCCTAGCTACCACCATTCACACTCACATGCATTCACACACACTTCACACATTCAAACACTTACCTTTGCCGAGCACTTCCCTTTCATTTCAGCATTTCCCCTTTGCATTTCCACCTTCCCACTTCATCATTGCACCACAAATCAACACATGCACTTTGCCTTTCATCATTGCACCACAAATCATCAATACATGCACCCTTTAATTCATTTTCAGCAGAAATATCACTTCCTTTGCCGTGCATATCAATGCATTTCATTCATTCTACATGCATTTCAATTCACATGCACTCATCATCATTCAACCTAGTGTCACTCCCATTCTTTAAACCAATTCAGCCATCTCCCATTGCATTTCCAAAACATTACACATGCATTTCCAATCTAGCAACATCCCTTTAATCATTTAGCCACTATCATACATTTATTCTCCCATAAACAACCCATCAATGCCGTGAGTTCCCACTCCCATTTCCAGCTTTCCATAACTTTTCCTAGCTGTTTTATTACATACATTCCCCCTTCATTATTCCAATCACATGCACCCATAATCATTCATTCCCTCCTAGCTGCAATATTCCCTCTTTTGTTCCCCCCATTTCACCTATAAATAAGCATCCAACACTCCTCAAAATTCATTCACTCTTCCATACACATTTCAGTCACAAACACCAAGCAACAAACCCCTTGTTGCCGTGCCCTTCCCTTATAATCCAAACACCACTCCTCTACCATTTCCATAATCCCCCAAACCTCACCTTAGACCTTGTGCTACAACAACGAGGAAGATAAGAGGGCCTAAACATTCATACAATTCAAGTTTGAGTTGTTGGAATGTTTAGGTGTTTCTTTGATTTCAAAGTTTAAATTCAATTCTCTTTGTTTTGTACGTATGAGGAATGGAAGAGAAGAGTGCCTAAACGTTCATACAATTCAAGTTTGAGTTGTTGGAATGTTTAGGTGTTTCTTTGATTTCAAAGTTATGAGGAACTAAACCCCCTTTAGCTAGGGGGTAATTCGAAATAAATGTTTATGCTTGCATTTTGATTTGATTACTTCTAATTGCGTTTCATAAGTTGTGAATTCAATTTGTTTAACCGTTTGATTGATAACTTATTTATGTATGTTTATTGAGAGTGCACGCTTAATTTTCATGCATGAATATGACGCTAGAATATAAGTGAGTTTCACCTAATCGTTATGAACTTATATTCACAAGTAGTGGAGGTTGCTTATAAACAATCGCGTTAAATGAATTCTTGGCACGAGTTTCATGCAATCATAGTAACGAATGCCTCGTCAACACTTATAATCTTCATAGAGCTTAATGATTCTTGCTTGTATCTCTATTATGCAATCATGTAGGGGACTTGTGGGGAATGTTTTGGGTTGTCGTATGCAATCATCCAATTCAATAACGTTAGGAAGATTTGAAGGTTAATTTAAGCGGACCTAATTAACCCGGGGTGATGAGTTTCATAATTTATTGAAATGTAATTGGAAATCTTTTTATTATGCAAGTGTAACATATGTGGAGATGACCCCCTTAGCTAGCATTCATCCATTCTATTTCATCAATTTCATATTTACATTCTATTTTAATTTGTTCATTTAATTTAATTTCGTATAAACTTAAATCCCCCTTTTACTTTAATGTCAATTTAGTTAGAAATCATTTTAGTTTGTGTTTTTAAAAGCATTTTGAGTCTTTGGTTTGTCTTAGTGTTTTAAAAATTAGTTTTGCATTCTTTGAGTCTACTATAGTGTTTTATATTGTGTTTTTACGTTTTTGAGTCAAATCCAAGTGATTAACAATCCCTCCTAATCCCCGGTCCAGAACGATCCCTACTTATACTTACTACAATTGATAAAAAGAGGGTTTAATTTGTGTGCGTACAAATCTCGCATCAGTACCCTTTTCCTAACTTTGACATGGCTGCAATGTTAAACGACCTACAAAAACACCTTGAAGGTGATCGAGCTACCCGATTGCAAGCGCCTCAAATAGATAAATCGTGTAAACGATCCTAGGTACTGCAAGTACCATTGTATTGTGAGCCATCCTGTTAGCAAGTTCTTCGTCCTAAAAAAACTCATCATGAAGCTAGCAAAACAAGGGCAAATGGAGCTTGACCTTGAAGACACAGCCACAACACATACTACTACGAGTGCATTTGGATCATTCAATCCTATGCCTCTCCAAGTGACACCAGACCATTCCTGTTAATGCTCAAGCTGCACGGCACCTTCTACAGAGCCATCGCTGGGGGCAAACGACCAAGATACACCTACCGACAATGAAGAAGGATGGACACTAGTGACCTATAAAAAGACGAGGAAGCTAAGACCATAAGCCATAAAACTAAAGGTGGAACAAGGGAGAAACCACCGTTGCTGCAACGATAGGAAGCCTAAAAGAAACATAAGAGCTGATAAGCCAACATATGTTGGGGAACCCATGGAGCAAGAGCCACGCATTCCAATCTCTTTGCATGAGTACTTCCCGAAGAACTTCTTCCAATAGTGCATTAACGTTGCTTGTCACATGGTTGAAGTAGAGATGGAAGAGCCCCTGAAAGGCAAAGCTATTGCCACAGAGGGAGAAAAGACCTTCATGCTCAAAGAAGGTCTGCCAACACACTTTAGCATCGAGGAAGCACTATGATTGCCAAAGAATATGGGAAAAGCACTAGCAGTGGTCTTGGCAACTCCCAACGACCACTAAGTACAAGAAAGCAAGGATGAAGGCTTGAAGCTTCGGCCACATGAATGTGCCACATGTTGTGCCGCCCATGAATCAATCAACTTCACTGACGAAGACTTGCTGCTGGGATCAAAGCCTCACAACCGTCCTCTCTTTGTCTCGTGGTACGTAAGGGAGCACAAAGTCAACTGCATGTTTGCAGATGGTGGGTCGGCCATAAACATCATACCAAAGTCAACAATGACCACAATCAGAATAAAATGGGTGAATAGTCCCTAAGCCGTTTGTTGATCTAGGGTTTTAACCAAGGAGGACAAAAGACGATGGGTATGATCCGAGTAAAGATGACCATTGGGAAACTTAAATCAAACACGATATTCCACGTGATTGATGCAAGAATTTCCTACAGCTTGCTCCTATGAAGGCCTTGGATCCACGGGAATGGAGTAGTGCCATCCACCCTCCACCAATGCTTAAAATTCTATCAGGAAAGAGTAAAGGTGATCCAAGGTGACCCCAAACCATTCACCGAAGCTGAATCACACTTCGCAGATGCCAAGTTCTACATGGATGAAGACATGGTGCCTAAAGCTCTTCCAGAAGAGATTAGATCCATGGGTAAAGCAACACCTAAAAAGCAGGAATGGCAACCCATGCCCAAGAAGTAAGAAGGGCAAGTTTTGCCATCGTCAAGCAAAAACGATGACGAACTTGCTAAACCTGCAACAACCAAAGGGAGTAAGACGCCTTCAAAAGAACCGAACACACCCATATTCCGATACATCCCGATGTCAAAAAGAAAGAATGGTTAATTGATGTTATATAAACTAGCACACATATTAAACCCTCTTATTGACAATTGTAGTAAAGATGTAAGTAGGGATCGTTCTAGGCCGAGGATTATGAGGGATTGCTAATCTACTCTAAACTGACTTAAAAACACAAAACTAAACTTAAAAACATAAAACTAGGCTTGAAAACAATTAACTAGACTCAAAGAACTCAAAACAAACTAAAAAGACTCAAAACAACACAAAACAAGCAAATTGACTCAAAACAGAAACTAAAGAATGATTTGGACGAATTCTAACTCTAACTTTGACTCAAAACACTAAAGGAAACAATCTAAAACAGGTTCTAACTAAGTAAAACACGATATATTAAAGGGGAGATTGGTTTTGACGAATTTAAAGTAAAAACAAGTAATTGTAGAAACAAACTAAGTTTAATACGAAATTGGGTGAATTAATGGGTGATAAGCTAGCTAGAGGGTCCTTCTCCACACATGACATACTTGCATACAAATTGATTTCCAATTGTTTTTCCAATAAACCATGAAGCTCAACGCCCTAGATTAACCGTGACATCACTAATTAACCCTCAGATTTTCCTTAAGTCATTGAATTGGATGGACAACGCATTGGCAACCAAATTATTCTTCCCAAGCTCCCTATATGAACTGCATAATAGCGACACAAGCAGAGATCATTAAGTTCTATGAAAATCATAAGCATTGACAAGGCATTCGTAACTATGACATCATGATACTCATGCCAGGAATTTATCTTAACACGACCTTCACTACTTATGAATATAAGTTCATAACGATTATGTGAAACTCCCTTATATTCTAGCATCAAATTCATGCATGCAAACTAAGTGTGCACCCTCAATCAACATACAAGAATAAGTTTTGAATCAAACAGTTAAGCAAATTGCATTCACGATTTATGAAATCACAACTATAAGTAATCAATTCATATTGCAAATATAATCATGGTTTCAAAGTCTCCTCTAGCCAAAACGAGTTTAGCTCCTCATGTTTGCAAAATAAAGATAATTAAACTTAAACATTGAAAACAAAGATTGAATACACCTAGAAATGCTCCAACAATCCAAGCTTGAATGGAAAGCATGTCCCAGGGTCCTCCTTCTTCTTCTTTGATGCAGTACAAGGTGTTTTTGTATGATGGATGGATGAATGGTATGGTGAATGGGTGAATGGGTTCATCCTCATTTTTTTGCGGCAGATTGTATATAAATAAAAGGAAAAAAGGCAAGGCATTAATTAAATGTTTTGGGATAGATTTGGACTCTAAATCCTTAAGGAAAAAGGGTAATTAAATCAGAATCCAAGAGACAAAAGGGAAGGAAAGTTACGGCATATCCTAGAGGGAAAGGGAAAGGGAAAGGAACTTCCTTGCACGGCAAGGAAAGGGAAAGGGAGAATTGGTGCGGCATCCCTCTTTGACTGGGATTAGGGCTTCTAGAACTTATATTTAATGTCCTAAATTAATTATGAATCCCCCTTAACAGCTGAAAATTAAGTAGGAAAAGATTACGAATGACTAAGTCAAAATAAGGTAGTTTGACTTATGTTTCCTTCTTTGTAGCTGATTCTTTTTCTTCCAAGTCTTGAATGAATTTCTTCAACTCTTTAGCATATTCCTAGCCCTTCTTGAACTTCAATTTCGTCCATCCACCTTGCTCCAAGCATGTGTTATACATTCCAAGCCCAAAACTGCTCCAAATTGCACTTTCTTACTACTTTAGCCAATTGGACCTACAAACACACGAAAATAGTAATCACTATAATAAATAGAAACTAACTAAGTAAATGCAAGAAAATAGGCTAACATAGCCGCATAAATATGCTCCTATCATCAATCCTTGTTCGAAACTGGAGCAAGCATAGTCGACACACAATGGCACAAGGATAATGTGAAGTTGCTTAAGACGAATACAGTTTTGCCTCAGACGCAGCTAGGCAACGCTAAGGTTGCAAGACTACCACAAGGCTTCACAAAATCTCTGCCAAAGGGGTTGGAACCAAGCTTTCTTCCAACCAAGGGGACCGAAGAAGGTTTTGATACAAACACCTTCAAACTCATGTCGAAGGCTGGGTGCGACTTCGCTTCCTCTTCGAATCCTAGAAAGAAGGTTTCAAACACCATCAACAACAAAGAAAGTAACTTCACCAAGACTCAAAAGAAGTTGAAGGAGCATGGTTATGGAGGTGACAACAACAAAGCTGGACTCGGCTTCACATCAACGTGAACGTTGAACAAAATCAAGACAAGCCTAAGTTCGCCCCTCAGACGTCAGTCTTCGATAGGATGAATCGTTCAAGGCCCATAATTTCGGCACTTAATCGTATTAGTTGTCAAGACCAAACCTCCGCTTTCAAGACGCTTAACAAGCCAACATCCCAAAGCTCTGTTTTCGAAAGATTGTCAAAACCTAAGAAACAAAGCAACACGGCTAGCTCTCCTTCGCGATGGTCAGCTTTGGAAAGACTTGAAGACAACAAGAAGCCTTCTAGAAAGAGGGAAACAACGCTAAAGGAAGAAAAGCTGGACAGTATGGCAGGAAAAGATGATGTTCGAAGCTCTATTCCTTTAGGGATGAAGCTCTAAGCAATCTTGGAGGTTGATACGATTGCATCACTGAAAATGAGAAGGCACATCATCATCCACACTGGCCAATCTTCACGCCAACAAGCCCAAAAGGATGGCACTAAAGAGGAAGTCCAAGACGTCTTCCACATCACGATCCAAGAAGGTAAAGAAGATGAAATCCCCAAAGAAGACGTCACTGCCGCACCACGACAACATGAGAAAGGGGGGCAAGCCATGGTTGATGATCTCAAAGAGCTCAACTTAGGCATGAAAGAGGAGCCGCAACCTATCTTCGTAAGTACGCTGCTAAGTACGGATGAGATAGAAGAGTATTGCTAACTGCTATTAGAATACAAAGACATCTTTGGTTGGACCTACAAGGAAATGCCCGGCCTTGACCCTAGTGCATCACCTTGCAGTCAAACCTAGAACGTGACCAGTTAAAGCAAACTCAAAGACACTATCGATCAGAGCTCATCCCACAAATTGAGGCCAAGATTGACAAGCTAATCGAAGCAAGCTTAATTCGAGAGGTGCAATACCCCAAGTGGATCTCCAACTTCATCATTATCCTTAAGAAATCTGGACAAATACGTGTTTGGTAGACTTCCGGGACCTCAACGATGCTTGCCCAAAGGACGACTTCCCCTTGCTAATCATCGAAATCATGGTGGACGCAACCACTAGCCATGAGGCACTGTCATTCATGGATGGCTCTTTTGGATACAATCAAATTCACATGGCTCTTGAAGATGAGAAACTAACAGCTTTCTGCACTCCAAAAGGTATCTACTGCAACAAGTTGATGCCCTTTGGTCTAAAGAACGCTGGAGCCACATATCAATGCCCAATGCAAAAAATCTTCAATGACATGCTACACAAAAATGTAGAATGTTACGTAGACGATGTGGTGGTCAAGACAAAGAAAAGATCAGATGACTTGAAGGATTTACGAATAGTGTTTGAAAGGTTATGAAAATACAACCTCAAGATTAACCCGTTAAAGTGCGCATTTGGCGTCACCTCTGGAAAGTTCCTCGGCTTAATTGTCAAGCACCATGGCATTGAAGTAGACCAATCAAAGATCAAGGCCATTCAAAGCATACCTGAGCCAAGAAACCTGCGTGAGCTGAAATGTCTACAAAGACGATTAACCTTCATCAAACGCTTGGTCTCCAACCTTGCAAGGCGTTGTCAATCGTTCAGTTAACTCATGAAGAAGGATGTTCCATTCCTATGAGACGAAGCATGCCACAATGCTTTTGAAAGCATAAAAAATTATTTATCATCCTGGGGGCGCCTATGCCTAGGAAACCACTCATATTGTACATCGCTGCTCAAGAAAGTTCAGTTGGAGCACTCTGGGCATAAAAGAATGAATCCCAGAAAGAATGAGCGCTTTACTACTTTAGTCGAACTCTCACCGGCACTGAGTTAAACTACATCCCAATAGAAAAGATGTGCCTTGCCTTGGTGTTCGTCATCCAGAAGCTCAGGCATTAAATGCATGCTTACACCATCCACCTGGTTGCTAAAGCTGACCCGGTCAAATACGTCATGTCTAAACCAGTCTTAACAGGGCGACTCGCTAAATGGGCTTTGCTTCTTAATCAATATGAGATCATCTATGTCCCAGCTAAAGCCGTCAAGGGACAAGCGCTAGCTGACTTCCTTGTCGATCACCCAATCCCAGCTGATTAGAAAATCTCAGATGACTTGCCTGACGAGGAGGTGTTCTACATCGACATCTTCTAGACATGAACGATGTTCTTCGACAGATCCACACGAGTAGACGGAGCAGGGGCAGGAGTAGGAGTAGTATTCATGTCGCCATAAAGGCAAATACTACCTTATTCCTTCCAACTAAGCAAATTATGCTCCAACAACGTCGCCGAGTACCAAGCACTGATCATCGAGCTCCAAATGGCGATCAACATGGAAATCACAGCCCTTGAGGTATATGATGACTCCAAGCTCATAATCAATCAACTCTTAACTGAATATAAGGTGAGGAAATATGATCTCATTCCATACTTCCAGCTGGTAACTCAGCTGTTACAAAAGTTTAAGGTCATAACACTAGAACATGTGCCAAGAAAAGAAAATCAAATGGCAGACGCTCTCGCCAACCTAACCTCGAGTATGACATTAGGAGAAGACAAAGCTGCAGACGTGCTAATTTGCCAAAGATGGGTGATCTCGCTTATCACCAAAATGATACTTGACAATACAAACATCATCTCAGTACTTCTGGTCGACGCTGAAGAGTGGAGACTGCCACAGATCGACTACTTGGAGCGTAGAAAACTTCCAGATGATCCTAAAAACCGTTCTGAAATACGTCGACGAGCGCTTCGCTTCCTCTATTACAAAGGAACACTCTACCGACGCTCTTTTGAATGAGTACTTCTGAGATGCTTAAATGAGGAATAAGCTAATCAAGCCATGGAAGAAACACACTCAGCTGTATGTGGGGCGCACAGTCCAAACCGAAGCTACATTTCCAGCTTAAAAGAATGGGTTACTACATGCCAAAAGGTGCCAAGCCTTCCAATTTGATAGGAGCATATTTATGTGACTTTGTTAGCTTGTTTCTTTGCATTTACTAAGTTAGTTTCTATTTATTATAGTGTTTTAAGCTATTTTCATGTGTTTGTAGGTTTAAATGACAAAGTTGGCAAGAAAGTGCAATTTAGAGCATTTTAGAGCAGTTTTGGGCTTGGAAAGGATTGCACATGCATGGAGCAAGGTGGATGGACGAATTTGAAGATCAAGAGAGGCTAGGAATGTGATTAAGATCTAGAAGAATTAAATTGAAGACTTTGAAGATAAGGAATCAGCTACAAAGAAGGAATATTATCCAAATTTCCTTATCTTATCCAAACCTTATCCAACCTTATCTTATCTTATCCTATCCTAATCTTTTCCTACCTTAATTCCAACTTCAAAGAGGACTCATTTTCATATTAAATCACCTAAATATCAAGTTCTAGAAGCCCTATTTTTGTGCATTAAGTTTATGCCACATGTAACCCTTCTAGAAGTTCTAGAATCTGCCACAAGGACCATTCCTTGTCCTCCTTGGAGTCTGATTGAAAGTGTCCTTGTTCTTTGGTGATTTGGAGTCCTAATTCCTCTCCTTTTCAGCCCAATTTCGTGCCTCCCCTTCACCCTATAAATACATGATGCCACAACACTAAAAAACAACCACCTTCTACCACAAATTCACACCACACCATCCACCACACCTCAAGAGCCTAAATTCACACAAATCCCCATTGTTGGCAGCAAGGAAGGAAGGATGAGCCACCTGGAGTGTTTCTAGGTATATTCTATCTTTGTTTTTAATGTTTAAGTTTAATTATCTTTGTTTTGCAAACATGTGGAACTAACTTCTTTTTAGTTAGAGGTGAATTCAAAGCCATGACTATATGTTTTATATGAATTGATTATATCCAATTATTGTTTCTTAAGGCTTGAATGTGATTTGCTTATCTAAGTTATTAAAACTTGTTTATGTATGTGGGTTGGGGGTCGACACTTAATTCGCATGCATGAATTTGATGCTAGAGTATAAGGGGGTCTCACGTAATAGTTATTCAGTTATATTCATAAGTAGTGGAGGTTGCTAGTCACAATCGTGTTAAGTAAATCCTTGGTATGAGTCTCATGCGTTTCATAGTGATGAATGCATTGTCAATGCTTATGATTTTCACAAAACTTAATGACTTTTGATATGTATCTTTATTATGCGTTTCATATAGAGAACTTGAGAAAGATAATTTGGTTGTGATGCGTATTCCATCTAATTCAATGAAATAAGGAAAATCTGATGGTTAGTTGTGCAATGCAATTAACTTGGGGCGTTGTCATTCATAGTCTAAAGGAATAATAACTGGAAATTGGTTCATATACATATGTGTCATGTGTGGAGAAGGACCCTCTAACTAGCCTTTCACCCATTTAATTCAGCTAATTTCATTTTTACAAAGTATTTTCTTCAAAGTTTTTGTTCTAAGTTTTAAATTCATCAAAAACAATCCCGCTTTCATTTAGTCTTGTTATTTGAGTCAAATTCTGTTTTCTTTGAGTCTTTTGAGTCAAGTTAAGGTTTATTTTCGTCCAAAACACTTGTTAGGTCTAAAATTGAGTCTTTTTGAGTGTTTGTTGCTGTTTTGAGTGTTTTAAGTTAGTTTAGAGTCTATATAGTCTATTTTAGTGTTTTTTGAGTCTTAATTGTGTTGATTAGCATCCCTTCTAATCCCCAAACTAAAACGATCCGTACTTTCATATACTACAATCATAGGGTTTTAATTTGAGTGTTAGAATATTTGACATCACAATTCCACACCAACTTAAGGCCAATTACGCCAAAGTCATCTGCAAGAGAACCTTACATCCTAGCTGCAGCAGATTATTTCTCCAAGTGGGCTGAAGCCATACCCCTAAGGGAAGTTAAGAAGGAAATTGTCGTTCGTTTCATCAAGGAGCATATCATCCACCGATATGGTGTGCCTCGCTACATTATCACTGACAATGGAAAATAGTTCTCTAATCGACTCGTGGACAAACTCTGCAAGAAATACAAGTTCAACCAGTACAAGTATTCCATATATCATGCTCCAGCCAACAGTCTTGCATAAGCATTCAACAAAACATTGTGCAACCTCCTAAAAAATGTGATTGGCCAAACCAAGAGAGACTGGCATGAAAGAATAAGCGAAGCACTTTGGGCATATAGGGCGACACATAGGACTCTTACCCAAGCTACATCTTATTCTCTTGTATATGGCATGGAAGCTGTTCTACAGCTTGAAAGTCAAATCCTCTCACTAAGGATGGCTATACGAGAAGGCTTGACTGATGAAGAGAATGCAAAGTTACGCCTTCAAGAGCTGGAAGTACTGGATGAGAGAAGGCTCGAAGCTCAGCAGCACTTTGAGTGTTATCAAGCACAAGTCTCCAAGGCTTTCAACAAGAAAGTTCACCCTTGTTCTTTTCAAATGGGATATCTCATCCTTGCATTGCGTAAGGCTATCGTCACAACTCACAAGACAAAAAGCAAGTTCACATCAAAGTGGGATGGACCATACGTAATACAAGAAATCTACACCAACGGCGCCTACTTAATCATGGCGGAAGATGGCTTGAAGATCGGCCCCATCAATGGTAGATTCTTGAAGTGCTACTACCCTTAAAACAAACGCACCATGCTCCTGGCCCGCAAGAAAATCAATTGCATACAACACCAAAAAAATATGTATTTGAACAACATTATGACGTGATCTCTTCTTTAGAAGGGTACGTAGGCAGCTCGAACATTCAACTTCGAATTCAGTCACATCAAAATATATTAAGCACATTCCTAGCCTCTTCTTTGGATAATGTTCCTTCTTTGTAGCTGATTCCTTATCCTCAATGCTTCCAAATTTGTTCCTCCAGATATTAAGCACATTCCTAGCCTCTTCAGATATTAAGCACATTCCTAGTTCAACCGTTGTGAATCCAAAGGGAAGCTTTGAAACCACCAAGGCCATTACGTTGAGAAGTGGTAAGGAGCTTGGAAATCATCCAAAACCATCCAAACAAGGCCTTAATGAAGAGGAAAAGCTGCTGCAAGAAGAAGAACAGGGAGCAAAGGCCACGGCAAGGGAAGCCAAAACCTTGCTGCAGCCCTCTAGTGCACCAAAACCATCCCAAAGCACCAAGGTAAGTCCAAATTCGAATTTGTCTAGTTCTATTCCACTAAATGTTCCCTTTCCTAGCAGGTTTATGCAATCTAAGACAGAGGAAGATGAAAAAGACATCCTAGAGACGTTTAGGAAGGTGCATGTCAATATCTCGTTCCTTGATGCAATAAAGCAAATTTTGAAGTACGCTAAGTTTTTGAAGAAGATTTGTACAACAAGGAAACGGATTCGGGAGGAAGAGGTGGTACATGTAAGTGAGAATGTCTCTGCAATGTTGCAAAGAAAGCTACCACATAAATGCAAAGATCCAGGTAGTTTCACTATCCCTTGTGTAATTGGTAATACAAGGTTCGAACATGTTATGCTAGATTTAGGTGCATCAATTAATGTCATGCCATACTCTGTTTATGCATCTATGAATCTAGGAGAGCTTAAAAATGATGGTGTTATTATTCAATTAGCCGATCAATCTAATGCATACCCGAGAGGAGTTTTGGAAGATGTTTTGGTGCAGGTAGACCACTTGATTTTTCTTGCAGATTTCTATGTGCTTGACATGGAGGATTCAACCCACTCTCGACCATCGCCACTCTTACTTGGACGACCTTTCGTGAAAACAGCCCACACAAAGATTGACGTGGCCAAGGGAGCCTTAACTATGGAATTTGGTGGTGATATGATTAACTTTAAAGTTTTTGAATCCATTGAGAATCCTAATGATGTTCATTCTTGTTTTGCCATTGGTATAATTAAAAATATAGGGTAGGAACGTTCAACACCAATCAAGAAGGATGCATCTAGAAACACCATAAAGGAAGGAATTGGAGTAGAGCACAAGGAGCAAGCCATTACCCTAAAAACACCCAATATGGCCGTGCCTAGTGATAAAATTGGCGAGATGGTGGCTGCCCTAGGGGCATTGCCACAACATCCTAGTAAGTCTTTGATCCCAATTCAAAATCCCATTTCAACTAATAGGTTGTTACCTTCTTTGGTGCCGGTTCCCAATCGATTTCAAGGTGGTGGGAGCATTTACATGGACTTTAGGAACCAAAACACCACAATCAGGGAGGATCACTATCCCCTCCCATTCATTGAGCCTTACTATGAGAACTTTGAGGAGCATGTCGTGGATGGTGCAACCCTCCATGCCCCAATGAAGCCTAAAAGGAACTCTTGTCCGGCTAGAAGACGTTAAAGTAAGCGCTTCTTGGGAGGCAACCCATGCATGCAAATAAAGAAGACCTAGGAATCTCCAACACTCCATAACCAAATTTGCATTCCTAAACCCTACTCTTTATTGTTTTTACTTTGCCATGATTGTCATGTTTGTTAGTTGTGTTAGTAGGTTGTTTGTTTGTGAGTCTATGCTTAAAACATTGAGGACAATGTTTGGTTTAAGTGCTTTTCATGAAAATTCATGGGATTTTATCACCTATCACTTCTCAAGTTGTTATTCACTATTTTTAAGTGTTTTTAGTGTGTTTTGAAGTGTTTTTATATGTCTTAAACAGAAAATCTGAAAATTTGAAAAAAAAAATCGAAAAAGGGTGTTTTAAAAACCCAAAAAGAGTTGCTTTTAGAGTCGTTTTTGTTTTTATGTTTGTTTGTGTCTTATGGTGCCTTCCAACACAATGATGAGGATTTGGTTTTTAATTGCATGACTGTTAAAGAAAGTTCCAAACATGGATGGAAGTTTGATATGCTCTTTGGTTTATGCTTAGTTGTAGTTGACATTTACGAATTCACATGTAACCACAAAAAAAAAAAAAATTCAGTTTTTGTAACATGCTTGAAGGAAGAAACTCAAACTAACGCTACAACCCTGAGAGACTTGAGCCTAAACTTCATTTGGAGAGTTATTAATCTTGAAGTTTTTGTTTTCTAAGTCGTTGCATGATCTCATTATTCTTTGCTTGGTTGCTACTTAGAATGCATTTCATCACTATAGTTCCAAATACTAGAACTCATGCCCATTTCATTCAAAGCATAAAATTGAGTGCATAACATAAAACAAGATGAAGTTGTTTAGTTAAAACTAGAGCCAAAAAGTCTTACCCCTTGGATATGTATTGTAGGTTTAACCCCTTTGAGCCTTAGTTAGCCTATTGTCCTTGTTAGCCCAAATTATCCTTACCTAGCCTAGAATAGGACTATCCATACCCTTATTCTTAAAGGATAGTAAAGCTTGACTTAGAGGGAATTCCTTTTGATCTAAAAATTGCAGAAAAACAAGTGTGGGGGAAGGTGTTTTTCGTGGGAATCGAGGAGAATGTATGATTTGTGTGCCAAAGAAAGAAAGGGGCATGACAGAAAAAGAAAAAGAAAAAAAAAACGTGGAAAAGAGAAAAAAAAAAAAAAAAACAAAAAGAAGAAAAAGTTGAAGAAAAGAAAGAAAATAAGGGGAAAATAAGTGAGAATGAACTCACAAGTGTTGATTGTTGAAGAAAGGGTCCAAAAGTTTGAATTTGACCTTAAGTTTTGTGTGAATCGTCCCTTGGTGTTCAAAGTTGATTTCTGCATTCAAAAGTGAATTCTAAGTGTTTATTTCATTACTTTGCTTACTATTGTTTTAAGAACTTCTGTTTATCCTTACCTTTCTTTGTTAACCAATACCTTAACACACAAATTAACCCTCTTTTGACAATTGTAGTATATAAGTAAGTAGGGATCGTTCTTAAACCGGGGATTAGGAGGGATTGCTAAACACTTTAAACTGACTCAAATAAATAAAACTAAACTTTAAAACACTTAACTCGACTTAAAAGACTCAAAACAAGTTCACAAGACTCAAAATAAGCTAAAAACACTCAAAACTGCCTAAAAAACACAAACTGGGCAGATTTGACTCTAAACACAAATTTGGACGAAATTTGGTTCTAACTTGACTCAAAACACTTGAAAACACAATCTAAAGCAGATTCTAACTAGTTAGACACTCTAAAATAAAGGGGGATTTGGTTTTGGATGAAAATAAAGTAAACAAAAACAAGACTTTAAACTAGGCAGAATTCACAAATTTGATGGAATTAAGTGGATGATGGGCTAGCTGATGCGAGAATTACTTGACACTCAAATTAAACCCTCGTTTGACAATTGTAGTAGAATGGATAAGTGAGGGATCGTTCTAGACCGGGGATTAGGAGGGCTTGCTAAAACCTTCTAAATTGACTTAAAAACATAAAAACTAAATTAAAATACTCTTAACAAGACTATTATGACTCAGAATGGCTTTGAAAAACTTAAATTGTCTAAAACAATCAAATTGACTCAAATAGAAGCTAGAACTTGATTTAGACGAATTTGCAATTGTTTATGACTCCAAAAGCTTAAAGATACAAAAATAAAACAAATACGAATGATTAAGACTTAACAAAATAAGGGGGGGGGGGGAATTGTGGTTGGACGATATTAAATTAAAAAGACAGAATATAATTAAAGGCAAAATGTAAATATGAATGTGATAAAAATATGGATGATGGAATAGCCAAGGGGTTCTTCTCCACACATGTTACACTTGCAAACAAAATTGATTCTCAGTTGGTCTTTCGATAAGTTGTGAAACTCAATGCTCCAAGTTAATTAGATCCGCTTAGATTAACTTTCAGATTTCCCTAAATTCGTTGGATTGAATGGAATACACATTACAACCAAATTATTCTTAATCAAAGTCCCTAACTATGGAATACGCATGATAGAGACATTCAACAAAGATCATTAAGTTCAACGGAAATCATAAACATCGACGAGGCATTCGTTACTATAGAATACGCATGAAACTTATGCCAAGAATTCGTTTAACGCGATTGTTTATAAGCAACCTCCACTACTTGTGAATGTAAGTTCATAGCGATTAGGTGAAATTCACTTATATTCTAGCGTCATATTTATGCATGAAAATTAAGCTTGCAATCTCAATGAACATACATAAATAAGTTATCAATCAAACAGTTAAACGAATTGAATCCACAACTTATGAAATTCCAACCAAACGTAATCAATTCAAATTGCAAATATAAACATAGTTTCGAATCACCCCCTAGCTAAAGGGGGTTTAGTTCCTCATAACTTTGAAATCAAAGAAACACCTAAACATTCCAACAACTCAAACTTGAATTGTATGAACGTTTAGGCACTCTTCTCTTCCATTCTCATACGTACAAAACAAAGAGAATTAAATTTAAACTTTGAAATCAAAGAAACACCTAAACATTCCAACAACTCAAACTTGAATTGTATGAACGTTTAGGCACTCTTTTCTTCCTCGTTGTTGTAGCACAAGGTCTAAGGTGAGCTTTGGGGATTATGTGAAGTGTTTTGGAGGGATGGGAAGTGGTTGGATAGTGGCTGCAATGAAGGAGAAAAACTGCACAGAAAATGGAAGTGTTTGTAACTGAAAATGTGTATGGAAGAGTGAATGAATTTTGAGGAGTGTTGGATGCTTATTTATAGGTGAAATGGGGGAACAAAAGAGGGAATATTGCAGCTAGGAGGGGATGAATGATTATGGGTGCATGTGTTTGGAATAATGAAGGGGGAATGTATGTAATAAAACAACTAGGAAAAGTTAGGGAAAGCTGGAAATGGGAGTGGGAACTCACGGCATTGTTGGGTTGTTTATGGGAGAATAAATGTATGATAATGGCTAAATAATTAAAGGGAATGAATGGGAGTGACACTAGGTTGGTTATGCATGTGAATGCAAGGAGGAAAGCTGAAAATGCAAGGGAAGCTCACGGCACAATGTTGTTTTGCTTCTTGAAATGCATGTGAATGCATTTGAGTGTAATATGAAAAGAATGACTAATTAATGTATGTAGGGTTGATATGCATGTGAATTAGGTTGGAAAGAGGTGGAAGTGGAATGTTATGCAATGATAATGTCTTGTAAAGATGCTAATAAATAATGCATGTAGGGTTAGCTAGGTTGGCTTTGTTTGGGTGCATGTATGTTAATGGTGGTTTTTCATGTGAATTGATGGATTGTTTTTGATGGAATGGATGGTTCTTTGCATGGCTATAAGGGATAGAATAAGAGAGAATGGGCTAGGCCCTTTGTTTTATGTCCAAAGTGAAAATAAGGCCTTCAAATTCGTCCAAACTTTGGCTCCATGGATAAGCTATCCAATCCATGCCCAAAAATGCTCCAAATGGCCTCAAAATGCACTTTCTTGCTCCCTAAGCCCTTAGAACCTGAAAACACACAAAAGAAGCATAAAGAACTAAAATAACTAAAGAAACATAACGTAAATGTACGAGAACAAGCCATTTAAGTCGCATGAATATGCTCCTATCAAATACCCCCACACTTAGCTTTTGCTAGTCCTCGAGCAAAACAGAATAAAAACAAATAAACAAAACGACACTAAACACGTAAAACACAACCTAAACCTTCCAACAACCGTCTTAGGGATTTCCAATGCACATGACACGTTAAAAATCATCATTCCCACAGATTTTAGTCATCTTCACACTTAAGTACATTCTTAATCATAGTCACCATATACTAGTTCACAATTAAGCATTTAAAACCATGTTTTGAATGTAGTAACATGCCTTAGAGAATTTGCTCAATTCCTTACAAGATATGCACTCGATTTTTACTCAGATTTTCTAACTACACACCCTAATCTAGTCATATGTGAGAAGATTGATGTAAACATGAAAACGAACACTCACATATATGTATCACAAAGAACGCAATTTCTGGAGTTAATAAGCATGTTTAGATATGATCTCATGAATGGAATGCTACTACTTAGATGCGAGAACCAGTGACACCATAAGCTCATACCAAGTTCAAACTCCACAAATTGAAACCCATAACACTCAAGATAGAAGTCAAGGGTTGTAACGGGGCTAGGGTATTGGCTAACAATGAAAGGTGAAGGATAAACAAACATTCTTAAAGCAATAGTGAGCAAAGTATTGAATCAGGCACTTAGAATTCCCTTAAGAACGCAGAAGTCAACTTTGAACACCCAAGGGAAAGTCACACAAAACTTAGGGACATATTCACTTTTTGGACCCTTTCTTCAATCACTCATTCTTTCATTTATTTAATTTTTTTTTTTTTTCAAGCTCTTTTTTTTTTTTTTTTTTTCTTTCTATCTTTCTTTTCTTTTGAATCTCAAACATACTTAAGAACAAGCATTCCTTCCCCCACACTCATTTTCTTGCATAATGTAACTCAAAAGGAATTCATTTAAGTCATGCTCACTATCTTTTAAGAACAAGGGTGTGGATTGTCCTAAACTAGGCTAGGTGAGGAAAATATGGGTAAACAAAGAATAGAGGCTAAACAAGGCTCAACGGGGTTAAAACTTACAACAAATACGAAATATGGGAAGTGAGG
The DNA here is from genome assembly GCF_963583255.1 of Pyrus communis. Lineage (NCBI taxonomy): Eukaryota > Viridiplantae > Streptophyta > Magnoliopsida > Rosales > Rosaceae > Pyrus > Pyrus communis. The sequence continues at coordinate 18,897,579 of NC_084812.1, forward strand.
CTATTTGGCTATGGTGGCAACTACACAAATTCATCTTGATATATGTTATGCAAATCAATAACATGCTTTGAATGAAATGGGCATGAGTTCTAGCATTTGGAACTATATGATGAAACGCCTTCTAAGTAGTAACCAAGCAAAGAATAATGAGATCATGCAACGACTTTAGAAAACAAGAAATCACAGATTATACTCTCCAAAGAACGTTATAGGCTCAAGTCTCTCAGGGTTGTAGCGTTTGTTTGAGTTCCTTCCTTCAAGCATGTTACAAAAACGAATTTTTTTTCTTTTATGATTGCATGTGAAGTCATACATTATAACCATAACTAAGCATAAACCAAGAGTAAATCAAACTTTTCTCTATGTTCATAACTCTTTTTAACAGTCATGCAATTAGAAACCAAATCCTTATCATTGTGTTGGAAGGTAACCTACGACACAAAAACGACTCAAAACACTCTTTTTAGGCTTTTCAAAACATTTTTTTTTCAAATTTTTATGTGTTTTTCGGAGTTATAAAACAAAACACGCTAAAACAGTTTAAAAACACCTTAAAACAGCAAGGAACAACATTTGAAGTTATGGGTGATAAAATCCCACGAATTTGCATTAACAACATTAGTTACCCCCCCACACTTAAATCAAACATTGTCCTCAATGTTTTAAGCATAGATTCACACAAAACATAAGTAAACACACAAAAAGCACTTAAACATACTAAACATGTCATAATGTAATTAACAAAGATAAGAGTTTAGAGACGCAAATCTGGTTATAGAGTGTAAATTCCATCTTCTCCTTGGTAATTGCATTGAGGCTTTGATCTTTGTGATTCCACAGGCTTACTCTTGAACTGGTTTCCGCCCATCATTGATTTTCCTTTGTGCTACTGGGCTGGAGGATTCTTTTGGTCTTCCCCGAAGGTCTGAGCTTACCCCTTTGGTCTGTTTCTTTGTTCAATCTTTCCAATTCGTATTGAAAAGGGTTGGAGGATAACTCAGCCTATGTTTGTCTCCACATGCTTCAATGTATCATTTTCACTTGCCTTACTCGCTCCCCTTTGCAGAAGTGGTCCCTTCTCCGGAAGTGTATCAACCGTTGAAGATGACTACTCGAGAGCAACGCTAGGTAAGCAATCAGGAATAGATTCCAGGCAGTTGGCTCCAGATCGGAAGATTGACTCCAAGTGCCGGCTGATTGCTTCTTTTACTTTGCCATGCGAGTAAGAACAAGGACAAAGAAAAAGACAGGGAAAGAGCATGATATGAGATACTTTTGCTTTTGACCTTTATGATATGAGATACCTTTGCTTTTGAAGAAGCGGTGAATGAATCAGCACATGTATTTGTTGTGCTGTTTCCTCCTGGGTCATATGTACTCCAGGCATCTGGTATCATCTTTGGGGAAGAAGAAAGAATTGAGTCTTTCGAAAGGCTTTGCTGGGAGTGCGCCCTCAGAGGTAAGGGAGAGTTGGGCATTTTCTTCAGGTTTGCCCTGCCATAAAAGACGAAGGTCGACATATATAGAGATAATATCAAGTGGTGGTACTTTTTACCTTTGTCGACAAACGTTTTGATCCCGCAAATCCGGCTTTTTGAAATAGTGGCGCCTCTTCGATCTCTGAACACGCCTCTTCGATTTCTGAGCAGGCGCCCCTTCGATTTCTGAACGACGCCCCTTCGATTTCTGCATGGCAAAAGTAGTCACGGGTGCGGCTCTTTTGACAAAGCTGCACGCGTTTTCTGAAAAGCAGAGAAAGCGTCGCCGAACTTTGCGCTTGTCGGCTAAAGACGTGTAAATGAGATGATGGCCTCCACGTGCTATCAGCTTTGTCAGATATCTTTTGACAAAGCTGAACGCGTTTTCTGAAAAGCCGCGAATGCGTCGTCGAAATTTGCAGAGGAAAATCCGGATCTCTGAATCGGCGGACGCGTCGCCATGGCTTTTTATGGAGCTATCGATCACCCCAACAAATACACTCTGAAGAAATCCCATTCTTGAAAAATCGACTCCGGCCCTTTGAGAATTAACTCCATCCACCCATTCTCTTTGAACACTTTTGAAAAAAATGGCAAACTCATCGAACCTTAGCTTAGATTTGAGTCTTAGCAGCGATCCGGTTGCGCCCCGTCAAGGTAATGTATGGCGTCCTTCTTTTTTATCTTCTAACGGTCCTCTTTCAGGTGAAGACTCTGTGATGCAGGATGCCACAACAGCTACAATAGTAGCTAGGAACCTCCTCACTCCAAAAGATAGTAGGCTGCTGTCAGGACGGTCCGATGAGTTGGCCGTTCAAGAGTCCCTCGCACTTAGTGTTCAGTGTGCGAGCTCTGTGTCCAACATGGGCCTACGCCTGCTTGCTCGGTCCCGCCAAGTGGAATCGTTGATGGCAGAGGTGGAAAGTCTTAAGCAGGAAATCAAACAGCTTAAGTACGAGAATAGAAGTTTGCATGTGCTTGCAAATAACTATTCGGCGGGCATGAAGAGGAAGCTTGATGAGCTGCAAGAATCTGAGGGTCGAATTCACAATGACCGTCAAAGGCTTGCGTCTTATCTCCAGAGGCACCTTTTTCCTGGGTCATCCAGCGCTTGGCCAAGTATTGAGGCCTGGAATGCTCTAGCTCCGATGCCTCCCGCTCCGATGGCTTCCGCTCCGATGCCTCCCGCTTCTATGCCTCCCGCTTCTGCGCCTTCCGCTTCTGCGCCTCGTAGTGGGGCTTCACGCAAACAACCTTTGTGAAGCTCCACCTTTCTCCATGTTTAGTATCACAACTTTTTTTTTTTTTTTTTTTTTTTTTTTTTTTTTTTTTTTGATTAACATAAATAAAATCAAACGGCATGGAATTTATCTTTGAATGGGCGGTGATACTTGAAATGATCCGATAATAGTTTAAATTCCAGATTGGGTGCCTGAATCATTAACCACATGTTAGTATAAAAGAAAATTGAAATTCGGGGAGGCGGCTTACCTGTGTGCTCCAAAATGAACTCCATAATAAACACCCCTTCGAAAGTTATGACTTGTCCCGTGTCATAAAATCCAACTTCCTTGGGAATTGTGGTTTCAATTATGTCCTCTTTGATGCCTTCTACATCTTCTCCAGCCACTACCTTCTCTTGAATCATTCTTCTTGGTGTACAAAGTCCTTTGAAAAATTCAACACCATCTAAAACTTGCTGTGTTGCACCAAGAATTGGAATAGCATTTTGCACCTTTGGGAAGGCTTCCACGATGTCCTTTTTACTCTCTTCTTGGTTGGGAATCAAAAACCTGCTAGGAAAAGGGACATTGGGTGGAATAACATCAGAATAACATGGAATTGGGACGTCCTTACTTGTGGTGGGTGGTTTAGAGGGCTTAGGGGGCTGCGGCAAGGGTTGTTCTACCCTTGCCGTTTGCATGTCTTCTTCCTCCTCCTCAATTAGCAGCTCCTCATCCACTTCTAGGCTATGTTTGGACATTTTTAGGTCCGCTCCAACCTCTATAGCACTTCCCAAAGTGATAACATTATGGATTTCAAAATCTTCCTTCGAGTTTTCAATAGTTGAGTTGGGGAGTTCACTTTGCTCTTGAATTTGTTTCATGAACTCCATAATCTGCCCAAATTGCTCGTCCAATTTACCCAACTTCTTGTCTTGATTTTGTTCGTCCTGCGTCAAAGAGGTTAGTAATTGAAAATCATTATCCATGGACATACTTGAACTTGATTGGAATTGTTGTGGGGGAGGTTGTGGTGGCTGCATAGGTGTTGTATTGAACTCCTCATATGGTTGCCAATATGCTTCTTGTTGAGCCTCCTTGGCTTGATTTTGCGACCCCTGCGCCAAAGAATTTATTTCATTAAGAATTTGAATATAATCTACTGGCGAACTTGAATTTAATTGAGCATATTGCATATGAAGTTGTGGTGGCTGCATAGGTCTTGAATAGAACTCCTCATATGGTTGCCAATATGCTTCACGTTGAACTTGTTGATCTTCCCACCATATAGAGTTTGAATGATCCCTCCAATCTCTTTGTGGACATTGATTGGCTTGAAATCCTTGCCTATATGAAGCACCAAATGTAGGGACACTCTGCATTGTGGTCCTTTCGGCATACGGCGACAATTGAGAAGTAAGATTTGCCAATTGAGCTTGAATGCTAGCAAAATCCATATCTTACTTCTCTAGTACCTAAAATCAAAGAAAGAGAACTAAATCAAATATCAAAAGTAACAACAAACAAAGAAACAACACTAAGTTAGAAACTAAAACGAAAACAACTAAACAAAAAAAAAGAAAAGAACCAAGGGATTAGCAAAGTTGCTAATCCCCGGCAACGGCGCCAAAATTTGATGCGAGAATTACTTGACACTCAAATTAAACCCTCGTTTGACAATTGTAGTAGAATGGATAAGTGAGGGATCGTTCTAGACCGGGGATTAGGAGGGCTTGCTAAAACCTTCTAAATTGACTTAAAAACATAAAAACTAAATTAAAATACTCTTAACAAGACTATTATGACTCAGAATGGCTTTGAAAAACTTAAATTGTCTAAAACAATCAAATTGACTCAAATAGAAGCTAGAACTTGATTTAGACGAATTTGCAATTGTTTATGACTCCAAAAGCTTAAAGATACAAAAATAAAACAAATACGAATGATTAAGACTTAACAAAATAAGGGGGGGGGGGAATTGTGGTTGGACGATATTAAATTAAAAAGACAGAATATAATTAAAGGCAAAATGTAAATATGAATGTGATAAAAATATGGATGATGGAATAGCCAAGGGGTTCTTCTCCACACATGTTACACTTGCAAACAAAATTGATTCTCAGTTGGTCTTTCGATAAGTTGTGAAACTCAATGCTCCAAGTTAATTAGATCCGCTTAGATTAACTTTCAGATTTCCCTAAATTCGTTGGATTGAATGGAATACGCATTACAACCAAATTATTCTTAATCAAAGTCCCTAACTATGGAATACGCATGATAGAGACATTCAACAAAGATCATTAAGTTCAACGGAAATCATAAACATCGACGAGGCATTCGTTACTATAGAATACGCATGAAACTTATGCCAAGAATTCGTTTAACGCGATTGTTTATAAGCAACCTCCACTACTTGTGAATGTAAGTTCATAGCGATTAGGTGAAATTCACTTATATTCTAGCGTCATATTTATGCATGAAAATTAAGCTTGCAATCTCAATGAACATACATAAATAAGTTATCAATCAAACAGTTAAACGAATTGAATCCACAACTTATGAAATTCCAACCAAACGTAATCAATTCAAATTGCAAATATAAACATAGTTTCGAATCACCCCCTAGCTAAAGGGGGTTTAGTTCCTCATAACTTTGAAATCAAAGAAACACCTAAACATTCCAACAACTCAAACTTGAATTGTATGAACGTTTAGGCACTCTTCTCTTCCATTCTCATACGTACAAAACAAAGAGAATTAAATTTAAACTTTGAAATCAAAGAAACACCTAAACATTCCAACAACTCAAACTTGAATTGTATGAACGTTTAGGCACTCTTTTCTTCCTCGTTGTTGTAGCACAAGGTCTAAGGTGAGCTTTGGGGATTATGTGAAGTGTTTTGGAGGGATGGGAAGTGGTTGGATAGTGGCTGCAATGAAGGAGAAAAACTGCACAGAAAATGGAAGTGTTTGTAACTGAAAATGTGTATGGAAGAGTGAATGAATTTTGAGGAGTGTTGGATGCTTATTTATAGGTGAAATGGGGGAACAAAAGAGGGAATATTGCAGCTAGGAGGGGATGAATGATTATGGGTGCATGTGTTTGGAATAATGAAGGGGGAATGTATGTAATAAAACAACTAGGAAAAGTTAGGGAAAGCTGGAAATGGGAGTGGGAACTCACGGCATTGTTGGGTTGTTTATGGGAGAATAAATGTATGATAATGGCTAAATAATTAAAGGGAATGAATGGGAGTGACACTAGGTTGGTTATGCATGTGAATGCAAGGAGGAAAGCTGAAAATGCAAGGGAAGCTCACGGCACAATGTTGTTTTGCTTCTTGAAATGCATGTGAATGCATTTGAGTGTAATATGAAAAGAATGACTAATTAATGTATGTAGGGTTGATATGCATGTGAATTAGGTTGGAAAGAGGTGGAAGTGGAATGTTATGCAATGATAATGTCTTGTAAAGATGCTAATAAATAATGCATGTAGGGTTAGCTAGGTTGGCTTTGTTTGGGTGCATGTATGTTAATGGTGGTTTTTCATGTGAATTGATGGATTGTTTTTGATGGAATGGATGGTTCTTTGCATGGCTATAAGGGATAGAATAAGAGAGAATGGGCTAGGCCCTTTGTTTTATGTCCAAAGTGAAAATAAGGCCTTCAAATTCGTCCAAACTTTGGCTCCATGGATAAGCTATCCAATCCATGCCCAAAAATGCTCCAAATGGCCTCAAAATGCACTTTCTTGCTCCCTAAGCCCTTAGAACCTGAAAACACACAAAAGAAGCATAAAGAACTAAAATAACTAAAGAAACATAACGTAAATGTACGAGAACAAGCCATTTAAGTCGCATGAATATGCTCCTATCACTAGCTAGGAGGTCTTTCTCCACACATGATATACTTGCATACAAAACAATCTCCAGTTGCTTTTTCAATGAATCATTAACCTCAACACCCCAAGTTAATTAGGTACGCTTAAATTAACCTTCAGATTTTCCTTAAGTCATTGAATTGAATGGAATTAGCGCATTGCAATCAAATTATTCCTCAAAAGTTCTCTACATGAAAGCGCATAATAGAGAAACAATCAAAGATCATTAAATTCTATGAAAATCATAAGTGTTGACGAGGCATTCGTAACTATGAAAACGCATGATACTTATGCCAAGAATTTACTGAACATGATTGTGACAAACAATCTTTACTACTTATGAATATAAGTTCCCAACAATTAGGTGAAGTTTCCTTATATCCTAGCATTAGATTTATGCATGCAAATTAAGTGTGCACTCTCAATCCATATACGTAAACAAGTTTTAATTCAAATAGATAAGTAAATTGAATTCATAATTCATGAAATCACAACTGAAAGTTAGCAAATCATAATGCAAATATAGCCATGGTTTCGAAATTCCCCCTAGCCAAAAGGGGGTTAGTTCCTCATACTCACAAAGCAAAGATTCTTAAAATTAAACATTGAAAACACCAGAAAGATTACACCTAAACGTTTCAGCAATTCCAGGTTGAATGGCATGCACGACTAGGCTTCCCTTCCTCTTCCTTGTTGCGGCACAAGTTATGGGTGGTGGTGTTGGGGGTTTTGAATGGTGTGTTCTTATTTAGGATGATGAATAATGGCTGCCTATGGTGGTAGGGTGCGGCAGGTTGTGTATGGAGGTGTATGGAGTGGATGAAGGATGAATAATGGAGGCTAGGGTGTTGCGGCAACAAGTTTTCTAAATAGCATAAGGCGTGGTGCGAATTTGTGGCTAATTTTATGTTTATATAGTCCTAGGGTTACTTAGATTAGGGTTACACTTAGCAGATTTAGTGGATTAGGGCCCTGGGGTTCGGCAATAGGTGATTAAATCCACCTAGGATGGGGTTTGGCCCACTTAGTTTCATACAAGGATTTGTGTAACCCAAATCCATAAGGAATGAAGCCCTAGAAATCAGAATCCAAAAAGGATAGGTTTAGGAAATTCGTCCAAAATTGGGCCTTCTAGAAACTAGGTGTTTTGTGGCTGATTTTGGGTTTTCTAGAAGAGATAAAAGGGGGAAGGGTTGAGCACCCTTTTAGGGATAGATAAGGCTTCTAGAAATCATGTTTTTAGGTCCACTTGCAGCTAGGATTAAGGTGGAACAAGATTATGTTAGGATAGGATAAGATAAGATAAGATAAGGTTTTGGATAATGTTGGATAAGGTTTTCGATAAGGTTTCCTCTTTTGAGCTACTTCCTTATCCACTTTGTCTTGAGCTTAGTTCCTTCATCTTCTCATCATCTTTCTAGCCTCTTGAACTCCAAATTCGTCCATCCATGTTGGCCCATATACAAGCTATCCACATAGTGCCCAAAACTGCTCCAAAATGCACCAAAATGCACTTTCTTGGTACTTTAACCCTTAGGACCTACAAACACACGAAAATGAGTTGAAATACGACATTAACTAAGAAATAATAGCACAAATGCGCAAGAATAAGCTAGCTAAGTCGCCTAAATATGCTCCTATTAGAGTCAAAATCTGTTTTCTTTTAGTCTTTTGAGTCAAGTTGAGTCTTATTTTCGTCAAAATCACTTGTTGGGTCTAGAATTGAGTTTTTAAGTGTGTCAAGTTAGTTTTGAGTCTATAGAGTCTAAATTAGTGTTTTTAAGTTTTAATTGTGTTGATTAGCATCCCTAGTTAATCCCCGGTCTAGAACGATCCCTACTTACATAACTACTACAATTGTCACAAATAGGGTTTAATTTGTGTGTCAAGTTAATTTTCACATCAAATTCAAAATGTTGTTTTAATTGATTAAATGCGAGCTAGTGAGTGGTGACTATGATTAAGTATATGCTAAAGGGTAGGGATAGCTAAAATCTATGGGAGTGTTAATCTTTAATATGTCATGTTGCATTGGAAATCCCTAAGGCAATTGTTGGAAGGTTTAGATTGTGTCTTGTTTGTTTTGTTTATTTCGTTTTGCTCGAGGATTAGCAAAAGCTAAGTGTGGGGGAATTTGATAGGAGCATATTTATGCTACTTAGCTGTGTTTCCTTGCATTTAGATTGTTAATTACTACTTATTAAAGTCTTTTAAGCTATTTTCGTATGTTTTTAGGTCCTAATGGCAAAAGGAGCAAGAAAGTGCATTTTGGAGCTATTTGGAGCGGTTTTGGGCATGGATTGGATAGCTTAACCATGGAGCAATATGGATGGACAAAATTGAAGTCAAGAGAGGCTAGGAAAGGCTACAAATCTGGAGAAAGAAGTTCTAATGTAAAGAAGATAAGGAAAGAGCAAGAAATAAGGAACCTTATCCAACCTTATCTTATCCTATCCTAACCAACCTTATCCTTTCCTAAATCTAACATTATCCTATCTTATCCTATCCAAATCAGGTTGTGCCTTAAATCTAGCTATTTAGAAGGGATTAGATATACATTTAAACACATAAACTCATGTTCTAGAAGCCTAAGCCTTTATGTGCCGCATATATGCCATTCCTTGGAGGTTTAGGAGTTGTAATCCTTCTCCTACAAAGGTGCCGCACCCCTAAATCTTTGTTCTTCTAGAAATCTAACTTAAATATCCTTTCTAGAATCTTATACCTGATCCTAATTGAATGTCGTAGGTTAGTATCCCTTTCCCCCTAGGTTTCTGCCAAACCATAACCCTTTTCTCATTCATTCATTCATACTTTCAGCCATCAAACACCATAATTCACCCTACACCACCCTCTACCCCAAATTCACACCACACCATCCACCACACCTCAAGAGCCTAAATTCACACAAATCCCCATTGTGGGCAGCAAGGAAGGAAGGAGGAGCCACCTGGAATGTTTCTAGGTGTATTCTATCTTTGTTTTGTGAACATGTGGAACTAATTTCTTTTTAGTTAAAGGTGAATTCGAAGTCATAATTATATGTTTTATATGAATTGATTATATCCAGTTATTGTTTCTTAAGGCATGAATGTGATTTGCTTATCTAAGTTATGAAAACTTGTTTATGTATGGGGGTTGGGGGTCGACACTTAATTTGCATGCATGAATTTGATGCTACTCATAAGGGAATTTCACGTAATAGTTATTCACTTATATTCACAAGTAGTGGAGGTTGCTAGTCACAATCGTGTTAAGTAAATCCGTGGTATGAGTCTCATGCGTTTCATAGTGATGAATGCCTTGTCAATGCTTATGATTTGCATAGAACTTAATAACTTTTGATATGTATCTCTATCATGCGTTTCATATTGGAAACTTGAGAAAGATAATTTGGTTGCAATGTGTATTTCACCTAATTTCGTTTTTACAAAGTGTTTTCTAAAAAGTTTTTGTTTTAAGATTTAAATTCGTCAAAAACAATCCTCCTTTAATTTAGTCTTGTTATTTGAGTCAAAATCTGTTTTCTTTTAGTCTTTTGAGCAAGTTAAGTTTTATTTTCGTCAAAATCACTTGTTAGGTCTAGAATTGAGTCTTTTTTTATTGTTTATTGCTGTTTTGAGTGTTTTAAGTTAGTGTTGAGTCTATAGAGTCTAGTTTAGTGTTTTTGAGTCTTATTTGTATTGATTAGCATCCCTAGTTAATCCCCAGTCTAGAACGATCCCTACTTGCATAAATATTACAATTGTCACAAATAGGGTTTAATTTGTGTGTCAAGTTAATTTTCACATTAGGGTTGTAACGAGGCTAAGGTATTGGCTAACAAAAAAAAGTTAGGATAAACAAAATTTCTTAAAGTGATACTAAGCAAAGTAATGAAATAAACACTTAGAATTCACTTTTGAATGCAAAAATCAACTTTAAACACCCAAGGGAGATTCACACTTAGGGCTAGACTCAAACTTTTGGACCCTTTCTTCAAACACCAATACTTGTGAGTTCATTCTCACTTATTTCTCAACTCTTCTCCTTTCTTTTCTCAACTTCTTTTTTCTTTCTTTTTCACGTTTTTTTTTTCTTTTTCATGCCCTTTTCTTTTTTTTTTCTTCGGCACTCAAAACGTATAACCTCATAGAATTCCAATGAAAAACCTTCCCCCACACTCGTTTTTCTGCAAATTGTAGATCAAAAGGAATTCCCTCTAAGTCATGCTTCACTATACTTTAAGAATAAGGGTATGGATAGTCCTATTCTAGGCTAGGTAAGGATAATGTGGTTAACAAAGAAAATAGGCTAACTAAGGCTCAAAGGGGTTAAACCTACAATACATATGCAAATGCAAAGGGTAAGGCTTTTTCTCTCTGGTTTAACTAAACAACTTCATCTTGTTATATGTTATGCATTCAATTTTATGCTTTGAATGAAATGGGCATGAGTTCTAGTATTTGGAACTATAGTGATGAAACGCATTCTAAGTAGCAACTAAGCAAAGAAATAATGAGATCACGCAACGACTTTAGAAAACAAAAACATCACAGATTAATAACTCTCCAAACAAAGTTTAGGCTCAAGTCTCTTAGGATTGTAGCGTTAGTTTGAGTTTCTTCCTTCAAGGATGTTACAAAAACTGATTTTTTTCCTTAGCGATTACATGTAAATTTGTAAATAATAACTACAACTAAGCATAAACCAAAGAGCATATCAAACTTCCATCCATGTTTGTAACTTTCTTTAACAGTCATGCAATTAAAAACCAAATCCTTAATTGTGTTGGAAGGTACCCTAAGACACAAACAAACACACACAAACGACTTTTTTTGGGTTTTTCAAACACTCTTTTTCGATTTTTTTTCAAATTTTCAGATTTTCCTTTCTAAACACATTGAAACACTCCAAAACACACTTAAAAACAATGAGAAACAACATTAGAAGTGATAGGTGATAAAATCCCACAAAAATCAAACAAAAATCATTTTTTTACCCCCCCCCCCCACACTTAAACCAAACATTGTCCTTAATGTTTCAAACGTAAACTCACACGCAAACAATCAAACACATAACTAACAAACATGACAATCAAGGCAAAGTAAATGCAATAAAGAGTAGGGTTTAGGAACGCAAATCTGGTAGTGGAGCCGGAGATTCCTAGGTCTTCTTTATTTGAATGAATGGGTTGCCCCCCAAGAAGCGCTTGCTTTAACGTCTTCCAGCCGGACGATACCTCCTTTTAAGCTCCCCTAGGTCCCATGATTGATCTTTGAATGGGAGGTGATTCTTGAAATGATCCGGTAATGGTTTAAATTCTAGAGTGGGTGCCTGAATCATTAACATATTAGTATAAAACAAAATTGAAATTCGGGGAGGTGGCTTACCTGTGTGCTTCGACATGAATTTAAGAATAAACACCCCTTCCAAAGTTGTAAGACTAGAAAATTCAGCCAGATTTGGTTGTTTGGGAGTTATGACTTGTCCCATGTCATAAAATCTAACTTCTTTGGGAATTGTTGTCTCAAGTATATCTTCTTTCATGAATTCTAGACATTCCCCAGCCACTTCTTGCTCTTGATTCTTTGGAAAGGTTTCGAAGATGCCTTTCTCTCCCACCTCTTCCTTGGATTGCATGATCTTGCAAGGAATAAAGACATTTGGTGAAACGAGGTCAAGAAAAATTGAATTTGGGCTTACCTTGGTTGTAGTGGACGGCATAGAGGGCATATGGGGTTGCAGCAAGGGTGGTTCTTCCCTTGTCGTGGCCTTGTTATCCTCCTCTTCATCGAGCAGTAGTTGTTCATCCATGCTTTGGCTTGGGTTGGACGTCTTGGGTTCATCTCCAACCTCCATGCCACTTTTGAAGGTGATAGCTTTAGCAATTTCAACAGTTGAGTCGGATAGTTCACTTTGTTCTTGCATTTGTGATAGGAGCATATTTAGGCGACTTAGTTAGCTTGTTTTCGTGCATTTATGTTGTTAGTTCATAGTTATTTTAGTAGTTTAAGCCATTTTCGTGTGTTTTTAGGTTCATATGGCTAAGGAAGCAAAAAGGTGCATTTTGGAGCATTTTGGAGCAAAATTGGGCTTGGAATGGATAGCATATGCTTGGAGCAAAAGGAATTGACGAAATTGAAGACCTAAAGGAGTTAGGATTCCTAATCATAAGAGGATTCCTAATCAAATGAGGAATCCTAGTCAAAGAAGGTTTCCTACTTGAAGTAGGAAAGTTAAGCCAAGGTTTCCTATTTTGGTTTAACCTTTCCTAATCCTAAATGTCCTTAAATTCCAGCAAGTTTGAAGGAACCTTATGTATTTTAGGACACAAAATAAGTTCCCTTGCAACCTAAAGTCCATGTTGTGGCCTCCCTTAGTGTTTCCCTTCCTTGCCGTGCAAGGGAGGGCCTTGTTTCCTATTCTAAATCATTAAAACACATGCCCTTTTCATCTCAAACTCAAGCACAACTTACATACCTTTTCTATTCCAAAATCTTTGCCTAATTTCATAAATAAAGCACATTCCCTTTCTTGCAATCCTTTGCCGCAAATTACCATTCCCTTTCCCTTGATTTTCTGACTTTGTGTTTCCTTTTCTTTAAGGATTTGGAGTTAAATCCTTTCCTAAACTATGTAATAAAACCTTAGGATTCTTTCTTCCATATAAATACCCAATGCCGCACCCTTATTGAACCCTAATCACCCTTCCATACAACTTGCCTTCATTCACACAGAAACACAGAAACACAACCTTGTCGCAGCCTTCCATCAAACCTTCCACCATTCTCCTACTTCCATACCTTCACCCAAGCCTCCATACACCATCCTTACCCCTTGCCACACCACCCTAAACTCTTGTGCCATGACTTAGCAAGGAAGAAGAGAAGAAAGACGAAGCCTCAGACGTTTGTGCATTCAAGTTGTAGTGTTGGAACATTTTTAGGTATAATCTATCTTTTGTTTTCAATGTTTAATTCTATTTTCCTTTGTTTTGTTATGAACATGAGAGGCTAAACTCGTTTTAGCTAGGGGATGCTTTGAAAATATGATTACGTTTATAATATGAGTTGATTAATTCCAATTGTGATTTCATAAATTGTGAATGCAATTTATTTTACCATTTGATGGATAACTTATTCTTGTATGTTGATTAGGGAGGCCTACTTAATTTGCATGCTTGAATTTGGTGCTAGAATATAAGGGAGTTTCACATAATCGTCACAAACTTATATTCACAAGTAGTTAAGGTTGTTTTCACAATCATGTTAAGTAAATTCCTAGCATGAGTATCATGATGTCATAGTTACAAGTGCTTTGTCAATACTTATGATTTCCATTGAACGTAATGATCTTTGATTGTATCTCTATTATGATGTCATGTAGGGGACTTTTGAAGAATGCTTTGGGTTGTCGTATGATGTCATCCAATCCACTAACTTAAGGGAAATCTGAGGGTTAAATAGTGATGTCACGGTTAATCTGGGGTGTTGAGGTTCATGGTTTATCGGAAAGCAACTGGAAATCAATTTATGTTTGAATGTATCATGTCTGGAGAAGTATCCCTTGGCTATTTAATCATCCATTGGTTTTTCTCAAATTCGTAAAAATCTGTTTTAAGTCTTTAATTTACTTGTTTTTCTTTTAAATTCATCCAAAATCAAATCCCCTTTACTTACTTGTTTCAAATCTGTCCAAAAGTGTGTTTTAGAGTCTTTTGAGTCAAAACTAATTGTATTTTCGTCCAAATTAAGTCCTAGAGTCTAAATTGAGTCTTTTTGAAGTTGTTTTGAGTCTTTTAAGTTTGTTTTGAGTCATCCAAGTTTAGTTAAGAGTCTTTTGAGTTTGTTTACGTGTTTTGAAGCATATTTCTACATCTTTGAGTCAATTTTCATTAGATTAGCAATCCCTCCTAATCCCCGGCCTAGAACAATCCGTACTTATATCTATACTACAATTGTCAAAAAAAGGGTTTAATTTGAGTGCTATCTTGTATCACATCAATTTGCCCCATGAATTCCGTGATCTCTCCCATTTGATTCTTCAATTCGCTTAAAGAAGTTAGTACATCAAGAATTTGAGCACAATCTATTGACGAACCTAAATTCGGTTGGAATTGTTGCGAGGCAAACTATGGTGGCTGCATAGGTATTGTATAGAACTCCTCATATGGCTGCCAATATTCTCCTTGTTGAGCCTTCTTGGCTTGATTTTGTGGAGCCTTGCGCTGATGTGAAAATTATATTGACACAAAAATTAAACCCCATTTGTGACAATTGTAGTATAAATGCAAGTAGGGATCGTTCTAACCGGGGATTACCTAGGGATGCTAATCTACTCTAAACTGACTTAAAAACACAAAATTAAACTTTAAAACACTTACCTAGACCTATATGACTCAAAACAACTTTAAAAGACTCAAAACAGCCCAAAACACTCAAATAGACTCAAACTAGACTCTAAAGGGTGATTTGGACGAAATTTAACTTAGACTCAAAACACTAATTTGGACAGATTCAAACACTTTTCTAACTAATCTAACACACTTAATAAATTGGGGAATTGATTTGGACGAAATTAATTAAAATGGACAGATTGTAAATTAAACAGATTAGGCACTAAACTAGGTGAATTGAATGGGAAAAAGGCTAGTTAGAGGGTCCTTCTCCACACATGCACATATGTAACACAAATTGATTTCCAGATTTTATCCCTTTAAACCATGAATGACAATGCCCCAAATTAATTGTGAAAAGCACAAATTAACTTTCAGATTTTCCTATTTTCATTGAATTGGATGGAATACGCATCGACAATCAAATTATTCTTATCGAATTCGCTACATGAACTGCATAATAGAGATAAAATCAAAGATCATTAAGCTTTTTGAAAACCCTAAGCATTGACTAGGCATTCGTAATTATGAATTGCATGATACTCTTGCCTAGAATTTACTTAATGCAATCATGACTAGTGATTTCCACTACTTATGAATATAAGGTCATAACGATTAGGTGAGATTTCCTTATATCCTAGCATCAAATTCATGTATGAAAACTAAGTATGCATCCTTAATCAACACACAAGAACAAGTTCTCAATAAATCAATTAAGTAAATCACATCCACAATTCAAGAAACAAAATCTGGAGGAAATCAATTCATATAAAACATATGCCCTTGGCTTTGAATTCACCCCTAACTAAGAAAAACTTAGTTACACATGTTCATAACAATTGAAAAGCAAATTAAAATAAACATGGAAATGAAACGAGGGAAGAAAGAACTCCCAAAGTCTCCAATGGATGCAGATTTCTTGCGGCACAAGGGTCTCCTTCTCCTATGGAAGCCACGACACTCCTTATTCTCCCTAGGACTTGCGGCACAAGATGTATTTTCTGAATGGATGGTGAATGATGTGAATCGATGAATGAATTGAGGGATGAATGGCTGCCTAGGGTGTCTAAGGGCTGCGGCAACTTTAAGTTTTATATATATATATACAATGGCAAAATCCTAGCAATCAGATTTAGGGTTAAACCTAGCTGATACAAGTGTTTTTGGGCCCCTAAGTTGCGGCAAGGGTTTGGGAATTAAGTCCTAGCCCAATCAATCTCAGATATGGACTTATACAATCCAAATCCAAGAGAAAAAGGGCAAAAAAAAATCAGAATCCAATCAGAAAAAGGTTTAAGAATTTTCGTCCAAAATTGGGCCTTCTAGAAACTAAGTGTTTTATGGCTGATTTTGGGTGTTCTATAAGGCATAAAAGGGGGGGAAGGTGTGGCACCCTTTTAGGGTCAGATAAGGCTTCTAGAAGTTAGGTTTTTAGGTCCACTTGCAGCTAGGATTAAGGTGGAACAAGATTAGGTTAGGATAAGATAGGATAAGGTTTGGATAAGATAAGGTTGGATAAGGTTTTGGATAATGTTTCCTCTTTTCTTGCACTTTCCTTATCTTCTTTGTCATGAACTTTCCTTTTCTGATTTGTAGCATCTTTCTAACCTCTTTTGACTCCAAATTCGTCAATCCATGTTGCTCCGTACACAAGCTATCCAAAATAAGCCCAAAACTGCTCTAAAAGGCTCAAAATTGCCTTTTCTTGCCAAGTTTGTCATTAGGACCTACAAACAAACGAAAATAGCTCAAAACACAATAATAAGTAGTAATTAGCTCATTAAATGTAAGGAAATAACATAACTAAGTAGCATAAATATGCTCCTATCATGCGCCAAAGAAATTAATTCATTTAGAATTTGATCACAATCTATTGGCGAACCTGAGTTTGGTTGGGCATATTGTATATGAGGTTGTGGTGGATGCGCAGGTCTTGAATAGAACTCCTCATATGGCTGCCAATATCCTTCTTGTTGAACTTGTTGAGATTCCCACCACATAGAGTTTGAATGATCACTCCAATCTAAATTGTACATGTTGGAAAACAAAAAGTTCCCAGATTGATTATGATCTTGATAACCCCAGGTATTGACATTCTCCCAACCTCTTTATGGACGTTGATTTGCTTGATATTCTTGCCTATAAGAAGCACCAAATGTAGGGACACTTTGCATTGTGGACCCTTCGGCATACTGTGACAACTGAGAAGTAAGATTCGCCATTTGAGCTTGAAGATTCACCTTCGGCACACTATTGCCATGTCTTGTTTCTCTAGCACCTGAAATCAAATAAATAAAACTAAATCAAATATCAAAAGAAAAATAAACAAACAAACAGAGAACTTAGCAATTTTACTAATCCCGGGCAAGGGCGCCAAAATTTGATGTGATATAAACTAACACTCAAATTAAAACCCTATGATTGTAGTATATAAAAGTAGGGATCGTTTTAGGCCGGGGATTAGAAGGGATGCTAATCTACTCAATTTAAACTCTAAATCACTAAACTAGACTCTTATGACTCAAATTAGGCTAAATAGACTCAAACACTAAAAGAAACAAATTAGAACAGATTCTAACTAATTTGGCAAAACAAAGTAAAGGGATTGAGTTTTTGACGAATTTAAAGTAAAAACAAGTAAATTAAAGACTCTAAACTAAGTTGCACAAATTGGGGTGAATGGATGGGTGATAAGCTAGCTAGAGGGTCATTCTCCACACATGACACACTTGCATACAAATCGATTTCCTGTTGTTTTTCCAATAAACCAGGAACCCCACCACCACAGATTAACCGTGAACAGCACTAATTAACCCTCAGATTTTCCTTAAGTCATTGAATTGGATGGAATATGCATCGGCGACCAAATTAGTCTTCAATAGTTCCCTACATGGACAACATAATAGAGATACAATCAAAGATCATTAAGCTTTGTGAAAATCATAAGCATTGACAAGACATTCGTAACTATGAACAGCATGATACTCCTGCCATGAATCTACTTAACACGATTATGACTAGCAACCTCCACTACTTATGAATATAAGTTCATAACGATTAGGTGAAACCCCCTTATATTCTAGCATCAAATTCATGCATGCAAACTAAGTATGCATCCTTAATCAACATACAAGAATAAGTTATAAATCAAACAGTTAAGTAAATTGCATTCATAAATTATGAAATCACAACTGGAGGTAATCAATTCATATTGCAAATATAATCATGGTTTCAACGTCTCCTCTAGCTAAAACGAATTTAGTTCCTCATGTTCGCACAACAAAGATAATTAAATTTAAACATTGAAAACAAAGAATAGAATACACCTAGAAACGCTCTAACAATCCAACGTCTTGAATCGCAAGCACGTCTCCAGGTGGCTCCTCCTTCCTTCCTTGTTGCGGCACAATGGGGATTTTCTGAATTTAGGCTCTTGAGGTGTGGTGGATGGTGTGGTGATCTAATGGTAGAGGGTGGTGGTCTGATTTGTGCAGCATAATGAGGTATTTATAGGCTAGGATTCACACAATTTCTGAAGGGAAAAGGATGGCACAATCCTAGGGGAAAAAGAATAGGGTTACACGGTAGAGACCAAGGGGGAAAGGGATTCAAAACCTGCAGGGAATAGGTCTTCTAGAAAGGGTATTGTGGCAGATTTTTAGAAGGAAAAAGATGAAAGGTGCGGCACCAATGTAGGAGAAGGATAGGGCTTCTAGAAACCTGAATTTAGGTTTCTAATGTCATTTAGATGTCCCCCTTACAGCAGGAATTAAGATAGCAAAAGATTAGGATAGGATAAGATAAGATAAGATTGGATAAGGTTTGGATAAGATAAGGTTTTTTGGATAATGTTCCTTCTTTGTAGTTGATTCCTTATCCTCAATGCTTCCAAATTTGTTCCTCCAGATATTAAGCACATTCCTAGCCTCTCTTGATCTTCAAATTCGTCCATCCACCTTGCTCCATGCATGTGCAATCCATTTCAAGCCCAAAGCTGCTTTAAAATGCTCCAAATTGCACTTTCTTGCCAACTTTGTCAATTGAACATGAAAACACACGAAAATAGCTTAAAACACTATAACAAGTAGAAATTAGCTATGTAAATGCAAGAAAACAAGCTAACTAAGTCGCATAAGTATGCTCCTATCAACAGCAGCATCACAGCTTGTCTTCACAATAACATCACGACTTGTCATCAAAGTGGCTCATCCTTATGCAACAGTGTGTCCTTATCTTCGCAGGCAAACAGCAACGGCAGTGCAACAACTGTCGTACAACAGCCCTCATGCAGCAGCAAACGGTGGCAAAACACAGCAACGTCACCACCAAGGGAAAACTGTGACCAAAATGCACTGTAACAAGCAACAAGCTCCCGGCTCCAAGCTCGACTCCAGCTCTCCATTCGTCTTCGTCCTTCTCTAAAAACTCTTATTCCATCCCCTATATATATACACTTTTTAAAAAAAAATTAAAAAAAAAATGGGTGCATCGGTGGTGCCTCAGGCACCAAGTTGAAAAAAAAAGGGTATATATAGATAATGGTGGAATCTTGATGGACAGCACCATGACAATAAAAAAATGATAGAGGTTATGGTGCATGCTACTATTAGCAAGTCAAGAAAAGCAAAAAAAAAAAAAAAAAAAAAAAGGGTGGTGGTGACAGGATAATTGAAAAGTAGAAAGTAGGGTAAGGATGGTGTATCAGGCACTAAACCAAAAAAAAAAAAAAAAAAGAAAGAAAGAAAAACAAATGTCACTTATGTGAAACCTCAACACTCGGCAGAACCCTAGAAGAGAAAGACGCTGAAGATAGATTATTCAGAGCCTCGATACTTAGTCGGACTCTAGATGGCGAAGGCAAAAAGTGCCCCTGAAATATAACCACAAACCTCTGATGGTCACTTTGAATCCAACCTTCGAAGTCCTGCAGCTAATCAAGCTTCCTTTTCATGCTCGTTGAATAATTATTTGCAATGATGTGCAAATCTCAATTTTTGCGCTTAAGCTGTTTGATCTCTTGTCTAAGATTTTCCAACTCGGCTGTCAATGATTCAACTTGGCAATTTCAAGCAAGCAAAAGTTGGTCCATATTGCACACAGAACCCCGCACACCGAACATTAAGAGCCAGGGAGTCTTGGATAGCCAACTCATCAAACCGTCTTGAAAACAACCTATTATCTCTAGGAGTGAAGAGGTTCCTAGCCGCTACCGTAGCCGTTACTATATCCCTCATCACGGAATCTTCAACTGTAAGAGGGCCATTGGAAGATAAGAAGGATGTGAACCATATATTACCCTGACGCAGCGCACCTCTATCACTCGTGAGACTTAAATATAAGCAAATATTAGACGGGTAAGCCATTTTCAAGAATGGTAAAAGAGGGTTAGACGGAGTAAAATCTCAGAAATCCACTAGAGACAATTTTCACGGGTCGGTAATCTTCAAAGTGTGCATGTTGGATGTGATTGATACCTCTATAAAAGGAGAGGCAACACAGCCACCAATTAAAAAAATCGAAGAGACATCACTCTCCAAATTTCAAAAGCCAGATTTTCCTGCATAAAGTCCGCCAACACTTTTCAAACGCAATCTCAGCTTTTCGGATATCACATGCAACTTTGTTACAGATCACTGACAAAGTTGAAAACGTGTGAATTTCACTATTCCAACTACAACGCTGTTGCCGACAAGCGTGGGTAACAAGGCCACATTTGCACCACTACTTGCTATTGGGAAATCCCTACATATGTCAACCTTCATCCTCCATGGCAAGGCGCACATCCAAAATGCCTGACTCTTCTTCCTTGCCAAGAATACATTTGCAACCAAACCTTTTAACATACTCAGTTTTCTTTGATAGAAGCATATTTATGCTACTTAGTTATGTTGTTTCCTTGCATTTAGTTAGCTAATTACTACTTATTATAGTGTTTTAAGCTATTTTCGTGTGTTTGTAGGTCCTAATGACAAAGTTGGCAAGAAAAGGCAATTTTGAGCCTTTTAGAACAGTTTTGGGCTTATTATGAATAGCTTGCATATGGAGAAAGGTGGATGGACGAATTTGGAGTCAAAAGAGGCTAGGAGCATGCTACAAATCTGGAGAAACAAGTTCAAGACAAAGAAGATAAGGAAAGAGCAAGAAACATAGAACATTATCCTAACAACCTTATCTTATCCAAACCTTATCCTAACCTAATCTTGTTCCACCTTAATTTCAGCTGCAAAGAGGACTTAATTTCATATTAATACACCTAGATATATGGTTCTAGAAGGTCCTATCCCTCTCCTACAAAGGTGCCGCACTCCTTAGTCTTTGTTCTTCAAGAAATCTGCCCTAATAATCATTCTAGAAGGCCTTATCTGATCCTAAATCTGTGCCGCATGGTCCCTTTAGTTTTTCTTCTAGAAACCGCGTATTCCCTATCCTTATCCTCTTTGGTTTCTGATTTCTAGAAAGCCTTAAACCCTAACCTTTTTCCCTAGGCTTGTGAAATCCTTTTCCTTCATAAATTGCTTGAAACCCTAGCACATATATATACATTTATGTCGCACCAAAGGGGGGAGAACTTAGAGAGAAAATCAGAAAATTGAGTTTGTGCCGCAGCAAAGAGAAAGAAGGAAGGGAGAAGCCTTTGTGCCGTGCCTATGCCCAAGCTTTTGGGAGTGTTGGAGCATCTCTGGGGTGTTTTCTATCCTTGTTTTGGTTTTGCAATTATGTTGATTTCGTTGTTAATTTCTGCAATCATGTGGAACTAATTTCTTTATAGTTGGAGGTGAATTCGAAGCCATCATTATATGTTTTATATTAATTGATTACATCCAGTTATTGTTTCTTAAGTCTTGAATGTGATTTGCTTATCTAAGTTATCAAAACTTGTTTATGTATGTTGATTGAGGGTCGACACTTAATTTGCATGCATGAATTTGATGCTAGAGTATAAGGGAATTTCATCTAATCGTTATGAACTTAAATTCACAAGTAGTGGAGGTTGCTAGTCACAATCGTGTTAAGTGAATCCTTGGCATGAGTCTCATGCGTTTCATAGTGATGAATGCCTTGTCAATGCTTATGATTTTCATAGAACTTAATGACTTTTGATATGTATCTTTATTATGTGTTTCATATAGAGAACTTAAGAAAGATAATTTGGTTGCGATGCATATTCCATCCAATTCAATGAGTTAAGGAAAATCTAAAAGTTAATTTATGCTTTTCATGGTTAATTTGGAGCACTGTCATTCATAATCTAAAGGAATAATAACTGGAAATTGGTTTGTATGCATATGTCATGTGTAGAGAATGACCCTCTAACTAGGCTTTCACCCATTCAATTCACCTAATTTAGTGTCTAATCTGTTTACTTTAATTAAATTCATCAAAACCAATCCTCCTTTCATTTAGTCTTGTTATTTGAGTCAACATCTGTTTTCTTTTAGTCTTTTGAGTCAAGTTAAGTTTTATTTTCGTCAAAATCACTTGTTAGGTCTAGAATTGAGTCTTTTTTATTGTTTGTTGCTGTTTTGAGTGTTTTAAGTTAGTTTTAAGTCTATAGAGTCTAGTTTAGTGTTTTTGAGTCTTATTTGTGTTGATTAGCATCCCTAGTTAATCCTCGGTCTAGAACGATCCCTACTTGCATATATACTATAGTTGTCAACAATAGGGTTTAATTTGTGTGTCAAGTTAAATTTCACACCATTCTTCCTCCTTGAAAATACCTCCTCAACCAAGTCGCACCAAAGCAAAATTATCTCATATCATCAGGGTTGAAAGCAAGAATATCTCATAGCATGCTTTCTCCCTGTCCTTTTCTTTGTTCTTGTTCTTCCCCGCAGAACAAGGAGAAATAGAGCAATCAGCCGGCACTTGGAATCAACCTTCCGATTTGGAACCAACTGCCTGGAACCCTCTTCCTTGATTGCTTACCTAACATTATTCTCAAGTACTCATCTTTAATCGTTGATGTACTTCCAAAGAAGATACCACATCTTCCTGGAGAACAGATGAGGCAGGTGAAAATGATACATCGAACCATGTGGAGACAAGAACAACAAATACATGTGCTGATTCATCCACTACTTCTTCAAAAGCAAACGAATCTCATATCATCAGGGTTGAAAGCAAAGGTATCTCATATCATGCTTTTCCCCTGTCTTTTCCCTTGCCCTTGCGCTTGCCTGCAGGACAAAGAGAAAGAAAGCAATCGATCAGAACTTGAAATCAAACTTTTGATCTGGAACTGATTGCGCGGAACCTTTGCCTGGTTGCTTATCCAGCATTGCTCTCGAGTGCTCGTCTTCAACTGTTGATAAGTCTCGAATTTCCTCAGCAAATACTTTGGGACAGTTGATATAATGTCGGCTCTTTACACTGAAGTTGCCAAGCATAGATGAATCACCGGGAAGTGAGGCTCTGAAAGGCCATTTAAAGGAAAAAGGTTGCTGATAGGAGCATATGTATGCTACTTAGCTATGTTGTTTCCTTGCATTTATTGAGCTAATTACTACTTATTACAGTGTTTTAAGCTATTTTCATGTGTTTGTAGGTCTTAATGGTAAAGTTGGCAAGAAAGTGCATTTTGGAGCCATTTGGAGTAGTTTTGGACATGAAATGGATAACTTGCTGATAGGAGTATGCGACTTAATTAGCTTGTTTCCTTGCATTTACTTAATTAGTTCTTAGTTATTGTAGTATTTTAAGCTATTTTCGTGTGTTTGTAGGTCCATAGGCCTTATGAAGCAACAAGGTGCATTTTGGAGCCTTTTGGAGCAAAATTGGCTTGGAATGGATAGCATATGCTTGGAGAAAAAGGAATGGACGAAATTGAAGACTTGAAGATGTTAGGAGTCTTAATCAAAGAAGGATTCCTACTCAAATGAGGATTCTTAATTGAAGTAGGAAAGTTAAGTCAAGGTTTCCTATTTTGGTTTGACCTTTCCTAATCCTAAATGTCCTTAATTTCCAGCAACATTAAAGGTTTCCTATGCATTCTAGGACAAAAACCAAAGGTTCCTTGCACCATTCTAGCCTTGCCGTACCACCTTTCCCTTTCCCCTTCCATTCTCCTTCCTTGCCACACAAGGGAGACCTTCCCTTTCCTATTTTCTACACCAAATCACATTCCCTTTTTTTCACCACCTTTCCTCTTTCCCTTTTGCCTTTGCCGCACCCTATATTCCCTTTCCTTTTAATTTCTAACTTTGACTTAGTCTTTTTCCTAGTAGTTTTAGAATAACAATCTTTTGACATATAAAACTTTATTTCCTTTTTTTCATTGGATTTTTGCTGCACCTTTACCTTATTTCCCTAGGGTTTTAGATACTTGGTTATATTAATAAACCTTTGCCGCACTCTTTAGAGATTCCATCACACCAAACACCATCTCTACACACCCCTAATTCATCCCACTACTCGGCCACATCCTACATTCATTCTCCACCATTCCCATACATTCATACCTTCAACCACACATCCACACACCATTCCTCTACTTTGCCGCACCCCCTCACCAACCCAAATCCATTCCTAACCTAGAAACACATCCAAAATCATCCCTTAACCTCTGTGCCACAGCAAGGAGAAGAAGAGAGAGGAGCTTGAACGTGTAGGGCATCCAAGTTGATTCGCTGGGCGTTTTAGGTGTAATCAATCTTTAGTTTTCAATGTTTAAATTCAATTTTGTTTCTTTTGCTGTGAACATGAGAGGCTAAACTTGTTTTAGCTAGGGGAGACTTTAAAGCCATGATTTTATATGCAATATGAATTGATTAAATCCAGTTATGAATTTGTGAATCGTGAATGCAATTTGCTTAATTGTTTTATTCAGAACTTATTCTTGTATGTTGATTAAGGGTGCACACTTAGTTTGCATGCATGAATTTGATGCTAGAATATAAGGGAATTTCACATAATCGTTAGGAACTTATATTTACAAGTAGTGAAGGTTGCTAGTCACAACCGCGTTAAGTTAAATTCCTGGCATGAGTATCATGATGTCATAGTTACAAATGCTTTGTCAATGCTTATGATTTTCATAGAACGTAATGATCTTTGATTGTATCTCTATTATGATGTCATGTAGGGAACTTTTGAAGAATGCTTTGGGTTGTCGAATGATGTCATCCAACCCAATAACTAAAGGAAAATTTGAAGATTAATTAGTGATTCACACGGTTAATCTGGGGCATTGTCGTTCATAATTCAACAAAAGAGTAATTGGAAATCAATTCATGTTCATATAAGTTATGTGTGGATAAGGAACCTCTAGCTAAGCCCACAAACCATCCAGAAATCCAAATTCGTACCAAACTTTGTCTAGTTTAGTTTTTGTCTTGTTTTAGTTCAAATTCGTCAAAACCAAAACCCCCCTTTGTTTTAAGTGTCAATTAGATTAGAATCTGTGTTATTTTGTGTTTTTGAGTGTCTTGAGTCATAATCAAATCAATTTTCGTTCAAAGTCATTCCTAGTGTCTAGTTTGAGTCAATTTGATTGTTTGAAGTTGTTTTGAGTCTTTTAAGGTTGGTTGAGTCATATAACCTTAATTAGAGTTTTAGAGTCTAGTTTTTGTGTTTTTAGGTCAGTTTAGTTTAGATTAGCAATCCTTCCTAATCCCCGGTTTAGAACGATCCCTACTTATACACATACTACAATTGTCAAAAGAGGGTTTTAATTTGTGTGCTTGTTTTACATTGCATCACTTGCATATGGAGCAAGGTGGATGGACGAAATTGAAGTCAAGAGAGGCTAAGAACATGCTACAAATCTGGAGAAACAAGTTCAAAGACAAAGAAGATAAGGAAAGAGCAAGAAATAAGGAACATTATCCAACCTTATCCTATCCAATTTTATCTTATCCAACCTTATCTTATCTTGTCCTATCCTAATCTTTTGCTACCTTAATTCCAGCTACAAAGAGGACTTAATTTCACATTAGAACATTGATGTGATAAATAATAGCACTCAAATTAAACCCTCTTTTTGACAATTGTAGTATAGATATAAGTAGGGATCGTTCTAGGCCGGGGATTAGGAGGGATTGCTAATCTAATGAAAACTGACTCAAAGACACAAAAATATGCTTAAAAACACTTAAACAAACTCAAAGACTCTTAACTAAACTTATATGACTCAAAACAAACTTAAAAGACTCAAAACAACTCAAAACAATCAAAAAGACTCAATTTAAACTTTAGGACTTAATTTGGACGAAAATAGAATTGGTTTTGACTCAAAATACTCAAAAACACACTTTAAGACAGATTTGAAACAAGTAAGTAAAGGGGATTAGGTTTTGGACGAATTTAGAATGAAAACGAGTAACTTAAAAACTTAAATAAAACTTTGGGCGGATTTGAGAAAAACAAAGGATGGGTAGATAGATAGAGGATACTTTTCCACACATGATACATTCAAACACAAATTGATTTCCAGTTGCTTTTCCGATAAACCATGAACCTTAACACCCCAGATTAACCGTGACATCACTAATTAACCCTCAAATTTTCCTTCAGTTATTGGATTGGATGACATCATACGATAACCCAAAGCATTCTTCAAAAGTTCCCCACATGACATCATAATAGAGATACAATCAAAGATCATTACATTCAATGAAAATCATAAGTATTGACAAAGCACTTGTAACTATGACATCATGATACTCATGCTAGGAATTTACTTAACATGATTGAGAAAACAACCTTAATTACTTGTGAATATAAGTTTGTGACGATTATGTGAAACTGCACCAAATTCAAGCATGCAAATTAAGTAAGCCTCCCTAATCAACATACAAGAATAAGTTATCCATCAAACGGTTAAGTAAATTGCATTCACAATTTATGAAATCACAACTGGACTTAATCAATTCATATCATAAATATAATCATGGTTTCAAAGCCTCCCCTAGCTAAAACGAGTTTAGCCTCTCATGTTCACAACAAAACAAAGGAAAATTGAATTAAACATTGAAAACAAAAGATAGATTACACATAAAAACGTTCCAACACTCCAACTTGAATGCACAAACGTCCAAGGCTTCTTCTCTTCTCTTCTTCCTTGCAAGGCTGCGGCACAAGAGTTCTTGGGTGATTTTGGATGGAGTTCTGGGTTGTGAATGGATTTAGGTTAGTAGGGTGGTGCGGCAAAGGTTAGGAATGGTGTATGGGTGTTTGGGTGAAGGTATGGAAGTAGGAGAATGATGGAAAGATGGGTTGAAGGCTGCGGCAAAGGGTTGGAGAAAAGATGAAGGATGGCAGATTGTGTGGGTGAATGATTATGGTAGAATAAGGATTCGGCTTTGGTATTTATTTGAGAGAAAGAATCCTAAGGTTTATTACATAGTTTAGGAAAGGATTGGACCCCCAAATCCATAAGGAAAAGGAGATATAAAATTAGAAAATCCAAGGGAAAGAGGAAGGAAACTTGCGGCATAAATTGTATGAAAAGGAATGTGGTTTAAGTCTGAAATTAGGCAAGGATTTTGGATGGAAAAGGTATGTAAGGTGCGGCATTACTAAGGTGAAATAGGAATGTGATTTTGTGACATAGAATAGGAAATAAGCCTTTCCCTTGCACGGCAATGAAGGCTTGGTTTGTGTCCTAGAATGCATAAGAGTCTTCAATGTTGCTGAAACAGAAGGTCTTTTAGGATTAGGAAAGGTTAAACCAAAATAGGAAACCTTGGCTTAACTTTCCTACTTCAAGTAGGAAACCTTCTTTGACTAGGATTCCTCTTTTGATTAGGAATCCTCTTGTGATTAGGTATCCTCACACCTTTAGGCCTTCAATTTCGTCCATTCCTTTTGCTCCAAGCATATGCTATCCATTCCAAGTCCAATTTTCCTCCAAAATGCTCCAAAATGCACCTTTTTACTTCCTTAGCCATATGAACTTATAAACACACGAAAATAGCTTAAACTACTAAAATAACTGTGAACTAACAACATAAATGTACGAAAACAAGCTAACTATGTCGCCTAAATATGCTCCTATCAGTATTGTCCGGCTGGAAGACGTTAAAGCACGTGCTTCTTGGGAGGCAACGCATGCATTCAAATGAAGAAGACCTAGGAATCTCCAACACTCCACAACCGTATTTGTGTTCCTAAACCCTACTCTTTATTGGTTTTACTTTGCCATGATTGTCATGTTTGTTAGTTGTGTTGTTTGTTTGTTTGTTTGTGAGTTTATGAGACAATGTTTGCTTTAAGTGTTTTTTTTGGGGGGGGGGGGGCGGGGGGGGGGGGGGGGGGGTGGGTGTAAACAAGCTGTTTTTGCATGATTTTCGTGGGATTTTATCACCTATCACTTCTAATGTTGTTATTCACTGTTTTTAAGTGTTTTGAGTGTTTTTTGGAGTGTTTTAATGTGTCTTAAACAGAAAATCCGAAAAATTAAAAAAAAATTGAAAAAGAGAGTTTAAAAAACCCAAAAAGAGTCGTTTTTGTTTTTGTGTTTGTTTGTGTCTTAGGATACCTTCCAACACAATGATGAGGATTTGGTTTTTAATTGCATGACTGTTAAAGAAAGTTACAAACATGGATGGAAGTTTGATATGCTCTTTGGTTTATGCTTAGTTGTAGTTGTCGTTTACAAATTCACATGTAATCAAAAAGAAAAAGAAAAAGAAAAAATCAGTTTTTGTAACATGCTTGAAGGAAGAAACTCAAACTAACACTAAACCCTGAAAGACTTGAGCCTAAACTTTATTTGGAGAGTTATTAATCTTGATGTTGTTTTTTTCTAAAGTCGTTGCACGATCTCATTATTCTTTGCTTGGTTGCTACTTAGAATGTGTTTCAACACTATAGTTCCAAATACTAGAACTCATGCCTATTTCATTCAAAGCATAAAAATTGAGTGCATAACATACAATAAGATGAAGTTGTTTTGTTAAACCAGAGCCAAAAAGCCTTACCCTATGCATATGCATTGTAGGTTTAACCCCTTTAAGCCTTAGTTAGTCTATTTTCTTTGTTAGCCACACTATCCTTACCTAGCCTAGAATAGGACTATCCATACCCTTGTTCTTAAAGTATAGTGAAGCATGACTTAGAGGGAATTCCTTTTGATCTACAATTTGCAGAAAAAAAAAGTGTGGGGGAAGGATTTTCAGTGGGAATCTAGGAGGATGTATGATTTGTGTGCCAAAGAAAGAATTGGGCACGGAAAAAAAAACATGAAAAAGAAAGAAAAAAAGAAGAAAATGTTGAAGAAAAGAAAGAAAAGGAGTTGAAAATAAGTGAGAATGAACTCACAAGTGTTGACTGTTGAAGAAAAGGTCCAAAAGTTTGAATCTAGCCCTAAGTGTTGTGTGAAGTTTCCCTTGGTGTTCAAAGTTTATTTCTGCATTCAAAAGTGAATTCTAAGTGCTTATTTCATTAGTTTGCTTACTATTGCTTTAAGAACTTTTGTTTATCCTTACCTTTCTTTGTTAGCCAATACCTTAGCCCCGTTACAACCCTTAGACTTCTATCTTGATTGTTATGTGTTTCAATATGTGGAGTTTAAAATTGGTACGAGCATATGGTATCCCTGGTTCTTGCGTCTAAATAGTGGCATTCCATTCATGAGATCATATCATATACATGTTAATAATTCCAAAAAGTGTGTTCTTTGATTATACATATGTGAGTATTAGTCTACATGTTTACATCAATCCTCTCACATATACCTAATGTAGGGCGTGTAGTCAGAAAATCTATGTGAAAATAGAGTGTATCTAGTGAGGAATTGAGGGAATTCTTTAAGGCATGTTACTACATTCAAAATCATGTTTTAATTGATTAAATGTGAGCTAGTGAGTGGTGACTATGGTTAAGTATATGCTCGAGGGTAGGGATAACTAAAATCTATGTGAGTGGTGATCTTTAATATGTCATGTTGCATTGGAAATCCCTGAAGCAATTGTTGGAAGGTTTATGTTATGTTTTATTGTTTTGTTTTGTTTTGCTCGAGGACTAGCAAAAGCTAAGTGTGGGGGAATTTGATAGAAGCATATTTATGCTACTTAGCTATGTTGTTTCCTTGCATTTAGTGAGCTAATTACTACTTATTATAGTGTTTTAAGCTATTTTCGTGTGTTTGTAGGTCCTAATGGTAAAGTTGGCAAGAAAGTGCATTTTAGAGCCATTTGGAGCAGTTTTGGGCATGGAATGGATAACTTGCATATGGAGCAAGGTGGATGGATGAAATTGAAGTCAAGAGAGGCTAAGAACATGCTACAAATATGGAGAAACATGTTCAAAGACAAAGAAAATAAGGAAAGAGCAAGAAATAAGGAACATTATCCAACCTTATCCTATCCAATCTTATCTTATCCAACCTTATCTTATCTTGTCCTATCCTAATTTTTTGCTACCTTAATTCAAGCTGCAAAGAGGACTTAATTTCACATATGAACACCTAGATATATGGTTCTAGAAGGCCCTATCTGTTCCTAAATAGGTGCCGCACCCTTTATTCCCTTCTAGAAGTCCAATTTCTGCCACAAAATACCTAGTGTCTAGAAGTCCTAATTTCTGGCGAATTTCCCTATCCCTTTCCCCCTTGGTTTCTGAAAGCATTAACCCTTTCCTCCAAGGATTGTGCAATCCTTTTCCCTTCAGAAATTGTGCATTCCCTAGCCCTATACATATAAGTGTTTGCCACACCATTCAAACTATCCATTCACTCATTCATTCATTCATACATTTAGCCATCAAATACCATAATTCACACCACATCACCCTAGTGCCACAAGGAAGGAAGGAAGGAGAAGAGGACTTGTGCAATCTGCCATCCAAGGGAGTGTCGTGCATGCCATTGGAGTAGGACGTTCTTGGTTCTTTCTATCCTTAGTTTTAGTTTGATGTTATTTTAATTTGATTTTCAATTATGATGAACATGTGGAACTAATTTCTTTTTAGTTAGAGGTGAATTCAAAGCCACGATTATATGTCTTATATGAATTGAGTACATCCAATTATTGTTTCTTGAGTCTTGAATGTGATTTGCTTATCTAAGTAATTAAAACTTGTTTTTCTATGTTGGTTAAGGGTCGACACTTAATTTGCATGCATGAATTTGATGCTAGAGTATAAGGGAGTTTCACATAATAGTTATTCACTTATATTCACAAGTAGTGGAGGTTGCTAGTCACAATCGTGTTAAGTGAATCCTTGGCATGAGTCTCATGCGTTTCATAGTGATGAATGCCTTGTCAATGCTTATGATTTTCATAGAACTTAATGACTTTTGATATGTATCTCTATCATGCGTTTCATATAGGGAACTTGAGAAAGATAATGTGGTTGTAATGCGTATTCATTCAATTCAATGAAATAAGGAAAATCTGATGGTTGGTTGTGCGATGCAATTAACTTGGGGCGTTGTCATTCATAGTCTAAAGGAATAATAACTGGAAATTGGTTTATATGCATATGTCATGTATGGAAAAGGATCCTCTAACTAGCCTTTCACCCTTTTAATTCACCAAATTCGTTCTTATTAAGTGTTTTATGCAAAGTTTCTGTTTTAAGTTTTAAATTCGTCAAAAACAATCCCCCTTTCATTTAGTCTTGTTATTTGAGCCAAAATCTATTTTCTTTTAATCTTTTGAGTCAAGTTTTATTTTCGTCAAAATCACTTGTTAGGTCTAAAATTGAGTCTTTTTGATTGTTTGTTGTTGTTTTGAGTGTTTTAAGTTAGTTTTGAGTCTATAGAGTCTAGTTTAGTGTTTTTGAGTCTTATTTGTGTTGATTAGCATCCCTAGTTAATCCCCGGTCAAGAACGATCCCTACTTGCATATATACTACAATTGTCAACAGTAGGGTTTAATTTGTGTGTCAAGTTAATTTTCACATCAGTTGCGCATTACTTCTACTATGCAAAAGAGACAAGCAGAGAAGAGTGCAGCACGATGAGCTGGAATAAATCATTCAGGACACCCTTCCCGACAGAACTGCATAATCCAGACGGAGGAGTCTAAGTCAAATCCAAGCCCGCCATTGCTGCTATAATTAAAGAGCTCGAGAATCTTCAACAGCCTTTTGCTGGCACCGTCACCGAAGAGTAAAGCCTCGACCACCCTTGAAGGAATCACAAGTTCGAATCAAGATCAAGTGTCCACCATCCTTGAAAATTTAGCTCCATGTAAAAGAAGTAAATTCTAACATTTGGTGCAAGTCTGGCAGAAGAAACCCCCCAGCCTAGTTCAAGAATAAGCCTGTGGAAAGTCAACAATTGGAGGAAACTAGAAAATCCTCCAACCCAGCTCAAGATCAAAGTTGTGGAAAGTCAACAAGCGCAACAAAATACGTGCCAATTCATCCACTACCAAAGCCAAAGATCATATACCACGTGAAGCTCCTTGTGTTCCAATTTCATTCAAGATCAAGCCACGACGGCTCTTGAAGAAATTCTCATACAAAATTCAAGAACAAGCCTCAACGGCACTTGAAGAAAACTTTCAGCCCAATTCAAGATCAAGCCTCAGCGGCCCTTGAAGAAATTTCCAGTCCATTTCAAGATCAAGCCTTGAAGGCCTTTGGATCGACATCTACATTAAGGGACTTCAAAGTGCATCTCCTACACGTGACAAGCACATGTATATGACGCGCCTTGAAGTGGGGGCATTTGTAGACATCGAAATTTCGGTGAAATAAATGTTGACAAATGCATTAAAATTACAACCTCCATTCATTTCACCTACATCATACACTTACTTCACCTACAACCTCCATTCATTTCACCTACATCATCTACGTACTTCACCAAAAAACAAAGGATGGTCGTGGTTCATTCTCAAAGTTTATAAATAGGCTTCTCTATCAAGGGATCAAATGGGAATTGACATATTCATTTCTCTACTCCCAAATTCGAAGAGAATTCCCCAAACCCTTGAAGCTATGAAACTCTAAAGCTTTCAAGCATCCAACCTCCCAAATTCTCAAGAATCCCGAAGGATCAAGAAAGCTCTCTTCGTTCTTCGTCAAATCCTTGAAGAAATCCACACAACCGTTCATCAAGATCAAGCCTTGAAGGCCCTCGAAGATCCGTTCATCCTCGTTCATCCAAAAGATCAAGCCCCGACGGCCCTTTGGATCAACAACATCAACAAATTTGCATCACTATTCATCCCTAGACTAAGCCCCAATGACCCTTTAGATCAACAACTCATTCACAAATCTACACCTTACGAAGATAAAATCAGAGGATCAAATTGTAAAAGAGATTGTAACCCTAAAATTAATACAAAATATTATTTTGTACACCTGTTGTCACAACCCGTCCCGGAATTTTAATTCCGAGGACGTGAAGTTATGAAAATGCCCTTAAACAGGACTAAGGGGCGTAAAATATGTTGTAACTTGATGATTTGGGGATTGGGTAGGATCCCACCTCCCTCAAATCTCTCCCTCATTCCCGTACCTTGTCTCTCTCTCTCTCCTCCCTCACAAACCTCTCATTCTCTCTGTAAGTTCTCTCTCTCTCCTTCGAACTCACACGGACCACCCACAAACCACCCTAAAACTATACCAACGAAGGATCTAAGACCACCATCGTACTCCTGAGGACCACACGAACACGATGGTACCAATTTCAGGTGAGTTTCACTTCGGAAAATATGGATTTCAATTTCACTGTGCGTGTGCACTGTTCATGCGCACGTAAAACTTGATGTTTTCTGGGATTTTGAAGCTTGTAGGAAGCTTGGTGAGGTCCTAAGGAAGCTCGGAGTGCTTCGTTTGAAGGATTTGGACGTCGGGATCACGAACTGTAAGTTTGGCCGAATTTTCGTATTTTTGGAAAAGTTTGATTCCGTTGTTTTTAGGCCATAAAACTAGTCCAACGTGGTAGATTATGATTAGGGCTTCATTTTGGTATAGATTACGTGAAAAATGGACGTAAGAACAAGGAGAATGACAAGTTCAAAGTTTGGCCGGAGCTTTCGGGGATTTTTCCGGCGAATCCACGGCGAGTTAGGGGTCAAGGCAGGTATGGATGTATTCGTCTCATCAATACCTTCATTTTGATATATAGTACGTCGAAAATGGTTAAGAAATGAAGAAGTTATGACACTTTGAAGTTTACCCAGAAATTCCGGCAAAACACCCACCGCCGGCGAAACCAGTCCGGCGACGCGAGGAAGAAGACGCGCGCGTGGGCAGCGCGTGAACAGGGCGCGTGGGGGCGCGTGAGAGCTCCAAATTGAGTTCTGAAAATTGTCACGCGTTCATGACGTCGTGTAGATCACCGTGGTATATTCATACACCCAAATTGAGCAACGTATGAGAAAGTTATGGACGAATGTTTGGTGTATGTGCGTTAAATAACGTCAATTTGGTTACTTTTTGTATAGGTGAAAATATTACAGAGGAAGAATGTAACCAAGCTAGGGGAGGTTCAGGGACCTATGAGACGTCGATGTGATCAGTGAGTGGGCAGTTATTTTTCAGTATATATATATATACGTATGCTTGACGTATTTTAAAAGAAATACGAATTAAATATCCTGTCATATATGCATCATATTTTAATATGTGCATTACCATAATTATGCATACTGTTGCATGGTGCTGAGGAGGCCCAGGTAAGCTACATTTCAAATACATTTGATATACGTATGAAATACGTTTGGAATACGATTGAAATACTATCATCACATGCATTAATAGCGGCATACATTTATATATGTGTATTTGGTGCTGTGGACG
Organism: Pyrus communis; assembly: GCF_963583255.1. NCBI lineage: Eukaryota > Viridiplantae > Streptophyta > Magnoliopsida > Rosales > Rosaceae > Pyrus > Pyrus communis. Next base: position 18,932,238 of record NC_084812.1, read on the forward strand.
CACAGGTAAGTGCCAGGTAAGTGGTATTCATGTTTGTATGCAATAGTAGTTTGAGATGCTTAGAGAGCTCATAATCTGCACCCCCGGTGTTAGTGCTCCCGCCCAGAGTGAGGGGCATAGCCTTCACGTGTATGTTCACCAGCACCGTATGCTCGCCTTGGATCCAAGTTAGGTGCAAGCCTGTCGTACAGACCACATTAGGTGGTTCCGACTTGTAGGTGACCCGCGATTTATCGCCCAGCTTCACGTGATCGTAGCACTAGAGCATACATATATATATTACACCAGCCTGTCGTACAGACCACGTTAGGTGGTTCCGACTCGTGTGCAGATTCAGATGTTGAGTTGAGATTGGAGCTCTATATGCAGCCGTACAGGTCACGTTAGGTGACTCCCGGCTGCCAGATTATATGTTATTGATGTGAATTATGCTTGAGCATTTACATTTATTATGAGATTCTAATGTGGCATATTCTCAAGCATGAATGGCATATTTTGGAGCATGTTTGGCATATTTGTACATACGTATATATGTTTATTTTCTGGGAAATTATACTTGTTTTACGGCGAGGGGTTACAAAGTTTTGAGAAGTGTTTGGATTTGGAAAAGAATTGTTTTGTTGACCCACTCAACTTTGTTTTGCGCCCCTCCAGGTTCAAGAATTGCAAAGGTGTGGTGACTACGAGGAATTTCAACGGTGTTCTGACAGAATGGACCAAATAAGGACTCACCTTCGGGTGTTTCATTTTAGAAGTTGTATATTTTAAAGCTTCCGTACTGTGTAAATGGTTACGTCACTCTCACGTGACGGCCAGCATGCCCTCCTTCGGGACGGGGTGTGTCACCTGTTCTTGTTTCATTCATCGTAGGAATATTCATGTTTACATGCACATAAGGATCTTTATTTTCCAAACCATGAAAAATAGGAAAAAGATGAACCATTCCATATTTGAATTCATAATTTGGCATATTAGTAGGAAAAACAATTCATGAAAGGGATGCAACACGAGTTGGATGCAAATAGTCTTTCAATGTTCTGGGTGAGGGTTTTCCTCGCCTCCAATAACTGCATGATCATCCATGTTGACAGACTCACTATCACTATCAAAAAGATCTCCAAACAAAGTTTCAATTTCAGGTTCTAGATGCTTAGCAAATATGCCTCGGTGATCACGATATCGCTTGAAAATTTAAGAAAAAAGGAAAAAAAATAAAAATACAACACAACTACAAATAAAAAAATTAAAAAAAAACTAAAACCAACACAAACAACAACAAAAATAAAAAAATACAAATAAATGGAAAGAGTGTATCGAGTGGAGAAAAATTATGCGCTCCTCGCCAAGTCGCTCCCCTTGCAACGACGCCAAAAATTGCTTGCTAAACTGATAGGAGTATATTTATGCTACTTAGCTATGTTGTTTGCTTGCATTTAGTTAGTTAATTAGTACTTATTATAGTCTTTTAAGCTATTTTCGTATGTTTGTAGGTCCTAATGGCAAAAGGAGCAAGAAAGTGCATTTTGGAGCCATTTGGAACAGTTTTGGGCATGGATTGGATAGCTTAACTATGGAGCTAAATGGATGGATGAAATTGAAGTCAAGAGGGGCTAGGAAATGCTACAAATCTAGAGAAGGAAGTTCAAATACAAAGAAGATAAGGAAAAAGCAAGAAATAAGGAACATTATCCAACTTTATCTTATCCTATCCTAACCAACCTTATCCTTTCCTAAATCAAACATTATCCTATCTTATCTTATCCAAATCAGTTTGGCTTTAATTCTAGCTATTTAGAAGGGATTAGTTATACATTTAAACACCTAATTCAGATTCTAGAAGCCTAATCCCTTTGTGTGCCGCATATAGGCCATTCCTTGGAGGTTTAGGAGTGATAGGAGCATATTTAGGTGATTTAGTTAGCTTGTTTTCTTACATTTATGTTGTTAGTTCTTAGTTATTTTAGTATTTTAAGCTATTTTCGTGTGTTTGTAGGTCTACATGGTTAAAGTAGCAAGAAAGTGCATTTTGGTGCATTTTGGAGCAATTTTGGGCATTAAATGGATTGCATATACTTGGAGCAAGATGGATGGACGAAATTGAAGTCCAAAGGAGCCTAGGAATCTGCTAAGGAGATGGAAGAAATTAATTCAAGACTTGGAAGAAAAGGAATCAACTACAAAGAAGGAAACATGAGTCAAACTTCCTTATTTTGACTTAGTCAATCCTAATCTTTTCCTACTTAATTCCCAGCTGCAAGGAGGGTTCCTAGTTGATTTGGGACACTTAAATATAAGTTTTAGAAGCATTAATCCCAGCCAAAGAAGGTTGCCGCACTTCCCTTTCCTTTTTCCCTTCCTTGCCATGCAAGGAATCACATTTCCTTTTCCTATTTCCTATTTTCTATCCATGCCGCAACTTCCCTTCCTTTTCTCTCTTAGGATTCTGATTTGTTACCCTTTCTTGGAGGATTTGGAGTCTTAAAACCTTCCCAAATTAATTAATTAATGCCTTATCCTTTCTCCCTCTATATATACACAATCTCCCGCACATATTAGAGATCCTAGACATCCATATTCATTCTTTCCATTCATTCAGCCATCATCCACCCCTTACCACCATCCAACCTATCCATCCATCACCATAATTCATACCCAAACACCCTTATGCCGCAGCAAAGAAGAAGAAAGAAGAGAGGAGAAGCCTTGGACGTTTTGGCCATTCAAGCTTGGATTGTTGGAGCGTTTCTAGGTGTAATCTATCTTAGTTTTAATGTTTAATTTATATTGTCTTTATTTTGCTGTGAACTTGAGAGGCTAAACTTGTTTTAGCTAGGGGAGACTTTGAAACCATGATTATATTTGCGATATGAATTGATTAATTCCAGTTGTGATTTCATAAATTGTGAATGAAATTTACTTAACCGTTTCATTGAGAACTTATTCTTGTATGTTGATTAAGGATGCATACTTAATTTGCATGCTTGAATTTGGTGCTAGAATATAAGGGAGTTTCATATAATCGTTACAAACTTATATTCACAAGTAGTTAAGGTTGTTTTCACAATCATGTTAAGTAAATTCCTAGCATGACTATCATGACGTCATAGTTACAAATGCTTTGTCAATACTTATGATTTTCATAGAACGTAATGATCTTTGATTGTATCTCTATTATGATGTCATGTAGGGAACTTTTGAAGAATGCTTTGGGTTGTTGAATGATGTCATCCAATCCAATAACTAAAGGAGAATCTGAGGGTTAATTAGTGATGTCACGGTTAATCTAGGGTGTTGAGGTTCATGGTTTATTGGAAAAGCAACTGGAAATCAATTTGTATGCAAGTGTGTCATGTGTGGAGAAGGACCCTCTAGCTAGCTTATCACCCATAGTTTCCCCAAATTCGTTCAAAACTTTATCTAGTTTAGTTTCTGTCATGTTTTAGTTCAAATTCATCAAAACCAAAACCCCCCTTTGTTTTAAGTATCAATTAGGTTAGAATCTGAGTTATTTTGTGTTTTTGAGTGTTTTGAGTCAAAACTAATTCTATTTTCATCCAAATTAAGTCCTAGAGTCTAGTTTGAGTCTATTTGATTGTTTTGTGTTGTTTTGAGTTTTTTCAATTTGTTTTGAGTCATATAAGTTTAGTTAAGAGTCTTTGAGTTTGTTTAAGTGTTTTTAAGCATATTTTTGTATTTTTTGAGTCAGTTTTTATTAGATTAGCAATCCCTCCTAATCCCCGGCCTAGAACGATCCCTACTTACATCTTTACTACAATTGTCAAAAGAGGGTTTAATTTGAGTGCTATTATTTATCACATCAAGGAGTTGTACTCCCTCTTCTATACCTATGCCATGAGTCCTTGTCCATTTAGGTCCAGAAATCTATCTCAAACATCCTTTCTAGAAGCCCTATCTTCCTCCTAAAAAGGTACCGCACCTATCCTTCTAGAAACCCCAAGTCTATGCCATGTATTCCCTATCCCATTCCCCTTTGGTTTCTGCCAAGCCTTAACCCTTTTCCCATTGGATTGTGCAATCTTTTTCCTTCAGAAATTATGCAAAACCTAGCCTATAAATTCAAGCTTTTGCTGCACCATTCAAACCATCCATTCACTCATTCGTTCATTCATACATTTAGCCATCAAACACCATAATTCACACCACATCACCCTAGTGCCACAAGCAAGGAAGGAAGGAGAAGAAGACTTTTGCAATCTGCCATCCAAAGAGGGTTCGAAATCTGCCATTGGAGTGTGGAGTGTTTCTAGGTGTATTCTATCCTTAGTTTTAGTTCAATGTTTATATTAATTTAGTTTTCAATTATGATGAACATGAGGAACTAATTTATTTTTAGTTTGAGGTGAATTCGAAGCCATGATTATATGTTTTATATGAATTGATTATATCCAATTATTGTTTCTTAAGTCTTGAATGTGATTTGCTTATCTAAGATATCAAAACTTGTTTATGTATGTTGGTTGAGGGTTGACACTTAATTTGCATGCATGAATTTGATGCTAGAGTATAAGGGAGTTTCACATAATAGTTATTCACTTATATTCACAAGTAGTGGAGGTTGCTAGTCACAATCGTGTTAAGTAAATCCTTGGTATGAGTCTCATGCGTTTCATAGTGATGAATGCCTTGTCAAAGCTTATGATTTTCATAGAACTTAATGACTTTTGATATGTATCTCTATCATGCGTTTCATATAGGGAACTTGAGAAAGATAATTTGGTTACGATGCGTATTCCATCTAATTCAATGTAATAAGGAAAATTTGATGGTTGATTGTGCGATGCAATTAACTTGGGGCTTTGTCATTCATAGTCTAAAGGAATAATAACTAGAAATTGGTTTATATGCATATGTCATGTGTGGAGAAGGACCCATTTAATTCACCCAAAATCGTTTTTACAAAGTGTTTTATGCAAAGTTTCTGTTTAAAGTTTATAATAAATTAAAAACAATCCCCCTTTCATTTAGTCTTGTTATTTGAGTCAAAATTTGTTTTCTTTTAGTCTTTTGAGTCAAGTTAAGTTTTATTTTCGTCAAAATCACTTGTTAGGACTAAAATTGGGTCTTTTTGATTGTTTGTTGCTGTTTTGAGTGTTTAAAGTTAGTTTTGAGTCTATAGAGTCTAATTTAGTGTTTTTGAGTCTTATTTGTGTTGATTGGCATCCCTAGTTAATCCCTGGTCTAGAATGATCCCTACTTACATATATACTACAACTGTCACAAATAGGGTTTAATTTGTGCGTCAAGTTAATTTTCACATCATAAACCCAAGTGCAGGTGTCGCGTAGCAATATAAACTTGAAGTCCGAGTGTCGTATTCCTTAGAGAGCATCAAGAAAGAATGCAGAATTTATCGAGACTGAAATAAAGAACAATATAGAATGAGATGTAACTTATAGAAGAAGGATTCAGTAATTAAAAACACTAAAGCATCAGGGTTCCACCTGCATACAACTATGCAATTTCACTATTCGATTCCTTTTTATAGCTCAATTGAGGTACCAACAACGAGTTCATTGAACCAGAAAATATAGCAATTAAGTTTTCCTCATATAAAACTACTTGAAAAGTGATTTTCATTGTAGATATTCAAAACAAACGCCCATTCAATTCCTTGTAGGAATAATCCCAAATATAATTTGTACCTACGGCAACAAAATATTAAGAAATTACTCCGTCGAAATCGTACCAATCTACTAATTTATTCAATTCTCTAAAAGCATGAATGTGAAACAAAACTATAGGAAAAACATGATTAAACCTATGAATCATAACCTACATTCATCAATCCAAAAATAGAATAAATCATAAATGTCATTGAACATCCACAACATAAAATTGACAATGAAACTCCAAAATAGAATCAAAATAATAAAACTACACAATCGTAGTACAGGTTTCCTCCCTAGCCCTAACTAGGAAGATTAGTTCTCCATATAACAAAATAGAAAAAGAAAAACTCTAAAAAAATTAAAAAAATATGAAAGAAAAAGTTAATGGGAAAATGGGAAACGGTTGAGCTGCAGCCCAGCCAACCTTCTCAAATCCTCCTTGAATAATGATCAATGATAAGCCTTAATGCCAAGCATAACTCAGCCGTTCCTTTTTCATTCTGTTCCTTCTCCCTTCTGTTTCATTTCCTTTCAGTAACCGACAAAGACTTAATCACCGTCTATTATCTTGTGCCTCATCCTTTTAATTGCCTTGCCTCATTTTCATGGTCTTGCAAAATAAAATTAATATAACACAAGTCAAAATTTAAACAAATTAGATATAAAACCTATTTGACCAGTTATACGTGATAAAGCACAAATTTAATAAATTACTAGAGAAAAACATGTAATGAGTATAATCAAAGCGCATTAGGCATGCAATTTTGAACAATTATCAGACGACTTCCTTTTCATTAAGTTCATTGCATATATGTTCAGGTTTGAAGTTCATCAATGTGGATCGTGCTTTTGCTGAGAAGCACTATGAGGACTTGTCCGATTGCCCTTCGTCATATTCTGACTTGTATGAGTGTGGCAATGCAGTGCCTATTTCCTCGGAACCTTAGTCTTGTTAAGAAGTGCTGGTCTTGCTTTCTGCCCTTTCGAAACAAGCTTCAGATTGAGTGTTTCATTAACTTATTTGGATGGAGGGCTTTATAATCTGAGAATTTGTGGAAATAAAAATTACTTTGAATGACAACCCCCATTGCCACTTTATCTGCCCCCACTATCACCGTTGCCACCACCTCTACTCGTTATCATTGATTGAATGTCTTTCATAAGGTGTCGGAAGAATATGCAACGATTTTTTCCAAGAAATTCCCAACAAAAAATACACACTATGCCTTCTTTTATATCGAATTGATCATAACCACTACCTACATTCCATGAAATTGTGCACCACAAACAGGAGGTAATAAAAAGACCTGCAATTCCATAGAAAGACTCACGATACCTTGTGGGGAAAAATAAATATTTGCTAAGGAAATAAAGATATAAATTTCCTATCAAAATTATTGGACCTTCCAACCAATAAAAACCCTAATGAACCTAAAAAAAAAAAAAACGAATAATGGTCCAACAAAAATTACTTGTCTTTCAAAACCACCACTACCACCATTGTCAAGCCACCACTCCACCCGTACCACCAACCTCAACTTCATTACCTTCATCCCTACAACCTAGCCACGGTCATCACCACCACCGCCACCTTGGCGAAACCTGGTAACATATTTAGGTCGTCAAACCCAAATGCTTACTTCCAGATCCAAATAGTTTGTGACCAAGGAGTTGAGTCTTGCCGTATTAATATTTGGTAGTCATTTCTTTTGTCACAAGGTATCGAAAATACACAAGGGATATCGATTTTGTGTTGATGCATCACAATTGCAAATATTCTCTTTTTCCAGCCTCGGTGGGGTGGGGTGGGGTCGGTGGGGTGGGGCGGGGCAGGGCGGGGGGTTTTCAAGTGCTCCGCCTGCCACCGATGATCATTTATCAGTCATCAAACAATAATAATATTCCAGAAAGAAAGCCACTCAAAAGTCTAAATCAAAACAGAAAAATCTCATTCTACATTCCACATTCCAAATATCAGGTAACTGCAGGTAACAAACATACCTCTCGATCTATCCATGTATTCTTCAACATCCCCTAGACCGTGGGACAACTGACAAGGATGCTTCTCCACTCTCACCCCAAATCTATATTCTGTATTTCAAACCTCAATCACCATCAGACTTGTTCCAGCCTCTTAACTCGACAAACTAAAACCAAAACCCTTTCCAAGAATCTTTGACAACATGCCGACTCGCTGCAAGAAAATTTCACGAGTACAAACATCATCTAGTTAGAAATAACAGTGCTGCCGATGACCATGTAACTAGTTGTGACCAACGATTACATAGACTCTACGACAAGCTTCTACACTATCGGGAAAGAAGGCTATATGAAGGCAAGTCTTCCAGCCATGTTACGTCTTCAAGCACTAGTTCTTTTTCCAACTGCCGGCGTGTGGACTTCATCACTGTCTGTTAACAAATCAAGAAGGACAAAATGTCAGCACAACAAACGATCAAATCCCAAACGTGTGAAGCATAATAAACTTTGCCCCGATCCAAACCTCCACATACAAGTGTGAAACTTCTACAAGATCCAATTTGTAACCCAAACACCACTTTTATATATAAAATTCACCCCCAGACTCAGGACACGATGACTGGTGAGGTTTTTCGTTACCCACACGTTAATGTCACTATTCTCACAGCATTTGGGAAACTGAAGTTGACTAGAAGGTTATAAAATGTATCATAAGATTAGCCACAAATGCAGATAAAGGGAGGGCTTCTTGAAAAATACGTACATTAAAATCCATATAGGATGCACGCATAGAAAGCCATTGATGATCCATTAGCTTGAATGTGATGCAATAGATAAGATCGAACGCGGATTCATTTTCTGTCAAATGAAAAGAAAAAAACATTATTACATTGAACAAAATACATGAAACAGCACATTCAAGCTGAAATTACCTGCTAGAAACTTCAAGAAAGTAGCTCCCACCAGTGTTCGTGGTTTGACTGCACATAAACAACACTGTCAACAGACAAAAAAACATAAAAAAACACAAAAGCTATTATCTACAACAAAATTCACTACCACTATACTTTCTATTCCTCAAAGGTTTTGCGTTATCGAATTTACAATTATATCTATCACTAATAGATAGGGCAAACTTCACACATTTATAGTGGCATTTAACGAAAAACATTTTCAATGAGCAAAATATATGGTTAATGCTTTACTTTCAATATAGGTATTGCTAGCATTCTAGGAAGACCTTACAGTGACTATGTACAAACCAGTACCAGGAAATACATATGAATGCTCAAAACTTTAATTGATAAGTCAACTCAAATCTACAATGCACGCAAAAGAACAAGAAATCAATATTCGAGTGAGCATGGTGCATTGCAGCAGATTTTACAACTCGAAAAGCACAGCTAGATCCAATATTACAAAAGATTTCAATTGTTGGAAAATGGAAATATTCGAGAAAACTATGAGTGAATGAACAAGAAAGAAAAAATACCAACCGGCTTCAAGATCGAGCATCTGAATGAGCATGAATGTGATATTCACACCAGCAACAGCAAATGGGTATTCCCACACAGACCTATCACCTTCTTGCTTTCGAAGAAGATCCTGGAAAGATTTCTACAATGAAAGTATTTACTTTCAATGAGACACGAGTAGCTTATAAGATAGACCTACTGCAGTTACCTATTGGGCACCACACATGCAAGAATAGCCAAATAGAGATGCATATTACTACACACTCACACACAGAGGAATGATGCTGGATACACGAAGCAAAAGGTGTGGTAGCATATAAATGACAAGAACATTTTTTGTCACAACAGAAATAAACAGAGAAGTACATAAGAAAACTCAAGGGAAATAAAGACGCACATTAACTTATAGCAACACTTCACAATTTACCAGCCACTGCATGTATTGTCCATGCCATGGTATGTGAAAATACTAACTTGCATGGTTGGAAAAATCAGAGGCTTTAAATCTGGGAGCAAAAATACAACCTATGACCAGAACTTGTATTCAAGTATTTTGACTTCTGTCTTTTGTGATTTCAAGATAACATACATATATGCTTTCACATATGTCAAGTCTGCAATGCGGCAGTTTTCAATGCTGTTGATCACATTACTTCACCAAATGGTCAGTGTGACCAATAGGTTAACCACATCTGACAGGTGAAAACTGTATTGTGTACATAAATGTGTATGCCAAAGAGAGAAAGGGAGAGGGAGAGGAGCAAGAGATCATACCGGGAAAGTCCTAGCAAAGTACAACAAATTCTCCAATGAAATAAAACCACCACCCCTGCAGAAAATTCAACTGTCAACAATTAGTAACGAAATAAAGTAGTAGAAAGAGAAACAAAAGAGCTAGCAACAAATGAGGTGTCCAAATGACAATGAAGATATTAGAATTACCTGAAATCTGTAGATGGATCTTTCCCTTGCCAACCCATTTCCTTCCATTGCTCAGATATTAAACCACGAAGTTCTTCTTCAGGAAAGGAAGCATTCCACAAGGCCCTCAAAGCTTCCTAAAGTAAACCAGAGAAGTAGATCTAAGTATGTTGATGAACTATGCGCACAAATAAAAAATGAAAAAATCATGCAAATCCTCCCCAAATATAATTAGGCTTACTGTAGTATAATGGACTCTGTGAATTAATATATACCTGATGCTCAGGAACTGAACTGTCGTAGGAAACATCTATACGGCTCTGTAGCCTAATCAGGCATTCCTCCTGAAAAAATCAAGGCAAACATAATCAATATATTCCTCCCAAGAAAAATAAACACAGAAATCTAGAGGTGTTAAATTTATAATTCAGCTCTATGCATAACAAGTCCATGTGCGATTAATGTATGAAAGGATCCGAAAAATGGGAAACTGGAAATATTTCACTCAGAATATTTCAGTAATTAACTAAAACACTGGAGAAAACTAAAGCGAAAAGTAAGGACTTAATCCAATACTGGCACATATAATGGATAGACAGAGTTCATTCAATTGCAAGCATATTACCTGGACAGTGGTTAAATCAAAGGAGGGCCGAGCATCACTCTCTCTTCTCTGTGCACACACACAAGAAAGACCACGGCCGAGCCATGCTGCTGATCCTGCTACAACTTCAGCTGTACAAAACCAAACACCAAACAATTAAGAAGAGAGTTTCCGAACCCTCAAAGAGAAGCTGTATATACTGCAAAATGATTAGATAAAAGCTGCATGTACTATAAGAACAGCGTGCAGCAACCGACAATTGTTTGTAAGGTTTCTAGAAGATGATGGATGTTAATATCTATAAGTGTTTCATTCAAGCCACCACCATAGATTGTGCATAATGGAGCAGCTAAACTGCTGCAATGACGATAAACTAGGCAATGTTGTTAAAATTCAAGATAGTACTATTAAGATAATAAATAATGTGATATTCAACATTACTACGAGAAGCTCAATCAATCTCAAATAGCAGATCTAAGCTCCCAAAAATATTTATAAAAACGGAGAAATGCCGAAGGAGATAAAGTTCTATAGAGAGATATAGAGAGAGTAGGAAAGCAAAAATAAATAGAAAAACAAAAAGCGAAGAAAAATAGAAGAGAGAAAAGAAGTGGACTACCAGAAGTTGAATGGCAGGTGTCGCCGCCGCGGTCGAGACCTTGAGAAATCCTCCGAACGGCGACGAATGAGCCTCCTCCTCTATCGTCCATGGTACTCATCTAGTACACCACAACCTCAATCCAAAATCCGCAATTAGATCAATCACCAGAGGTCCTAGGTATTTTCTCTCTCTCGGTCTCGCCGGAACATTGAGCGAACCGGAAATGCAGCGCGAACCGGCACTGAGCCGCCGAAATTGTGCTAAACTTGAAGAATAAGGACCGGAGCTTCTGGTTCTCTGCCGGCGAAGATGAATGAGCTCGATCGGAGGCAGAAGTGAAAAAGAAGACGAGCGAAAGAGGGACGGAGATGGAGGCGGCGAGAGGAGGGAGGGAGGGAGAGAGAGAGAGTGTAAGAAGTGGTTCTTGGAGGAATGGGAGAGAATCTTGAAGGGAAAGCTAGGGTTTCTCGAAGATCTGGGAGTCTGATTCCATCGCAGAGTCAGTTACGAAGCTCTCTCTCCTGCTCTATCTCTTTCTCTCTCTCCCTCTCCCCCTCCCTCCTGTAGGCGTTGGCGTCGTTTTGTTTGCTTAAAGAGAGGGGGAGTGAAGGGATGGGGATTAAAAATAACATGAATATAAAATATTAACGTAACTTAACCGTCACCATTCACATAGGAGGAGATATAAAAAAATGTAAAATTTAGATATATTAAGTTACATTATTGCCCATCATTTTTTTTGCGTGAAAAAAGACTAATTTATCTTTTAACCCTCTTTTGGTTGATAAAGAAGGTTTCATTAATTAGTAGAGATTTGCCCTTTTTTGTTGGAAAAGATATTTACCACCAGTAAAGAAAAGGAGCGCACTATATTTCACTTTTCCCGCTCTATCACCATCAAATATCATCCCGCGTTTATGATTTCGTTACTTCTGAAATTAAACCCCCAAAAAAATTTCGAGAATTTAAGATGGAGACTTGGTGACACACCCCGACCGAGATCAGGGCATAGCGACCGTCACGTGGAAGTGACGTAACCATGTGCACAGTGCGGAAGCTAATAAATAAATAAAAATAAAGTACGAATAAATAAAAACCAGCTACACACAAAGTAAGAACATACATGTGCAAGCGTAAGTGTGAAAACAAAGTTCAGAGCACGAAGACCTAATGCAGTCCAGAAGAAACAACATTACATAAACACACCCAAAGGTGGTCCTACATTGGTGAGAATCTGTCAGATATGCCGAGAAAATCCTCGGGGGAGTCACCACAAGTGCTAGCCAACTAGAACCTGGAGGGGCGCAAAACAGAAAGAGTGAGTGGGCGAAAACAAAGCTTTTCAAAAACAAAGTTCTGACCCCTCGCCGTAAAACCTGTATACTTCCCAGAAAATAACATATACATATATATAAATCATGCTCAGAAATATGTCATGCCAAATGCCTTGATATAGAATGCAAGTACTCAGGTAATGTCAAATTAATGTCATGTAATCTGTCAGCCGGAGTCACCTAACGTGACTTGTACGGCTGAATTTAGAGCTCAAATCTCCATCTCACTAACTATACCTGCACACGAGTCGGAACCATCTAAAGTGGTATGTACGATAGGACTGGGTGTATAATAAGTACGCTTAAGTGCTACGATCACGTGAAGGCTGGGCGAATAATTGCGGGTCACCTACGAGTCGGAACCACCTAAAGTGGTCTGTACGACAGGACTGTGCACCTAACTTGGATCCAAGATGAGCGTGTGGTGCGGGAGGTGAACATCACGTGAAGGACTGTGCCCAACTCTGGGCGGGAGCACTAACACCGGTGGTGCAGGTTATGAGCTCACTATGCATCTCAAATCACTACTGAACATAAGCATAAACCATACTCACCTGGCACTTACCTGTGCGCCCGCAGCACCAACATACAAATATATATATGCTACTAATAATGCATAAACAAACAGCAAACATAATGCATGGCATATAAATGTATAAACGTTTCCATTCACTTTCTGGGAAAAACATAAGTATATAGGTATATACGGAAAACCAAAAGCCCACTCACTGGTATGTAGAAGGGTCGTAACCCCTTTGCCTCGAGTGACCGTGCTCGTCCTCGGGATAGGTCTCATCTATATGCGAAATAACTATAAAAACATTAATTTTAAAGCACATAACCAACCTTACGAAATAACTTATCATACAATGCTCAAATGGGGTGTATGAATACACCAACGTGATCTACTCAACCTCAGGAACATCCCCATATTTTTAGAAAAATTTTCCAACGCCGCCCACGCGCAGGCACGTGCCTGGCACACTAACGGCGTCAGTTCACGCCGTCAGGAATATTCCGTTAAATCTAACTGATGCCGTTAACGCCGTTAGGAATATTTCGTTATCTTCTCCGGCCAAACTCTGGCGTCGTCGCCGGCGCTAGAAAACCGGGAAATTTTTAAAACCTTGTATCTTCTTCGTTTTTCAACCAAATTTCACAAAATTAGTACCAAAATGAAGCTTACAACAAGAGGAACAAATCCACGGAAACTCGCATAGAAAACACCACCAACTCCGGCCAAACTTGTAACTCATGATCCCGACGTCCAAAACCTTCAAATGAACCACCCCGAGCCTCCTAAGGACCTCACCAAGCTTCTTACAAGCTTGAAATTCCAAAAAACACAAGAATTAACGTGTGCATGAACAGTGACCAAATCGGGGAATCCCGAGTTCGACGTGAAAGCGAAGGTATCCTTACTTGAAATGTCACATCTTGGCCTTGGGCGAATCACTTCCCGGGCCCGCTCCACCACTGTAGCACGATATTGTCCGCTTTGGGCTTTCCATTCCCTCACGGTTTTGTTTTTGGGAACTCACGAGCAACTTCCCAGTAGGTGACCCATCATGGGATTACTCTAGCCCCCTTCTCGCTTAACTTCGGAGTTCCTACGGAACCCGAAGCCAGTGAGCTCCCAAAAGGCCTCGTGCTAGGTAGAGATGGGAATATACATTTAAGGTTCACTCCCCTGGCGATGTGGGATGTAACAATCCACACCCCTTAGGGGCCCGACGTCCTCGTCGACACACACACGGCCAGGGTTAGGCCCTGATACCAATTGTCACATCCCGGCCCGGGGCGGATCACTTCCCAGGCCCGCTCCACCACCGTAGCATGATATTGTCCGCTTTGGGCTTACCATTCCCTCACGGTTTTGTTTTTGGGAACTCACGAGCAACTTCCCAGTGGGTTACTCTAGCCCCCTTGTGGCTTAACTTCGAAGTTCCTACGGAACTCGAAACCAGTGAGCTCCCAAAAGGCCTCGTGATAGGTAGAGATGAGAATATACATTTAAGGATCACTCCCCTAGGTGATGTGGGATGTCACATGAAATGGGTATAGTTGAACTCCTAAGAACCTCACGAGCACGAATATGTAATTTGTTTCCTCGATCTGTGAAGGTTTCAATGGTTTTGGGTGTCGTCCGTACAAAAAGAATAAGAGAGGGAGAGAGAGAGAGCTCAGAACAGGGTAGAGGGAATAGGGGAGAGGGGTGATGATGATGATGGATGTGTGGCTGGGATGCAACTAACCAAAAACCCAAAACAACCACACAAACAACAATTATCCATTAGGGGCAAAACCGTCATTTCACCCCTACGGTTCGAAAAAAAATCCGGAACGGGCTGTCACAACCTACCCACCTTAAAAAAATTTCATCCCAAAATTCAAAACAACGACTCACAGTAACCCCTAGCGATCAAGGAACAACCGAGTATACAAATCTCTCATCCGATCTTCAGTTTCCCAAGTAGCCTCCTCCACGGAATGATTCCTCCACAAAACTTTCACCAAATTCACCGTCTTGTTCCTTAGAACATTTTCTTTCCAATCTAGAATCGTCACTGGTTCCTCATCATAAGTCAAATCCGGATTGATTTCCAAGGGTTGAGGAGGTATCACATGAGACGGATCTGCAACATAATTTCGAAGCTTGGACACTTGAAAAACGTTATGTACTTTAGCTAACTCAGGAGGCAACTCCAGCTGTAAACTACCTCACCAACTCGCTCAGTGATCATGCACAGTCCGATATACCTGGGACTCAGCTTTCCCTTCTTTCCAAACCGTACGACGCCTCTCCACGGTGAAAGCTTCAAAAATACCCAATCACCAATCTCATACACTCTGTCAGTAGCATGTCGATCTGCTAAACTCTTTTGCCTATCCTGAGCCACCTTCAGGTTAGACTTGATTACCTGAACATTTTGAGTAGTCTCCTCAACAATCTCGGGGCCCACCAAAACTCTTTCTCCGACCTCTGACCAACACAAGGGTGTGCGACAAGATCTACCAAACAACGCCTCAAATGGTGCCATGCCAATACTCGAATGAAAGCTGTTGTTGTAAGCAAATTTCATTAAATCCAACCGCTTGTGCCAAGCATCACCAAACTGTAACACTGAAGATTGCAACATATCCTCCAACGTTTGAATGGTTCTCTTTGACTGTCCATCTGTTTGAGGATGATACGTCGTACTATAAAGTAGTCTCGTACCCAACGCTTCCTAAAACGCCACCCAAAATTTAGATGTAAATCTTGGATCACGATCCAAGATAATACTCACAGGGACACCATGGTACTTCAAGATCTTCAAGATAAACAACTCAGCTAATCGGCCCAAAGAATACTTCTCCCTCACTGGAATGAAATGTGCTGACTTAGTAAGCCAATCAACAATCACCCAAATGCCGTCAAAACCATTATGTGTACGCGGAAGCTTGTACACAAAATCCCTAGTAATATTTTCCCATTTCCACTTTGGAACGGGAAGCGGCTACAATAACCCAAACGGCTTCTTCCTTTCCGCCTTAACTTGCTGACAATAATAAAATGGTCGAATGGTATGATACATTTTAGTTGCTCCTGGATGCATAGCATAAGCCGAGATATGTGCTTCATCGAGAATTGCTTTCTTTAAATCTAAATTATTAGGCACAAACATCCTACCCTCCTGCATCAGCATGCCATCCGAATCACGAACTCTGAGGTCTTTCATCCTCCCTTGATCTCGAGCTTGGATTAATCCTTGAATTTCTTCATCAGCTACCTGAGCTTCAAGCACCTAGTCAACTAAAATTGGCCTGACTTGAAAATTAGCAAGTAAAGCCACCTCTCGATCTTCTGCCTCCAACCTCACTCCCGTGGATCTTAAGTCTGCCAAAAGAGGAACGCGGCTAGCGTACAATGCATTGATACGGCCCTGAGACTTCCTGCTAAGTGCATCAGCCACTACATTTGCACGACCAGGTTGATAATCAATCGTGCAGTCATAATCACTCAGCAGCTCCATCCACCTCCGCTGGCGAAGATTAAGATCCCTCTGCGTAAAAAGATACTGAAGACTCTTATGATCTGTAAAGATCTTACATTTCTCTCCATAAACGTAATGTCTCTACAACTTCAACGCAAAAATAATGGTTGCTAACTCCAAATCATGTGTAAGGTAATTCAACTCATGAGGTTTCAATTGTCGTGAAGTATAAGCAATTACCCTACCATGCTGCATTAACACACATCCCAGACCATTCAAAGAAGCATCACTATAGACCTCGAAATCACCACTATTGTCCGGAAGCGCCAAAACAGGTGCATGAGTGAGACAATACTTCAACTGCTGGAAACTCTGCTCACACTTATCATCCCACTCAAATTTAACGTCTTTCCTCGTTAACCTCGTCAGTAGTAAATCAATCACAGAAAAATCCTTAACAAACCGTCGATAATACCCTGCTAAACCAAGGATACTCCTCACCTCAGTGACGGTTCGCAGTTGCTCCCATTTCTCCACAGCTGCCACCTTTTGAAGATCCACCAAAATTCCCTGAGTTGAAATGATGTGCCCCAAAAATGCAACTTGGTCTAACCAAAACTGGCACTTGCTAAACTTAGCATACAATTGGTGTTCCCTCAACCTTTTCAACACCAAAGTAAGATGTCGAACATGCTCCGCTTTAGATTTAGAGTATACCAGAATATCATCGATGAAAACAATAACAAACCTATCCAAATACGGCTGGAATACTCGGTTCATCAAATCCATAAAAGCAGCTGGTGCATTCGTCAATCCAAATGGCATAACCAGAAACTCGTAATGACCATAACGAGTCTTGAAAGCCGTCTTAGGAACATCATCCCTACTAATCTTCAGCTGATAATATCCATACCTCAAGTCAATCTTGGAGAATACACAAGCACCTTGAAGCTGATCAAATAAATCATCAATACGCGGCAACGGACAACGGTTTTTAATTGTTACCCGATTCAATTGCCTGTAATTAATACATAGCCTCAAAGTTCTGTTTTTCTTTCTCACAAACAACACTGGAGATCCCCAAGGTGAAGTACTAGGCTGAATAAAACCCTTATCCACTAATTCCTGCAACTGAACTTTCAATTCCCTCAACTCAGCAGGAGCCATACGATAAGGAGTCAAAGATATAGGATTAGTACCTGGAAGCAACTCAATGGTGAACTCCATGTCTCGGTCTGGCGGTAAACCAGGTAAATCCTCAGGGATAGGAAAATGTCTAACTACCCTTACATCTGTAAACACGAAAAATTCCTGCAACAAGAAACAAGAATACTGTGTACAAAATATATTTTGTATTAATGATTTTGGGGTTACAATCTCTTTGTAATTTGATCCTCTGATTCTATCTTCGTAGGGTGTAGGTTTGTGGATGAGTTGTTGATCCAAAGGGCCGTCGGGGCTTGGTCTAAGGATGAACAGTTGATGAACGGATCTTCAAGGGGCGTTGGGCTTGATCTTGAAGAATGGGTGTATGGGTTTGTTGAGGTTGTTGATCCAAAGGGCCGTTGGGGCTTGATCTTAGGATGAACGGATGATGAACACTTTCTTCAAGGGGCCGTCGGGGCTTGATCTTGAGTCAGTTGGAGTTCTTCAAGGGCCGTTGGGGCTTGGCCTTGAAGGAGGATTTTACGAAGAATGAAGAGTGTTTTCTTGATCCTTCGGGATTTGCTTGAGAGCTTTAGAGTTTCGAGGCTTCAAGGTTTTGGTGTGATGTAAATTCCCTTATTTCTTTCTTTCTTCCTTTCTTTCTCCTTTCTTTCTCCTTTCTTTCTCCTTTCTTTCTCCCTTCTTTCTCCTCCTGAAATGAATGCCTTGGCTTCCTATTTATAGAATTCCAAAACTTGATTTTTGGATTTAAATAATCAGATGAAATAAATCATTTCTGCCAGGTATTGACACGTGTCCTATTTGATGACCTTTCCAATTTATTTCGATTTTTTGTTGAGTCACACGCTACATGTAAAATTTATGTGACACGTGAGCGTTGAAATTTTAATTATTGGTCAACATTCATTTCACCGAAATTTTGATGTCTACAAATGCCCCCACTTCAAGGCGCGTCGTAGACATGTGCTTGTCACGTGTAGAAGATGCGTTTTGAAGTCCCTTAATGTACATGTCAACCTAAGGGCCGTCGAGGCTTGATCTTGAGTTCGACTGGAAATTTCTTCAAAGGCCATCGAGGCTTGATCTTGAGTTCGACTGGAAGATTTTCTGGTTTCCTTCAATCGTTGATTTTCCACAAGTTTAATCTTGAACTGGGCTGGAGATTTCTTCAAGGGCTATCGAGGCTTGATCTTGAGTTCGATTGGAAGATTTTCTGGTTTCCTCCAATCGTTGATTTTCCTTTGTGCTACTCTTGAACTGGGCAGCAGGATTCTTTTGGTCTCCCCCGAAGGTCTGAGCTTACTCCTTTTATCTGTTTCTTTGTTCAATCTCTCCAATTCGTATTGAAGAGGGTTAGAGGATAGCTCAGCATATGCAGTTGTTGCTTGTCTCCACATGCCTCAATGTATCATTTTCACTTGCCTTACTTGCTCCCCTTTGCAGAAGTGGTCCCTTCTCTGGAAGTGTATCAACCGTTGAAGATGACTACTCGAGAGCAACGCTAGGTAAGCAACCAGGGAATAGATTCCAGGCAGTCGGTTCCAGATCAGAAAACTGACTCCAAGTGCCGGCTGATTGCTTCTTTCACTTTGCCATGCGAGTAAGAACAAGGATAAAGAAAAAGACAGGGAAAAAGCATGATATGAGATACCTTTGCTTTCAAAGAAGCAGCGAATGAATCAGCACATACATTTGTTGTGCTTGTCTCCACATGCTTCGATGTATCATTTTCACTTGCCTTACTTGCTCCCTTTGCAGAAGTGGTATTTCCTTATGCAGGTTTGGCATCTTCTCTTGTAGTATTTGTCCTCTGATGCAGGAGTTGAATGCAAACCTTGCATTTGAATGGACCATCACTTCTTGGTGGCAGCGCAAGTTTGAGTGGAGGTTCCGACATATTGCTTTCTCTGTCCTTGTCCTGGCAGGTGAGAACAAGGGCAAAGGAAAAGACAGGGAAAAAGCATGATATGAGATACCTTTGCTTTCGCCCTTGATGATATGGGATACTTTTGCTTTTGAAGAAGCAGCGAATGAATCGGCACATATATTTGTTATGCTTGTCTCCACATGCTTCGATCTACCATCTCCTCTTGGCTCATCTGTACTCCAGGTATCTGGTATCTTCTTTGGGGAAGAAGAACAAATTGAGTATTTCGAGAGGCTTTGCTGGGAGTGCACCCTCAGAGGTGAGGAAGAGTTGGGCATTTTCTTTAGGTCTGCCTTGCCATAAGAGACGAAGGTCGACATATATAGGGATTTCTTAATAGCGAGTGGTGGTCTTGTTCTTTTACCCTTGTCGACAAACGTCTCTTCGATATCTGAACGACGCCTCTTCGATTTCTGAACGACGCCTCTTCGATTTCTGAACGAGTGCCACTTTTGACAAAGTTGCATGCGTTTTCTGAAAAGCAAAGAAAGCGTTGCTAAACTTTGCGCTTGTCGGCTAAAGACATGTAGTTGCGATGATGGCCTCCACGTGTTTTCGACTTTGTCAGATATCTTTTGACAAAGTTGAACGCGTTTTCTGAAAAGCCGCGAACGCGTCGCCGAACTTCACGCAGGAAAATCCAGATTTTTTGAATCGGTGGTCGTGTCGCTTGGCTTTTTATAGAGGTATCGATCACCTCCAACATGCACACTTTGAAGATCGCCCGTTTGTGAAAATCGTCTTCGGCCCTTTGAAATTTAACTCCATCCACCCCTTCTCTTTGAACACTTTTGAAAAATGGCAAACCCATCGAACCTTAGCTTAGACTTGAGTCTCAGCAGTGATACGGGCGCGCCGCGTCAAGGTAACGTATGACGCCCTTCTTTCTTATCTTCTAACGGTCCTCTTACAGGTGAAGACTCCGTGATGCAGGACGCCACAACAGCTACAATAGTAGCTAGGAACCTCCTCACTCCAAAAGATAGTAGGCTGCTGTCAGGACGGTCCGATGAGTTGGCCGTTCAAGAGTCCCTCACTCTTAGTGTTCAGTGTGCGAGCTCTGTGTCCAACATGGGCCAACGCCTGCTTGCTCGGTCCCGTCAGGTGGAATCATTGATGGCAGAGGTGGAAAATCTTAAGCAGGAGATCAAACAGCTTAAGTACGAGAATAGAAGTTTGCACGTGCTTGCAAATAACTATTCGTCGGGCATGAAGAGGAAGCTTGATGAGCTGCAAGAATCTGAAGGTCGGATTCATAGTGACCGTCAAAGGTTTGCGGCTTATCTCCAGAGGCACCTTTTTCCTGGGTCATCCAGCGTTCCACCAAGTATTGAGGCCTAGAATGCTCTAGCTCCGATGCCTTCTGCTCCGATGCCTCCCGCTCCGAGAGTTTTGCCAAGTAATGGGGCTTCACGTGAACATCCTTTGTGAAAGCTCCATTTTTTTTTTTTTTGTACGCACTTGTAATTTCTTGGAGATTAATGAACATGCTTTATTTTATTCAGTGTATTAGGCTAAATACAGATAAAACATATACATCACTTTTTTTTTTTTTTTTTTTTCGGTGGCACTGATCCACCAAAGATTTTTTTTTTTTTTTTTTTTTTTTCGCCCCAAAGATTTTATTTTTTTTTTTATTTTTTTTTTTATGTTGGATAGTGGCCAACTTGGCTATGCTTTTGGCTAGACAACAACTTGCAAATGCTTTTGGCTATAAAAAATTATAAAGGAAGAAAGGGAGAAACATATTTCCTTGTTTTGGGGAGAAAAAACAGGAAAATGTTTTTTGTTTTTTTGTTTTTCTTCAACACCCGTGAGTTGGTTTAAGTGAAGTTAAATAGCCTTTGAAGCAAAGGGAAAAGTGAAGATAGCTTATTTCGGTTTTGGAGAAAATAGAGAAGAAGAGAGAGCTCAATAATCTGCTGAGAAAAAGAAAGAAGCTGCAAATAGAGAAGAGAAGCTGCTGCTTCATTTGGTTAGTAATCATCTACCAAAGTAGTTGTTGTTGTAATAGCTTTGAGCTATATGTATAGAGAAGAAATTATTCATTATATTTCTTCCTCTATTTGTTTCTTTGGTGTGTGAGAGCTTTTGGGTGTATTGGGTTATTTGGGCTGTGAGATTGCCAACACTTTGTAAACTCTCATTTGGTTGATAGTGGATTATTGGGTGAGCTCCTACTGCTCCGAGGACGTACTTTAGTTACACTGACTGTGGAGGAACCTCGTTAAAATCTTTGTGTCTTTTATATTTTGTTCTTGCATTTTTTTTTTTTTTTATTATTTTTTTTTATATGGTGATCTGCAGAGGCTGCCAAACCGACGAAGAACCCAGGAACGCGTAAATTGGTGGTGTAGAAAGAGTGGTGTTGTGCAAAGATTGCAAAGGGATTTTGCTGTGTAATGCCTTTTGGTCACAGTCTTCCCTTGGTAGTGACGTTGCCATGCCTCTTGCCGCTGCTTGGAGCTTGTTGCAGTGTGTCACTTTTACCGTGCGGGGTTATGCAAAAGACTGCAGCGAGTTTATGTTGTGTAGTGCCTTTTGATCATAATTTTCCTCGGTGGTGACGTTGTTGTGCCTCTTGCTGCTGCTTGCTGCACCGTCATCGCTGCACTATTCGCTGCACACCATTGCACTGTCTGTTGTCCTGCTGTTCAAGTTTTGTGGCTGTTTTTTTTTTTTTTTTTTTTTTTTGTGGTCATGGTATTTTTCAAATGTTTTAAGAGCAATACCATCACCATTCTCGCGAACGAAAATGATTCGCAAGATAAGGGAACAACGCTGAAGATTTACGCCCCACTGACTGGCCTTAAGGCGCTTGCTCTTCCTACAAAAGACAACTCCATGCATATTAAGTCGTGGTCTTCTGAAGTATCTTGGAAGGTGGCAAACTTTGTTCGATCAAATACGGAGAGGGAGGCGTGCACATCGGGGATTCTTATCTTGAACCCTTCGCACCATGCTCGTGACAATCATCCGACTTCGTTTAAGCTTCTCGGAGATCACATCCGCAGCGGAGCTATGGCTTGGAATGATGCCTTGTCGACTACCGGAGAAGCTGTTTTTTATGAGACTTATTGGGAGTGGCTTGAAGATGTCTTGGGCCGATCTAAACATGTGCTTACTAGCATGGGCCTTTACCATGCCGTGTACGCGTCTTTGTTTAGTTATGATCTCCATCATTCTGTCCTTCATGCGTTCTTCGAGCATTGGTGTTCAGCGACTAACACGCTTCATACAGCTCAAGGAGAGATGTCAATTTCACTTTGGGATCTCCACAAGATAGGGGGATTGCCAATCCAAGGTAAGTTTTATGACGAGGTCGTTCCTAGTGCGGAGGAACTTTCTCTCTGCAATAACCGAGGATTGCCTGCGAGTTGTCGTTGTTTATTTTGGGCATATCACAAGCTTTCCCAAGATGCTCGAAGTAAATCAGGCGTGAAGATTTCTTCATGGATCCGCTTCTGGTATTGGGAGGACACAAGGTACAAGAAGTCCTCGAAGAGAAGAAGTTGCAACAAAACCACTAAGCCAAAGGGAGACTCATATCCATCTGGTGTCATTGGTTCAGCTAGGCGCCGTTCCCCTGCCGAGTTGAGAGCGTTTGAGGACCTTGGCATAGCATCAGAGCATGTGGAAGAATCTTACCTAGCTGCTTTCTTAGCTTGTTGGCTTTGTAAGTTTGTTTTTCCAATCGGCGACGTCAACTTTGTTCGTCCTGGGGTTTTCAAAGTTGCTAGCAAGATGGCTGCAGGTGAATCTTTCAGTCTTGCTATCCCGGTTTTGGCCAATATTTATAATGGCTTGAGTGTTGTTTCGAACTCAGCAAACACTGAAGATCGTGTCGCAGTTCTTCCCTACCACTATGTGTATGGTTGGTTGGGTGAGTACTTCGGTACTCATTTTTTTCCTTCAACTCTAAACAAGTCAGGGCCTTTGATGACGAAGTATTCTGGCGTGCTTTCTTCGAAGAGCCTCGATGATTCCCAGGCGCAAGCACTGTTTAGAAGCTGCGAAGGCTTGAAGATGGATTATCTGGCGAGAGTTGGCTCAATGCGGCGAGGCATCATGGACGATTCGCATCTTCGCTTCTCAGACTTATCTTACCGTATAAGTCTTCGCTCAGGGTATGTTTCTTTGCGGCAAGAAGATCGATGCATTGTTCAGCCGTATAGTCCCCACCGTTTCAGCAGGCAATTTGGTTTTGTCCAACATGTGCCAGGCAAGCTGAAGGAAAAAAAACAATTAGACTCTTTGCAAGTCGTGTATATGCATTGGGAGTCTTGTACCCGTGCATGTACAAATGCTTCTGTCACCCTGCCGGCCAAAGACGAGTTCAAGAGTAGTCCCGTAACCCGTGCTTACGTAAGTTGGTGGTCAAAGGTATATTATGAGAATTTGGGGATGGCAAGTGGTACCAATTCTTCTCATTCACACCTTAATGTATTGAAGGATGGGTGTTCTGTGGTTCCTACACAACTGATATCTTTTGATTGCGCGAGTGCTGCTACTTTGCAAGATAGACCAGTGGTTTTAGTCCCTCAATGCCCACGCTTGTCTTCTCAACATCTGGATGTATCTGAAGAGGCTGGTGATGAAGTTGATTCGCACGAAGATGGACTTGTTTTGCGGCAGGGTCAACAAGTTTTAAACAAGCGACGTCTTGAAGGCGCTCAGGCCGATAGCGATGTCAATTTTCGTCATAAGAAGAAAGAAGTGTTTAGGCTCCCTCAACTCGATGGCAGTGTGTCGTTTGAGAAAGACGTATGCATCTTCTTCTCTTTTATGACTTCTTCTGCTTTCATTGTTCTAGCTTTTGCTTCCAACAGCTTTCTTTGTTTTCTTTAGGTTGGGCCTTCTTGTTCTTTTGACTTGGCGACCACAGGTATTTATTCTTATACAGAGATTCTATTTGGAGGCGACCTACCTACAGGCGAGGAGATTGGGGATCCACCTGTTACAGAGCTTATCCCAAGTTCGTCAAGTTTCCCAAGTTTGCCGTGTGTAGGTGGAGGCATGCAAGATCCCGTCATGCATTCTACACCTTTGCCAGCTAGCTCTGAGATCTCTCTGAGAGGGCCAAACCTTAGTGGTACTGAGCAGCTTATTCATCGCATCAATCTTCGTGCGGCAATGGATATCAAGAGCCATATTGAGGGGACGATTTCGAAATGTCCGTCGGAGGACCTTGCGTTGCTTAAGGAGGACTTGTCGAAGCTTATTTCTGCAATTGACAATCTTAACATTGATTCTTCATCCTTGAAGATCAGGATTGCCGAAATTATGGCCGCCTCAACTGAGTATTCTTCCCTGCGTGTTATTTCCTCGAATAAGTTGAGTCCAGATGTTAGAGCTCACCAACTTGCTGCAATAGACTTGTCACTAACCCAAGCCCGGTCTTCTCAGCAAGCTGCTTCGGGAGATTATCAATCTACAGAGACTTCTTTAGCTTCCGTCCGGATACGTCTAGATACGTTGATGCGAGAACAAGAACAGCTGGACACCGAGGCATCAAAACTTGAAAGTGTTCTCGGGGAGCAGGGAGCTACACTTTCTCAATGCCAAGAGGAGATTTCACGCCTAGAACAAGAGAAAGACAAGGCTATGGAGTTGCCCATCCTATCTCTCACCGAGGTAGAGACTTTGAAGGCTTTGGAAGGCTTGCTTGAAGACCGTCTCCTTAGTGTTAGGGACATAGTTTTCGAGTAGTGTCTTCTGCCCTTTTTTCTTTTGTAATCAGACTTTTTCCTTTAAAGCAATAAAATGTTTGCATTCTTGAATTTGCTCTTTATTCTTCAAAGTGTTTTTTTTTTTTTTTTTTTTTTGATGTGACTGTACTTGAAGTTTTGAAGTTTCAAGTTGCCTACGTACTCTTCCAAAGAAGAGATCAAGTCATAACGTAGTTCAAATGAGTGATGGTTTTGATGATGATTTTGCCGTACACAGTTTATGCTCTTCCGGGCCAGGAGCGTGGTGCGTTTGCTTTAGGGGTAGTAGCGCTTCAAAAATCTGTCGTTGATGGGGCCGATCTCCAACCCGTCTTCTGCCATGATTAAGTAGGCGCCCATTGGTGTAGATCTCTTGTATTACGTAGGGTCCATCCCACTTTGATGTGAACTTGCTTTTTGTCTTATGAGTTGTAATGATAGGCCTACGCAATGCCAGCACGAGATCTGCGGCTTGGAAAGACCTTGGGCGGACTTTCTTGTTGAATGCCTTGGCTAATCGTGCTTGGTAGCATTCCAAGTGTTGTTGAGCTTCGAGCCTTCTCTCATCCAGCGCATCCAACTCCTGAAGGCGCAACTTTGCATTTTCTTCATCAGTCAAGCCTTCTTGTATAGCCATCCTTAGTGAGGGGATTTGACTTTCAAGCGGTAGAACAGCTTCTACGCCATATACGAGAGAATAAGGTGTAGCTTGGGTAGGAGTCCTATGTGTAGTCCTATATGCCCAAAGTGCTTCACTTATTCTTTCATGCCAGTCTCTCTTTGTTCGGTCGATTACCTTTTTCAGGAGGTTGCACAGCGTCTTGTTGAATGCTTCCGCGAGGCCGTTGGCCGGAACATGATACATGGAAGACTTGTGCCGCTTGAACTTGTATTTGTCGCAAAGCTCGTCCACGAGTCGGTTGGAGAACTGTTTTCCGTTGTCAGTGATAATGTAGCGAGGCACCCCATATCGGTGGATGATATGCTCCTTGATGAAACGAACAACAGTTTCCTTTTTTACTTCCCTTAAAGGTATGGCTTCAGCCCACTTGGAGAAGTAATCTGTTGCAGCTAGGATGTAAGCTTCCCCTGCAGATGACTTTGGCGTAATTGGTCCTACAACGTCCAATCCCCATGCGTCGAACGGCCATGAAGCAACTGTAGGGTGTAATGGTTCAGGCGGTTGATGTATGAAGTTGGCGTGGAATTGGCAGGCTTGGCACCTTTTGGCGTGTTCCAGGCAGTCCTTTACCATGCTCGGCCAGTAGTAACCCATTCTTTTAAGCTGGAAATGTAGCTTTGGTCCAGATTGATGTGCCCCACACACACCTGAATGTGCTTCTTCCATGGCTTGATTAACTTTTTCCTCACCTAGGCATCTCAGGAGCAGTCCTTCAAAAGAGCGTCGGTAGAGTGTTCCTTTGTAGTAAAGGAAGCGAGGTGCTCGTCGACGTATTTCGGAACGGTGTCTAAGATCATCTGGAAGCTTTCTGTGCTCTAAGTAGTCGATCAGCAGCTGTCTCCACTCTTCAGCATCGACTGGAAGTACTGAGACGACATTTGTATCATCTAGTGACATTTTATTAACGAGCGGAATCACCCATCTTTGGCAAACTGGCACGTCTACAACTTCATCTTTTCCTAGTGTCATACTCGAGGCTAGATTGGCGAGAGCGTCCGCCATTTGATTTTCCTTTCTTGGCACATGTTCTAGTGTCACAACTTCGAACTTTTATAGTAGTTGGGTCGCTAGCCAGAAGTATGGGACGAGATCATCCTTCCTCACCTCATACTCAGTTAAGAGTTGATTGATTATGAGCTTGGAATCGCCATATACCTCAAGAGCTGTGATTTCCATGTTGATCGCCATTTGGAGCCCGATGATCAATGCTTGGTACTCAGCAACATTGTTGGAGCATAGCTCATTCAGTTGGAATGAGTAAGGTAGTATGTGCCTTTGTGGTGACATAAATACTACTCCTGCCCCCGCTCCGTCTACTCGTGCGGATCCGTCGAAGAACATCGTCCATGTCGGGAAGATGTCGATGTAGAACACCTCCTCGTCAGGCAAGTCGTCTGAGATTTTCCAATCAGCCAGGATTGGATGATCGGCAAGGAAGTCTGCTAGCGCTTGTCCCTTGACGGCTTTAGCTGGGACGTAGATGATCTCATATTGATTAAGAAGCAAAGCCCATTTAGCGAGTCGCCCTGTCAAGACTGGCTTAGTCATAACGTATTTGACAGGGTCGGCTTTAGCAACCAAGTGGATGGTGTAAGCATGCATATAATGTCTGAGTTTCTGAATGGCAAACACCAAAGCGAGGCACATCTTTTCTATTGGGGAATAGTTCAACTCAGCGCTGGTGAGAGTTCGACTGAGGTAGTAAAGTGCTCCTTCTCTTTGGGATTCATTCTCTTGCGCCAAGAGTGCTCCGATTGAACTTTCCTGAGCAGCAATATACAATATGAATGGTTTCCCGGGCACAGGTGCCCCCAGGACAGGTGGACTTGACAAATATTTCTTTATGCTTTCAAAAACATTATGGCATGCTTTGTCCCATACGAATGGAACATCTTTCTTCATAAGGCGACTAAACGGTTGACAACGCCCTGAGAGGTTGGAGATGAAGCGTCTGATGAAGGCTAGCCGTCCTTGTAGACTTTTCAGCTCGTGCAGGTTTCTTGGCTCGGGCATGCTTTGAATGGCCTTGATCTTTGATTGGTCTACTTCAATACCACGGTGCTTGACGATGAAGCCGAGGAATTTTCCAGAGGTGACGCCAAACGCACACTTTAACGGGTTCATCTTGAGGTTGTATTTTCGCAGCCTTTCGAACACTATTCGCAGATCCTTCAAGCGGTCTGATCTTTTCTTCGTCTTAACCACCACATCATCTACGTAACATTCTACGTTTTTGTGTAGCATGTCATTGAAGATTTTCTGCATTGCGCGTTGATACGTAGCTCCAGCGTTCTTTAGACCAAAGGGCATCACCTTGTAGCAGTAGATACCTTTTGGAGTACGAAAGGCTGTTAGTTCCTCGTCTTCGAGGGCCATGCGAATTTGATTGTACCCAGAAGAGCCATCCATGAATGATAATGCCTCATGGCCAGTGGTTGCATCCACCATGATTTCAATGATTGGCAAGGGGAAGTCATCATTTGGGCAAGCATCGTTGAGGTCCCGGAAGTCTACGCAAACACGTATTTGTCCTGATTTCTTAAGGACAATGACGATGTTGGAGATCCACTTGGGGTATTGTACTTCTCGAATAAAGCCTGCTTCAATTAGCTTGTCAATCTCGACCTCGATTTGTGGGATAAGCTCAGATCGATAGCGTCTTTGAGTTTGCTTTATCGGCCGTGTTCCAGGCCTGACCGCAAGATGATGAACAGCGATGATAGGGTCCAGGCGGGGCATTTCTTTGTAGGTCCAGGCAAAGACGTCTTTGTACTCTAACAACAGCTGATAATACTCCTCTATCTCGTCTGTACTTAATAATGCACTTACGAAGATAGGCTTTGGTTCCTTGCTTGTACCTAAGTTGGGTTCCTTGAGATCATCGATCGTGGCTTGCCCCCCATCTTTGAGCTGTGGTGGTGCAGCAGTGACATCTTCCTCGGGGATTTCGTCTTCTTTACCTTCTTGAACCGTGATGTGGAAAACATCTTGGATCTCCTCTTCAATGCTGTCTTCTCGAGCTTGTTGGCATAAGGATTGTCTGGTGTCGTTAAGCCTCTTGAAGACAGAGGTTCGGTCTTGACCACCAATGCGATTAAGCACTGCAGTTCTGGAGCTTGAATGGCTCATCCTATCGAAGACCGACGTCCGAGGGGAGGGTTTAGGCTCTTCTTGGTCTCGTTCAATGCTCATGCTGATGTGTTGAGCGCTAGTGTTTTTCGCTTTGTTTGAAATCATCACAGGTGCATTTGGTGTGAAACCAAGTCCGGCTTTGTTGTTGTCAACTCCGTAACCATGCTCCTCAACTTCTTTTGAGTTTTGGTGAGGTTACGTCCTTCGTCATTGACAGTGTTTGAAACCTTCTTTCCAGCCACCGCAGAAGAAGTGAGGTCGTACCCGGCCCTTGACATGAGTTTGTAGGCGTTAGGGTCGAAACCTTCCTTGGTCCTCTTGGTTAGAAGAAAGCTTGATTCCACCTTCTTTGGTAGAGCTTTTATGAAGCCTTGTGGTAGTCTTGCGACCGTAGCACCCCCTAGCTGTGTCAAAGGCAAAACTGCATTTGTCTTGAGCAACTTCAGATTATCCGCGTGCCACTGTGTGTCGGCTTCTCTTGTTCCAGTTTCGAATGGAGATTGACCATTCTTTCTTCTTGACATCGGGATATATCGAAATATGGGTGCGTTCGGTCCTTCTGACGGCATCCTACTCCCTTTGGTTGTTGCAGGTTTAGCAAACTCGTCATCGTCTTTGCTTGAAGATGGCACGGCCTGCTCTTTTTGCTTTTTAGGCATGACTTGCCACTCCTGCTTTTTAGGTGCTACTTTGCCCGTGGTTCTGATATCTTCCGGAAGGGCTTCGGGTACCATGTCTTCATCCATGTAGAACTTGGCGTCTGCAAAGTGTGATTTAGCTTCGGTGAATGGCTTGGTATCACCTTGGATCACCTTCACTCCTTCTTGGTAAAATTTTAGGCATTGGTGAAGGGTGGACGGCACTACCCCATTTGCGTGGATCCAAGGTCTTCCTAAGAGCAAGCTGTAGGAAGTTCTTGCATCAATCGCGTGGAATATCGTGCTTGATTTGAGCTCACCCATGGTCATCTCTACTCGGATCATGCCCATCGCCCTTTGTCCTCCTTGGTTAAAACCCTGGATCAGCAAACGGCTCAGGGATAGTTCATTCACCTTGATGCCGATTATGGTCATTGTTGATTTTGGCATGATGTTTATGGCCGACCCACCATCCACAAGCATGCGGTTAACTTTGTATTCCCTTATGTACCCGGAGACGAAGAGAGGACGGTTGTGAGGCTTTGATCCCAACAGTAGGTCTTCGTCAGTGAAGTTAATTACGTCATGGGTGGCACAACATGTGGCACATTCATGTGGCTGAAGCTTCGAGCCTTCGTCATTACTTTCTTGCACTTCGTGGTCGTCGGGACCTGCCAAGACTGCTGCTAGTGCTCTTCGCATCTTTTTTGGCAATGGTAACGCTTCCTCGATGCTAAAGTGTGTTGGCAGACCTTCTCCAGGTGTAAGGGTCTTTTCTACCTCAGTGGCGATAGCTTTGCCTTTTGAGGGCTTTTCTATTTCTACTTCAACCATGTGACAGGCCATGATAGGAGCATATTCATGCGACTTAAATGGCTTGTTCTCGTGCATTTACGTTATGTTTCTCTAGTTATTTTAGTCCTTTATGCTTCTTTTGTGTGTTTTCAGGTTCTAAGGGCAAGGTATGCAAAAGGATGCCTTTTGGAGCCTTTTGGAGCAAATTAGAGATTGGAATGGATATCATATGCTTGGAGCCAAGAGGATGGACGAAATTAAAGACTTGAAGTAGGAAAGTTAAATCCTAAAAGACCTCATGTTTAAGCATCATTGAAGACTCCTACGCATTTTAGAACACAAAAACAACATTCCTTGCAGCCTTAGGACATTGTCGTGTGTTTCCTTGTGTCTCCCTTCCTTGCCATGCAAGGAAGGGCTTTGTTCCCTATTTTAAACACTTAAATCATTCACTTATCATATCATTCACTTATTATAAGCATTCACTTATCATATCATTCACTTATCAAACCATTCACTTATCACTTCCATTCACTTATCACTTATCACTTCCATTCACTTATCACTTATCACTTCCATTCACTTATCACTCACCACATATCATTCATTTATCACTTAACATATCATTCATTTATCACTTAATACATCATTCACTTATCACTTATCATACTCATAATCATCTACACATTTCAACCATTTAAACATATGCATTTCAACTCACATGCATCATCATCATGCAACCAACCTTGCCACATGCTTTCCAAGCTTTCCCCCTTCATCATTAAGCCACATTCACTCCCATTTCTCTCCCCTTAACAGCCCTAAACCGTGCATAATTAAAGGACACCATTCAACACACACATGCACCAAAAGACAACATTGGCATGCATCACATGCATTTCCAACACTTCCCCCTTTGTGCTGTGCCTTCCCTTCCACTTTCCAACCACATTCTTTCAATTCCCACTTCATCATTACACCACCTAAGCCACATGCACTCCCATTCTTTAATTAAGCCACTTAAACCACAAAACAATCACACAACACACCAACACACATGCATCCTGAAATTCTTTGCCATGCAATCACATGCATTTCCCTTGACATTTTCAGCCATCACACTTCATCATTACACCACCATTCACTCTTTAACCCACACACACTTCACACAAACAACATTCACATGCATTCACATGCATTTCCAACACAAAACACACTCAAAACCGTGGCCACCTTTGCATTTCAGGATTCCCATTTGCATTTTCAGATTTCCAGCTTTCCCTTTTATTTTCCAGCTTTCATTCTTCATCATTGCAGCCATTCCACATGCAATTCTCCATCATTCCTCCACACAAACACCTTAAACAAATAGCCATATACATCTCCACTCCTCCTATAAATACCCTTGCATTCCCATCATTCAAAACATCTCATTCCATTGTAGATACCACAACACAAACACTCCATTCCTTCTCTAGCCGTGAGTTTCTCTCCATTTTCTGCACCATTTTCTCCACCACTCCTCACCTATTTCCATAATTCCTTTTTCATTCCACACTTCCATCCCCCAAACCAATTATCCCTAGACCTTATGCTACAATAAAGAGGAAGAGAAGAGGGCCTAAACGTTCATACAATTCAAGTTTGAGTTGTTGGAATGTTTAGGCGTTTCTTTGATTTCAATGTTTAATTTCAATTCTCTTTGTTTTGTATGAGGAACTAAACCCCCCTTTAGCTAGGGGGGGATTCGAAATATATGTTTATGCTTGCATTTTGATTTGATTACTTCTAATTGCGTTTCATAAGTTGTGGATTCAATTTGTTTAACCGTTTGATTGATAACTTATTTATGTATGTTTATTAAGAATGCGCGCTTAATTTTCATGCATGAATATGACGCTAGAATATAAGTGAGTTTCACCTAATCGTTATGAACTTATATTCACAAGTAGTGGAGGTTGCTTATAAACAATCGCGTTAAACGAATTCTTGGCATAAGTTTCATGCAATCATAGTAACGAATGCCTCGTCAACACTTATAGTTTTCATGATGCTTAATGATTCTTGCTTGTTTCTCTATTATGCAATTCATGTAGGGAACTTGTGAGGAATGCTTTGGGTTGTCGTATGCAATCATCTAATTCATTAACTTAAGGAAAACTTGACGGTTAATTTAAGCGGACCTAATTAACCCGGGGTGTTGAGAATTCATGGTTTATTGAAGTGCAATTGGAAATCATTTTATTATGCAAGTGTAACATGTATGGAGATGAACCCCTTAGCTAGCCATACCATCCATTCATTTCCGTCAATTTCATATTTACAATTTGTTTTCTTTACAATCTATCCATTTTAGTTTAAATTCGTCCAAAATCAATCCCCCCATATTTCGTTTAAGTCTTAGTCTTAATCTTTCTTATTTTTAGTTTTGAATTCTTCGAGTTTAGTATAGCATTTTAGTTTGTGTTTTTAAAAGCATTTTGAGTCTTTTGATTTGTTTTAATGTTTTAAAGTTTAGTTTTACATTCTTTGAGTCTAGTTTAGTGTTTTATATTATGTTTTTACGTTTTTAAGTCAAATCCAAGTGATTAACAATCCCTCCTAATCCCCGGTCCAGAACGATCCCTACTTGCACCTATACTACAATTGATAAAAAGAGGGTTTAATTTGTGTGCGTATAAATCTCGCATCAAATTTTGGAATCAAAAAGAGGGTTTCATAAGTTGTGAATTCAATTTGTTTAACCGTTTGATTGATAACTTATTCATGTATGTTTATTAAGAATGCGCGCTTAATTTTCATGCATGAATATGACGCTAGAATATAAGTGAGTTTCACCTAATCGTTACGAACTTATATTCATAAGTAGTGGAGGTTGCTTATAAACAA
The DNA here is from genome assembly GCF_963583255.1 of Pyrus communis. Lineage (NCBI taxonomy): Eukaryota > Viridiplantae > Streptophyta > Magnoliopsida > Rosales > Rosaceae > Pyrus > Pyrus communis. The sequence goes on from NC_084812.1 coordinate 18,965,698, forward strand.
TCGCGTTAAACGAATTCTTGGCATAAGTTTCATGCGTATTCCATAGTAACGAATGCCTCGTCAACACTTATAATCTTCATAGAGCGTAATGATTCCTGCTTGTATCTCTATTATGCAATCATGTAGGGGACTTGTGGGGAATGTTTTGGGTTGTCGTATGCAATCATCCAATTCAATAACGTTAGGAAGATTTGAAGGTTAATTAGTGCATCACGGTTAACTTGGGGTGTTGAGAATTCATAATTTATCGAAAGTTGGGGTAACTAATGTTGTTAATGCAAATTCGTGGGATTTTATCACCCATAACTTCAAATGTTGTTCCTTGCTGTTTTAAGGTGTTTTTAAGTTGTTTTAGATTCTTTGAGTCTAGTTTAGTGTTTTATATTATGTTTTTACGTTTTTAAGTCAAATCCAAGTGATTAACAATCCCTCCTAATCCCCGGTCCAGAACGATCCCTACTTATACTTATACTACAATTGTCAAAAAGAGGGTTTAATTTGTGTGCGTATAAATCTCGCATCAAATTTTGGCGCCGTTGCCGGGGATTAGAAAATTTGCTAATCCCTTGGATTGTTTGTTTCTGTATTGTCTTTTAGATTTAGTTTTTTTTTTTTTTTATTTGTGTTTTGTTTGTTAAGAACAAGATGGCACTTGATAATGCTTCTCTTTTGTCACAACTCATGGAAAGGTCCCAAATGCAAAGAGTTGATATATTTAATCTTCAATCAAGGAATAACGTGTTTTCCAATACTTACAATTCGGATTGGAGTGATCATTCAAACTCTATGTGGTGGGAACCTCAAAATGCTCAACAAGGAGGATATTGGCAGCCACCACAACCTCATATTCAATATGCCCAACCAAATTTAAGTTCGTCAATAAATTATAACCAAAAGCTTGATGAATTAATTTGTTTGGTGCAGGGCTTACAAAATCAAGATAATGAGGCTCAACAAGAAGGATATTGGCAGCCGTATGAGGAGTTCTATTCAACGCCTATGCAGCCACCACAACCTGCCCAAAGTAATGTAGGTAATTCAAATGATAATGATACGATTTTTCAATTACTTACTACTCTGGAAAAGCAAATTGGGCAGATAGCGGAGTTCGAAGGACAATTTTGCGACCAAGGCAAACTCCCTAGTTCAACCATTGCAAATCAGAAGGGAGAATTTGAAACTGCCAAGGAAATCATGTTGAGAAGTGACAAGGAGGTTGGAACGGACCCTCAACCATCAAAATCAAATCACAAGGAAGAGGAATACACCCAACCCACGGAAAGGGTGGAAACACCTTTACCGGAGGCTCCTATTGCTCCTATGCCATCTAATACAGGTATGGTTGTTCCAAATTTCATTATTTTTAACCCTATTCCTTGCAGATTCATGACTTCCAAGGAAGAAGAAGGTGAAAAAGACATCTTGGAAGCCCTTCCAAAGGTGACAAGTAGGGAATGTCATGAATCCATCAAAGAGGACGTTCTTGAAACCACAAAATCCAAAGAAGTTAAATTTGATGACATTGGACAAGTAATAACCATCACTTGCAATCTGGCCAAGTCCAATATCCCTGAAACTTTCAAAGGAGTGGTATTTGTCATTGAGTTCTTGTCGGACAAAACAAGTAAGTATTTTTTTCCAAATTCCATTAGATTTTATACTAACTTGCTATTTTTTTTGAATCAGGCACCTACACTAGAATTCAAACCAATGCCGGTTCACTTCAAGTATCACCTTCCATTCAAGGACCAATTCCATGCCGTTTGATTTTATTTATGTTAATAAAAAAAAAAGAAAAAAAAAAAAAAAAAAAAGAAAAAGAAAAAAGAAAGAAAGATACTAAACATGGAGAAAGGTGGTGCTTCACAAAGGTTGTTTGCGTGAAGTCCCACTACGAGGCGCAGAAGCGGAAGGCGCAGAAGCGGGAGGCATAGAAGCGGGAGGCATCGAAGCGGAAGGCATCGGAGCGGGAGGCATCGGAGCTAGAGCATTCCACGCCTCAATACTTGGCCAAGCGCTGGATGACCCAGGAAAAAGGTGCCTCTGGAGATAAGACGCAAGCCTTTGACGGTCACTGTGAATTCGACCCTCAGATTCTTGCAGCTCATCAAGCTTCCTCTTCATCCCCGACGAATAGTTATTTGCAAGCACATGCAAACTTCTATTCTCGTACTTAAGCTGCTGGATCTCTTGCTTAAGTCTTTCCACCTCTGCCATCAACGATTCCACCTGACGGGAGCGGGCAAGCAGGCGTAGGCCCATGTTGGACACAGAGCTCGCACACTGAACACTAAGTGCAAGGGACTCTTGAACGGCCAACTCATCGGACCGTCCTGACAGCAGCCTACTATCTTTTGGAGTGAGGAGGTTTTTAGCTACTATTGTAGCTGTTGTGGCGTCCTGCATCACAGAGTCTTCACCTGAAAGAGGACCGTTAGAAGATAAAAAAGAAGGGCGCCATACATTAGCTTGACGGGGCGCAACCGGATCGCTGCTGAGACTCAAATCTAAGCTAAGGTTCGATGAGTTTGCCATTTTTTTCAAAAGTGTTCAAAGAGAAGGGGTGGATGGAGTTAAAAATTTCACAAAGGGCCGGAGTCGAGTTTCAGGAATGGGAAATCTTCAGAGTGTGTATGTTGGCGGTGATCGATAGCTCTATAAAATGCCAAGGCGATGCGTCCACCGATTCAAAGAGCCGGATTTTCCGGCGTAAGTTAGGCGACGCTCCCTCGGCTTTTCAGAAAACGCGTTCAACTTTGTCAAAAGATTTCTGACAAAGCTGAAAACACGTGGAGGCCATCATCGCAACTACACGTCTTTAGCCGACAAGCGCAAAGTTCGGCGACGCTTTCTCTGCTTTTCAGAAAACGCGTGCAGCTTTGTCAAAAGGAGCCGCATCTGCATTACCACGTGTCGTTCAGAAAGAGAAGGGGCGTCGTTCAGAAATCGAAGGGGCGCCTGCTCAGAAATCGAAGAGGCGTATTCAAAGATCGAAGAGGCGCCACTATTTCAAAAAGCTGGAATTGCGGGATCAAAACGTTTGTCGACAAGGGTAAAAAGTACCACCACTTGATATTATCTCTATATATGTCGACCTTCGTCTTTTATGGCAGGGCAAACCTGAAGAAAATGCCCAACTCTCCCTCACCTCTGAGGGCGCACTCCCAGCAAGGCCTTTCAAAATACTCAATTCTTTCTTCTTCCCGAAAGATGATACCAGATGCCTGGAGTACATATGACCCAGGAGGAAACGGCGGATTGAAGCATGTGCTGATTCATCCACCGCTTCTTCAAAGCAAAGGTATCTCATATCATCAAGGTCAAAAGCAAAAGTATCTCATATCATGCTCTTTCCCTGTCTTTTTCTTTGTCCTTGTTCTTACTCGCATGGCAAAGTAAAAGAAGCAATCAGCCGCACTTGGAGTCAATCTTCCGATCTGGAGCCAACTGCCTGGAATCTATTCCTGATTGCTTACCTAGCGTTGCTCTCGAGTAGTCATCTTCAACGGTTGATACACTTCCGGAGAAGGGACCACTTCTGCAAAGGGGAGCGAGTAAGGCAAGTGAAAATGATACATTGAAGCATGTGGAGACAAACATAGGCTGAGTTATCCTCCAACCCTTTTCAATACGAATTGGAAAGATTGAACAAAGAAACAGACCAAAAGGGTAAGCTCAGACCTTCGGGGAAGACCAAAAGAACCATTCTGCTGCCCAGTTCAAGAAGTAGCACAAAGGAAAATCAATGATGGGCGGAAACCAGTTCGAGAGTAAGCCTGTGGAATCATCAAGATCAAGCCTCAATGCAATCAACAAAGAGAAGAGGGAATTTACACTCCATAACCAGATTTGCGTCCCTAAACTCTTCTCTTTGTTAATTACATTCTGCCATGTTTAGTATGTTAGTTGTTGTTTGTGTGTTTACTTATGTTTTGTGTGAATCTATGCTTAAAACATTGAGGACAATGTTTGATTTAAGTGTGGGGGGGGGGGTAACTAATGTTGTTAATGCAAATTCGTGGGATTTTATCACCCATAACTTCAAATGTTGTTCCTTGCTGTTTTAAGGTGTTTTTAAGTTGTTTTAGAGTGTTTTAGTATGTTTTGTTTTTATAACTCCGAAAAGCACATAAAAATTTGAAAAATTGTTTTGAAAAGCCTAAAAAGAGTGTTTTGAGTCGTTTTTTTGTGAGTTTGTGTCTTAGGGTACCTTCCAACACAATGATAAGGATTTGGTTTGTAATTGCATGACTGTTAAAAAGAGTTATGAACATAGAGAAAAGTTTGATTTACTCTTGGTTTATGCTTAGTTATGGTTATAATGTATGACTTCACATGCAATCATAAAAGAAAAATTCGTTTTTGTAACATGCTTGAAGGAAGGAACTCAAACAAACGCTACAACCCTGTGAGACTCGAGACATTACCTTCTTTGGAGAGTTATTTTCTATGATTCTTTGTTTTCTAAAGTTGTTGAATGATCTCATTATTCCTTGCTTGGTTGCTACTTAGAATGCAATTGTATCATGATAGAACTAAATGCTAGAACTTATATCCGTTTCATTCAAAGCATGACATTGAAATTGCATAACATATATCAAGATGAAGTTGTGTAGTTGCCACCATAGCCAAATAGCCTTACTTCCCATATTTCGTATATATTAGTTTTAACCCCGTTGAGCCTCGTTTAGCCTATTTTCTTTGCTAACCACATCACCCCTTACCTAGCCTAGTGTAGGACAGTCCACACCCTTGTTCTTAAATGATAGTGAGCATGACTTAAATGAATTCCTTTTGAGTACATTATGAAAGAAAATGAGTGTGGGGGAGAATGTTTTGTTCTTAAGCGTTTATGTATGTTTTGAGAGTCAAAAGAAAAGAAAAAAATTGTGAAAAACATATGAAAAAGAAAAACAGAAAAGATAAGAAAGAAAGAAAGAAAAAAGAGCTTGTTCCCCCTTGTTGTTCAAAAGTTGAGTTTTCATTCAAAAGTGAATTCTACGTTAATTCAAATGCTTTGCTCGCTATTTCTTTAAGAACCTTTGTTTTCCATATACCTTCTTTGTTAGCCAAACACCTTTAGCCCCGTTACACCCCTTTGACTTCTATCTTGATCGTTATGTGTTCAATAATGTGGAGTTTGAAATTGATATGAGCTTATGGAATCACTGGTTCTCATTCTAAGTAGTAGCATTCCATTCATGAGATCATATTCATGTCATTATCGTAAATCCAGAAAATGCTTTCCTTGTTATAACATATGTGAGTGTTCGTCTACATGTTTACATCAATCTTCTCACATATAACTAGTGTAGGGTGTGTAGTCAGAAAATCTGTGTGAAAAACGAGTGCATATCTTGTAAGGATTTGAGCAATTTCTCTAAGGCATGTTACTACATTCGAAATGTGTTTTAAATGCTTAATTGTGAACTAGTATGTGGTGACTATGATTAAGAATGTACTTAAGTGTAATGATGGCAAAAATCTGTGGGAATGATGATTTTTAACTTGTCATGTGCTTTGGAAATCCCTAAGACGGTTGTTGGAAGGTTTAGGTTGTGTTTTACTTGTTTTGTTTCGTTTGGTTTTGTTTTGTTTTTCTTTCTGTTTTGCTCGAGGACTAGCAAAAGATAAGTGTGGGGGTATTTGATAGGAGCATATTCATGCGACTTAAATGGCTTGTTCTCGTGCATTTACGTTATGTTTCTCTAGTTATTTTAGTCCTTTATGCTTCTTTTGTGTGTTTTCAGGTTCTAAGGGCAAGGTATGCAAAAGGATGCCTTTTGGAGCCTTTTGGAGCTAATTAGAGATTGGAATGGATATCATATGCTTGGAGCCAAGAGGATGGACGAAATTAAAGACTTGAAGTAGGAAAGTTAAATCCTAAAAGACCTCATGTTTAAGCATCATTGAAGACTCCTACGCATTTTAGAACACAAAAACAACATTCCTTGCAGCCTTAGGACATTGTCGTGTGTTTCCTTGTGTCTCCCTTCCTTGCCATGCAAGGAAGGGCTTTGTTCCCTATTTTAAACACTTAAATCATTCACTTATCATATCATTCACTTATTATAAGCATTCACTTATCATATCATTCACTTATCAAACCATTCACTTATCACTTCCATTCACTTATCACTTATCACTTCCATTCACTTATCACTTATCACTTCCATTCACTTATCACTCACCACATATCATTCATTTATCACTTAACATATCATTCATTTATCACTTAATACATCATTCACTTATCACTTATCATACTCATAATCATCTACACATTTCAACCATTTAAACATATGCATTTCAACTCACATGCATCATCATCATGCAACCAACCTTGCCACATGCTTTCCAAGCTTTCCCCCTTCATCATTAAGCCACATTCACTCCCATTTCTCTCCCCTTAACAGCCCTAAACCGTGCATAATTAAAGGACACCATTCAACACACACATGCACCAAAAGACAACATTGGCATGCATCACATGCATTTCCAACACTTCCCCCTTTGTGCTGTGCCTTCCCTTCCACTTTCCAACCACATTCTTTCAATTCCCACTTCATCATTACACCACCTAAGCCACATGCACTCCCATTCTTTAATTAAGCCACTTAAACCACAAAACAATCACACAACACACCAACACACATGCATCCTGAAATTCTTTGCCATGCAATCACATGCATTTCCCTTGACATTTTCAGCCATCACACTTCATCATTACACCACCATTCACTCTTTAACCCACACACACTTCACACAAACAACATTCACATGCATTCACATGCATTTCCAACACAAAACACACTCAAAACCGTGGCCACCTTTGCATTTCAGGATTCCCATTTGCATTTTCAGATTTCCAGCTTTCCCTTTTATTTTCCAGCTTTCATTCTTCATCATTGCAGCCATTCCACATGCAATTCTCCATCATTCCTCCACACAAACACCTTAAACAAATAGCCATATACATCTCCACTCCTCCTATAAATACCCTTGCATTCCCATCATTCAAAACATCTCATTCCATTGTAGATACCACAACACAAACACTCCATTCCTTCTCTAGCCGTGAGTTTCTCTCCATTTTCTGCACCATTTTCTCCACCACTCCTCACCTATTTCCATAATTCCTTTTTCATTCCACACTTCCATCCCCCAAACCAATTATCCCTAGACCTTATGCTACAATAAAGAGGAAGAGAAGAGGGCCTAAACGTTCATACAATTCAAGTTTGAGTTGTTGGAATGTTTAGGCGTTTCTTTGATTTCAATGTTTAATTTCAATTCTCTTTGTTTTGTATGAGGAACTAAACCCCCCTTTAGCTAGGGGGGGATTCGAAATATATGTTTATGCTTGCATTTTGATTTGATTACTTCTAATTGCGTTTCATAAGTTGTGGATTCAATTTGTTTAACCGTTTGATTGATAACTTATTTATGTATGTTTATTAAGAATGCGCGCTTAATTTTCATGCATGAATATGACGCTAGAATATAAGTGAGTTTCACCTAATCGTTATGAACTTATATTCACAAGTAGTGGAGGTTGCTTATAAACAATCGCGTTAAACGAATTCTTGGCATAAGTTTCATGCAATCATAGTAACGAATGCCTCGTCAACACTTATAGTTTTCATGATGCTTAATGATTCTTGCTTGTTTCTCTATTATGCAATTCATGTAGGGAACTTGTGAGGAATGCTTTGGGTTGTCGTATGCAATCATCTAATTCATTAACTTAAGGAAAACTTGACGGTTAATTTAAGCGGACCTAATTAACCCGGGGTGTTGAGAATTCATGGTTTATTGAAGTGCAATTGGAAATCATTTTATTATGCAAGTGTAACATGTATGGAGATGAACCCCTTAGCTAGCCATACCATCCATTCATTTCCGTCAATTTCATATTTACAATTTGTTTTCTTTACAATCTATCCATTTTAGTTTAAATTCGTCCAAAATCAATCCCCCCATATTTCGTTTAAGTCTTAGTCTTAATCTTTCTTATTTTTAGTTTTGAATTCTTCGAGTTTAGTATAGCATTTTAGTTTGTGTTTTTAAAAGCATTTTGAGTCTTTTGATTTGTTTTAATGTTTTAAAGTTTAGTTTTACATTCTTTGAGTCTAGTTTAGTGTTTTATATTATGTTTTTACGTTTTTAAGTCAAATCCAAGTGATTAACAATCCCTCCTAATCCCCGGTCCAGAACGATCCCTACTTGCACCTATACTACAATTGATAAAAAGAGGGTTTAATTTGTGTGCGTATAAATCTCGCATCAGGCCACAGTAGTGTACTGTTGGAAAAAGTCATTCGGGAAGTATTCATGCAAGGAAACGGGAATGCGTGGCTCCTGCTCCGTAGGTTCCCCAGCATATGTTGTCTTATCATGCTTTATGTTTCTTTTAGGCTTCGCATGGTTGCGGCCGTGGTGATTTCTTCTTTGTTCCACCTTTGGTTGTACGACTCGTGGTCTTGGTTTCCTTGTCTTTTTGTAGGTTACCAACATCCATCCTTCTTCGTCATCAGCATGTGCATCTTGGTCGCTTCTCTCCAGTGATGGTTGTGTAGGAGGTGTCGTGTAACTTGAGCATTCACGGGAATGGCTAGGTGTTGTTTGGAGAGGCATAGGATTAAATGATCCAAACGCAATTGTAGTGGTATGCGTTGCGGCCGTGTCCTCAAGGTCGAGCTCAATTTGCCCTTGTTGTGCTAGCTTCATGATGAGTTCTTTGAGGACGAAGCACTTGCCAACAGGATGGCTCACAATACGATGGTACTTGCAGTACCTAGGATCGTTTGTCCGATTCATTTCTTCAGGACGCTTGCATTCGGGTAGCTCAATCACCTTTTTTTCCAGCAAGTCATCTAACATGGCAGCCATGTCAGAGTCAGGAAAAGGGTACGTTTTCTGTTCCAACTCTCTCAAGGTGCTCTTGTATCTGTCTTGGGTGCGAGAAGGCTCACTTGTCTTTATCTCCTTTGCTTTCTTCTTGGGGGAGATCTTGATGGGCGCTGAGGGGGTCTTGATGGGCGCTGAGGAGGTCTTGACGGGGGTAGTGTTGACGGTGAAAGCTTCCTTAGCGGGCTTCTTCCCGGTCTTGTCTACATTTGGGGCGAATACTTTATCCTTATTGAAGTTAGCAATCGGCTCATTTTTCCCGTGATTAGCGATACTCAGCTCCATGTCGTGGGAACGAGTTGCTAGCTCTTCGAATGTTCTTGGTTTTATGCCTTGGAGGATGTAATGTAACCCCCAGTGCATGCCTTGAACGCACATCTCAATGGCAGAGGTTTCAGAAAGCCGATCTTTGCAATCCAGACTTAAGGAGCGCCATCTATTTATGTAGTCGACGACAGGTTCATCTCTCCACTGTTTCGTACTGGTCAGCTCTAGCATTCTTACAGTACGACGAGTGCTGTAGAAACGGTTGAGGAATTCCTTTTCTAGCTGGTCCCAACTGTTGATAGACTCAGGTTCGAGGTCAGTGTACCAATCAAAAGCGTTACTTTTCAGTGAACGCACGAACTGTTTGACGAGGTAGTCTCCTTCTGTCCCAGCATTGTTGCAAGTTTCAATGAAATGGGCGACATGTTGCTTCGGGTTGCCTTTTCCATCGAACTGCATGAATTTTGGGGGCTAATAACCCCTTGGCATCTTCAAAGCATCAATCTTCTTGGAGTAAGGCTTTGAGTACAGTGCGGAGTCATGCGAGCTTCCTTCGTACTGTGTCTTGACAGTGCTTGCGATCATCTCCTGTAGCTGCTGGATAGAGAGAGATCCCATGAATGCCGTTGCTTGGTCTAGCTTCGGCTTCTCTTCAATTTTCTCCACTGGTGGCTCCTCTTCTTCGTCGTCTTCTTTCTTTAATAGGCCAATATTTGGGTCGACTTTCACGTCGGGCAGCGCATCTAGTTGGTTGACAAGTGCGGCAATCTGCAAGTCCTTCTCTTCCACAGTCCGTGTAAGCTTTGCGATTGCTTCATTGATCTGAGCTAGCTGCTCCTCGATTGAAGCTGCTCCTCGATTGAAGTTGCTCCAGTGGTCATGACTTGCATGGTTGTACTGCCGCTCGAATCAACGTCGGAGAGTAGGGACTTTGAGTATTTCCTCGGGCTTTCCCCCTTTGATGCCCTTAGCGAGGCTAGGGTGATCACAGGCTCGTACCTCAAGTGCTCTTGTTCCTTTGACAGAGTTAATGCAGGGGCGGAAGCCGCAGCAAAAAGAGCTCTTGCCTTACTTTGGGTTATGATGCCCGAAATATCACCACTTGCGGCGATGATGTTCTTGTTCTTTGCTTTGATTGCAGAAACAGCTTGATCCTTTCTTGATGCCATTTGCGTTTTTCGATGATTTGAGGATAGAGATGAGAGGTAGAGAGGTCCCACTGGGCGTGCCAAATTTGTAAACACGAAAAATTCCTGCAACAAGAAACAAGAATACCGTGTACAAAATATATTTTGTATTAATGATTTTGGGGTTACAATCTCTTTGTAATTTGATCCTCTGATTCTATCTTCGTAGGGTGTAAGTTTGTGGATGAGTTGTTGATCCAAAGGGCCGTCGGGGCTTGGTCTAAGGATGAACAGTTGATGAACAGATCTTCAAGGGGCGTTAGGCTTGATCTTGAAGAATGGGTGTATGGGTTTGTTGAGGTTGTTGATCCAAAGGGTCGTTGGGGCTTGATCTTAGGATGAACGGATGATGAACACTTTCTTCAAGGGGCCGTCGGGGCTTGATCTTGAGTCAGTTGGAGTTCTTCAAGGGCCGTTGGGGCTTGGCCTTGAAGGAGGATTTTACGAAGAATGAAGAGTGTTTTCTTGATCCTTCGGGATTTGCTTGAGAGCTTTAGAGTTTCGAGGCTTCAAGGTTTTGGTGTGATGTAAATTCCCTTCTTTCTTTCTTTCTTCCTTTCTTTCTCATTTCTTTCTCCTTTCTTTCTCCTTTCTTTCTCCCTTCTTTCTCCTCCTGAAATGAATGCCTTGGCTTCCTATTTATAGAATTCCAAAACTTGATTTTTGGATTTAAATAATCAGATGAAATAAATCATTTCTGCCAGGTATTGACACGTGTCCTATTTGATGACCTTTCCAATTTATTTCGATTTTTTGTTGAGTCACACGCTACATGTAAAATTTATGTGACACGTGAGCGTTGAAATTTTAATTATTGGTCAACATTCATTTCACCGAAATTTTGATGTCTACAACATCCTCCACACTACTAGGAACAGCATCATCCAACACCACATGAGCTAAGTACCCCTAGCAACATTTAGATAACAATATTTTCGCTCGCACAGCAGAAATAACGCCATGTCTCACCCCACTCTGCTCGCCCACAAAAGTAACCACAGGTAATCCAGGACGATGGAAAGTAACTATTTTCCCGTAGCAATCAATATTGGCACGATTGAAATGCAACCAATCCGTGCCCAAAATCACATCAAAGTCAACAATATCCAATGGGATAAGATCAGCTGGCATAACACCATCCTCCACCATCACTAGACATCCTGGGTACACACGATCTACAATACATCTCTCCTCTCTAGGCATAGCAAACTCTAAATCATACCCTAGAGGTGTAGGGTGAGGTTGCGTCACTTGAGCAAATGTATGAGAAATCACAAAATGTGTAGCACCACAGTCAATTATTACTCTAGCAAAATAACCAAGGATATTTAACCTACCCATGATCAAGTCTGGATTGTTTTGAGCGTCCTGCAGAGAGATGTTGTGAATACGCCCCTGGGTCTGCTGTCGTCCACCTCGACCTCTGTTCGTCTAGCCACCACGACTCTGTGTACCAGATTGCCTCGAAGACCCTGCACTACTCGTAGCAATCTCCCTTGCTGAGACTGTCCTCCCTGAAACCACTGAGACCCGCCTGTTGGAACTGGAAGATATGGCATATAGCCAACAGAATATTAGGGATAACCACCCTGAGAATATGGATACTAGGGATATTGATATTGTCCCGGGGCATAAGGAACAGTATCACCCTGATAGTAATAGGCACCACCTCGACCCGTCTGCCCATAACTATCAAGACCAAGAATTTGCTGAATCGGTGCAGGTGTGAAGGAAAAATTTTGTCCTAGCTAAGAACATGCATGAACATTTGAATACATAGGCATACTAATAACACTTTAAAGTAGGCATGCATTCAAAAACAATTCATAAAACCCATGACTTTCAAAGCCTAGTATATGGTGAACCATAAGACTCTTTAACAATATTAAAGAGAATAAGAATTTAGAGATTCTTTACCCTTGAAGCTCATCCTTGATTGCACAAGGGATTCACCCAAGTGGAGGGCCTTCAAGTCACCTCCTTGCTCCTTGGATCTTCCTTGTGATTTCCTCCCTTTTAGTGCTCCTTTTTCTTCTTTGAGGATTTGAGGATTTGTTCTCCAAAACACCAAAAGTTTGGTGTCTCTAAGTCTCCACACCAAAGATGTTGTGTGAAGATGAAATGGATGACTTAGGGAAGAAGAAGATTGCTAGATGTTCCTCCCCTAATTCAATTAGAAAACCCTTAATGTGAAAACCAAGCTATAATGTTGATTTTACACTTCATTTCATGTGAGTGGCAAACTTGTAATTAATACAAGTTTGCTTCCCCTCACCCTTATGGCCATATGTTGTTATTGGGCTTAATTGCCCATTTTGTTTTAGTTGTCATACAACTTAAACATAATGGGCCTTGTGGACCAAAACGTTTTTGTGCCCCGAAGCCCAAAACTAACTTAAACGCCCAATACGAACGTTTCGTATAATTAATTAACTATTTAATTAATCTTGACCATTCTTCAATTAAACCATTTAATTGCTTATCCATTTCATATAATTTCTTCACTTATATCCTTACTCGGTGTACGATCCATTAGGTTCCAATTAGCGAGGTAGTGGGCGATGTTACTCTTAACGATCGATTGTGAATTGAAACCACATTTCAATTCTCCCTTAAAATTAGTGTTTGCTAATCTTTAGGGCTTCCACAAACCATGGGTGACGCCTAGCAGCATGTCATGGTTACCCAAGCTAAGTAGAAGTGGTTGGAGAACCTATCCAGTTACAACTACAATGCAATACGGTCCTTCTCTAATACAATACTCTTAATCACATTGTTTAAGTGATAGTTTGTTTCATGTCTACTATCCAATGTGATACTTCTCTATATGATTCAATTGAATAAGATTTGGAACAAGCTTCCTTAGTCATATTCATATGCTTTGGCCAAAGACTCTCGAATCATATCTTAGAGTATTCTCCTTCCACCATGGAAGGTTAGAGATCCCTTGTTGTGCATTCATATGCCTACATGACTAGATAGCTTGACCCCAACAATGCCGTGGACACTCCAATGGAATGTCGTTGACATAATCAAAGATCAAGGACCTAACCATTAGACATCAATGATGCCTCAGGTCAAAGGACTACTTTGCATATTGCAACTATCGAGTTCTCACATGACATGTATGTTCGAACTCTCGTTTGATCGTTGTTCAGTGTACTCGATTACTCTTTCGAGCACCTATGTGTTTGCCTTAGTGTCCAACACCAAATGACTTGAGACTAGTTCATACTCACGCTTGAGTCGACATAACACATACTAACCTTAGCGGATTGTCAATGCCCAATTGGCAATCCTATGGCTAGGAACGTTTTAGGAATGAACATAAGAGAAAGGTCTCGTTAATTTAACTAACTTAAATCACTTGTCTCTTAGATCAAATACATTCCTTGGATTCCCTTATTGCTTAAACACAAGATACTATAAATAGTGATTAACAATAAGCTTTGCCCTCTATTAAACATATAAAAGTTTAACACAATAAGTATTCCAAAAAGCTATTACATCAAATGAGTGGCTTTGTGGGCATACTTCCAACAATCTCCCACTTGCACTCAAAGCCATCTTCCCATGTATCTAATACCCATCTTTTCCATATGACGGTCAAGCTGGATTTGAGACATTGGCTTTGTCAGTGGATCTGCTACGTTATCGGCTGAAGCAACTTTGAGGATGTTGATTTTCCCCTCGGCAGCATATCTTCTAATGATATTAAAGCGCCTGTCAAAGTGCTTGTTCTTTTGATGTGCCCTGGGTTCCTTGGCTTGAGCTATCGCCCCACTATTATCACAGTACAAAGTTACTGGTGATGTAATGGTTGGAACCACTCCAAGTTCAGTAATGAACTTTTTCATCCAGAATGCTTCTTTGCCGGCTTCAGCTGCAGCGACATATTCAGCCTCTGTCGTGGAATCGGCAATTACACTTTGTTTCTTGCTTTTCCAGCTGACAGCCCCACCATTCAGAGTGAATACATATCCGGAGTTGGAACTTCTATCATCGACGTCAGATTGGAAATCTGCGTCTGTATAGCCTTCCACTCGCAACTCTGTCGCTCCTCCATAAACGAGGAACATGTCCTTAGTTCTTCTTAAGTACTTAAGGACCGTCTTGACAGCTGCCCAGTGTTCTGATCCTGGGTTAGATTGATATCGACTAGTAATGCTCACAGCATATGCGATATCAGGCCTTGTGCATATCATGGCATACATAAGACTTCCTATGGCGGAAGCATAAGGAATCATATTCATATGCCGTATCTCTTCAGGAGTCTTAGGTCCCATGGACTTAGAAAGATGAATTCCATGTCCTACAGGAAGAATACCTTTCTTAGATTGTTCCATCTGGAACCTACTTAGCACCTTATCAATGTACATAGATTGGGATAATCCAATTAATTTTCTGGATCTATCACGATAGAGCTTTATCCCAAGTACATAAGATGCATCTCCTAAATCTTTCATGTGGAAGGTTTTGGACAACCACACTTTTACAGAAGAAAGTACTGCAGTGTCATTCCCGAATAGTAATATGTCATCTACATATAACACTAGGAATACAACTGCTTCCCCAACGACCTTTTGATAAACACAATTGTCGTCTTCGTTTTGAGTAAAACCAAACGATTTGATTTCAGTATCAAAACGAATGTTCCAGCTCCTGGAGGCTTGCTTAAGTCCATAAATGGACCTCTGAAGTTTGCATACCTTAGTCTTCTCAGACTTGGACACGAAACCTTCGGGTTGAGCCATATAAAGCTCTTCCTCTAGGTAGCCGTTCAGAAAGGCTGTTTTCACGTCCATTTGCCAGATTTCATAATCATGGTACGCAGCTATAGCAAGCAAAATCCGAATGGACTTAATCATGGCTACAGGAGAAAAGGTTTCTTCATAGTCAATCCCTTCTCTTTGCCTGTAACCCTTGGCTACTAGTCTAGCCTTATAAGTCTCCACGTTCCCATCAACGCCTATTTTCCTCTTGAAGATCCATTTGTTTCCAACAGGTACTATACCTTCTGGAGGGTCTACAAGAGTCCAGACTTGATTTTGATACATGGAATCCATCTCGGATTTCATGGCCTCTTGCCATCTCTTTGAGTCAATGTCGGACATTGCCTCAATGTAGTCTCTAGGGTCTTCCTTTGTGTCATTGTCACCTAGAAGGTACAATTCCCCAAAGTCTTCGTCTAAGCCATACCTCCTAGGTGGCTTATTAACCCGTTCAGATCTACGTGGAGCTAGGGGTTCAGGAACAGGGTTGTCAACTTGTCGAGTGCATGTTTGTGGTTCATCATTAATCTCATTAATTTCCTTCAATTCTATCTTGCTAGTTCCTTTAAGAACTAATTCATCCTCCATGAATATAGCAGTTCTGGCGACAAAGACTTTCTGGTCGTCAGGGTGATAGAATTCGTATCCATAGGTTTGTTTAGGATACCCCACAAAATAGCATTTAACGGATCTCGCTTCAAGCTTTCCAGCATCTTGTTTCTTAACGTATGCTGGACAACCCCAAATCTTAAGATGTTTAAGACTTGGCTTCTTTCCATACCATATCTCATATGGTGTTTGTGGAACAGATTTAGAAGGCACTGCATTCAGCAAATAAGCTGCTGTGTGTAGTGCATATCCCCAGAATGATATTGGTAGATCAACGGAACTCATCATAGAACGAACCATGTTCATCAAGGTTCGGTTTCTCCTCTCAGAAACTCCGTTATGTTGAGGAGTTCCTGGTGGAGTCCACTGTGATACAATTCCACACTCTTTGAGATAATCTAGGAACTCATTACTCAGATATTCACCCCCTCGATCCGATCTTAGGGTCTTTATCTGTTTCCCAGTTTGCTTCTCAACTTCATTCTTGAATTCTTTGAACCTTTCAAAGGATTCTGACTTGTACTTCATAAGATACAAATAGCCAAACCGAGAGTGATCGTCGGTGAATGTGATATAGTAGGAGAAGCCTCCTCTCGACGTAGTAGACATAGGTCCACATACGTCAGTGTGGATTAACCCTAGAATTTCAGTGGCACGCTCTCCTTTCCCAGTGAATGGAGATTTGGTCATCTTCCCCAGTAGACAAGGTTCACAAGTTCCCATGAGGTCATTACCTAATGGGCTAAGATATCCATCTTTCGACATCTTGCGAATCTTATCCTGATTTACATGTCCAAGTTTAAGATGCCAAAGTCTAACTTGGTTAACTTCTTCTCTAGCCCTTTTGGGTTTTGAGGTATTCCCGCTTTCAATACAGTGCATCCCACTATTCGTCTCTTGGTGAAAAAGTCCCTCTATCATATTACCATGAGAGATAATACGACCGTTCAAGTATAAAGTGCAACTCATTTTGTCAAACAATACTGAGTGCCCATCTCGTAAAAGCTTAGAGATAGAAATCAAATTCTTTATACATGAAGGAAAATATAAACAATTTTTAAGTTCCAGGACTTCCCCAGAGGGTAGGTTAAGCATATAGGTGCCTATTGCTTTTGCAGAGATTTTAGCGCCGTTCCCAACTCGCACAACCATCTCCCCATTGCGTAGTGTCTTACTCCCTACTAGTCCCTGCATCGTATTACAGATATGTTGACTAGCGCCTGAATCAAATATCCAGGAATTGGAGCTCACTGTAAAAGCACTTTCTATGACCGAAATAGTCTCTTCAAAAGTTCGTGTCATAAGGCTCGCAATGCGCACCCTGTATTTCTTCTTCCAACGTTCATCCTTTCCACAATGAAAGCATGTTCCTTTGGATTTCTTTGCCTTCTTCTTATGTAACCTTTTCCTTGTTTTTGCATTCTCACTCCCACTGTCCTTTTTGAAACATTTTTCAAATTTACAGCACATGTCAATCATCTCGTTAAAAGTATGATCGAATCTATTCACTTTATAGTTTACAATAAACTTAGTGAAATCATCCGAGAGATATGCAAGGAAAAAGTCTTGGGCCATTTTGTCAAGTATAATGGTGGGTAGTATTTTAGGCATGTCGCTAACTACATAACATAACAGAAATCGTATTAGATTGTTGATTAACTACTTGATTGGGTCTTGAATCAAATAGTACCACCCACTATTTTTGGCAAATTCCATATCCCTCAATAGAATCCGAGAGTTATGTTGAACTCTTAGCGGGGTATGGGAGACTCACCATTACCAAGCCCACCTCAGAATTATATCATGTTGGTTAGCAAAAATAATGATGAGAGAATAACACTTTAGTCATTTACAACTCTTGTAATTACCCATCTAGTTTGGCCTCTAGAGAATGAATGCCTCAGAATTATATCATGTTGGCACCATTGCACTTAGTTAAGTTATTCCCACCATGCTTAGTTTATGTAGAGGTTCAAGCACAACCTCAGAATTATATCATGTTGGTCATACTCGTTGTCTACACTCACCTCATCATATGTTTATGGACTCCTCCTGGATGTAAGCCCATACTTTGTACTTCCCCATTATAGGGTGAAGCCGGTGCATGAGTCACAAACGATTGGAGCCCACCACGGTGGAAGGCCTACGAAGAAATGTTCAAAACATCTCTCGTTTATCAACTTAATATTCGTTTGTTGAGGGAGTAGTTTTGGGCTACATCAAAAAACATTTTAATCATATTAAAAGAACATGGCCCTATCATAACTATTGGTCCAAGTTAATATGATTTAGTAGCATATAATACTCCCACTGTTTCGTTGAAACAAGCGAGACTATATGGAACTACTAACGAACGCATTGCATCCTCATATGGACTATATAGTCATATTAGGTTTTAGGATGATTATGAACCGTTTGATTTGATCCAACACGAGCCTTGTGTTGGACCTTGGGTTTAAGGTAGATAGTTGTTGATTTTAGTTACGCGTTTAATCCAATTAAACCGTTATTTCCTATTGGGCGTTGGACCCAACTATTCCAATTTGCATACATATAAACAAAAAGGAATACATGAAATAATAAGAAGGGCTTATGCCCTTTTACAAAACAAATAATGGGCTTATGCCCTTTACAACAACTTGAATTAATCAAATTACATTCAAATCTACATTACTTAAAACCCAATCATTCATAATGTAAATCGGCCAATCACATAGCTCAATTATCGAGGCCTTTGGTTCATAATCACCCTTTTCTTAATTAACTAAATTAACTAAGAAAGCAACTTTAAACAATTGGTTTTTGGATCCATAGAATTGATTTAAATGGAACTAAATATAATGAAAATCCAATTCTCATTAAAGAGACAAAACAATTTTTGTTCTCATTTTATTTGGGCCATTTTGCAAAAACACAAACTTTTTGGGCCAAAATACAAATACACAAAAGTATCAAAACTTTATTTAATTGCACAAAAGCACCCCACTAGAGGGGTGGCCGGCCAAGGATAGTTGTTATAGAGATTTTTGATAAAAAGAATTTTGTAAGTGGATTTTGGTGGGTGAGATTAAAGATGGTGGGGATGGTTTGAAAAGAAAATATATCTTTGATATAATTAAAACCATTTAATCATTTCTTACCAACAATCATCATCCATCAACTAATATTCAAAAATATATCTTTGACATAATTAAAGCCATTTAATCATTTCTCACCAATAATCATCACCCATCAACTAATAATCAAAACTTTATGTAAAACATAAAACTTTTGAATCAAAACTTCAAAACTTTTTGTTCTTGATAAGAACTTCAAGAAATATGAAGAACATACATGAAAACTCATAATAGCTCCATGGATGTTTTCTTTCACCAAAAACTCAAATTTTCACAACTCAAAAGAGGGTTAATATCCTAGGGTACTTAGGGGTTCCAAAAAGCACTTTAAAACCATTTTAACAAGCCTAACATGAACCCAAAAAATCACCCTTTGGATTTGGCCGAAAATCCCAAAACACTTGGCACCAACTTTTAGTTCCATTATTCATGCTTTAATGAAATACATCTACAACATTTGAGATGCTAAATTTTCAAGTAAAATTTATATTCAAAGCAAGAACAAAGCTTGTAACATTTACAACACTTAAATCACAAAATATGAAAAATCACAAAACCCAAAAGGATCCACCATAAACTAGGCCTAGGCTCTTGATACCACTTGAAGGAAAAATTTTGTCCTAGCTAAGAACATGCATGAACATTTGAATACATAGGCATACTAATAACACTTTAAAGTAGGCATGCATTCAAAAACAATTCATAAAACCCATGACTTTCAAAGCCTAGTATATGGTGAACCATAAGACTCTTTAACAATATTAAAGAGAATAAGAATTTAGAGATTCTTTACCCTTGAAGCTCATCCTTGATTGCACAAGGGATTCACCCAAGTGGAGGGCCTTCAAGTCACCTCCTTGCTCCTTGGATCTTCCTTGTGATTTCCTCCCTTTTAGTGCTCCTTTTTCTTCTTTGAGGATTTGAGGATTTGTTTTCCAAAACACCAAAAGTTTGGTGTCTCTAAGTCTCCACACCAAAGATGTTGTGTGAAGATGAAATGGATGACTTAGGGAAGAAGAAGATTGCTAGATGTTCCTCCCCTAATTCAATTAGAAAACCCTTAATGTGAAAACCAAGCTATAATGTTGATTTTACACTTCATTTCATGTGAGTGGCAAACTTGTAATTAATACAAGTTTGCTTCCCCTCACCCTTATGGCCATATGTTGTTATTGGGCTTAATTGCCCATTTTGTTTTAGTTGTCATACAACTTAAACATAATGGGCCTTGTGGACCAAAACGTTTTTGTGCCCCGAAGCCCAAAACTAACTTAAACGCCCAATACGAACGTTTCGTATAATTAATTAACTATTTAATTAATCTTGACCATTCTTCAATTAAACCATTTAATTGCTTATCCATTTCATATAATTTCTTCACTTATATCCTTACTCGGTGTACGATCCATTAGGTTCCAATTAGCGAGGTAGTGGGCGATGTTACTCTTAACGATCGATTGTGAATTGAAACCACATTTCAATTCTCCCTTAAAATTAGTGTTTGCTAATCTTTAGGGCTTCCACAAACCATGGGTGACGCCTAGCAGCATGTCATGGTTACCCAAGCTAAGTAGAAGTGGTTGGAGAACCTATCCAGTTACAACTACAATGCAATACGGTCCTTCTCTAATACAATACTCTTAATCACATTGTTTAAGTGATAGTTTGTTTCATGTCTACTATCCAATGTGATACTTCTCTATATGATTCAATTGAATAAGATTTGGAACAAGCTTCCTTAGTCATATTCATATGCTTTGGCCAAAGACTCTCGAATCATATCTTAGAGTATTCTCCTTCCACCATGGAAGGTTAGAGATCCCTTGTTGTGCATTCATATGCCTACATGACTAGATAGCTTGACCCCAACAATGCCGTGGACACTCCAATGGAATGTCGTTGACATAATCAAAGATCAAGGACCTAACCATTAGACATCAATGATGCCTCAGGTCAAAGGACTACTTTGCATATTGCAACTATCGAGTTCTCACATGACATGTATGTTCGAACTCTCGTTTGATCGTTGTTCAGTGTACTCGATTACTCTTTCGAGCACCTATGTGTTTGCCTTAGTGTCCAACACCAAATGACTTGAGACTAGTTCATACTCACGCTTGAGTCGACATAACACATACTAACCTTAGCGGATTGTCAATGCCCAATTGGCAATCCTATGGCTAGGAACGTTTTAGGAATGAACATAAGAGAAAGGTCTCGTTAATTTAACTAACTTAAATCACTTGTCTCTTAGATCAAATACATTCCTTGGATTCCCTTATTGCTTAAACACAAGATACTATAAATAGTGATTAACAATAAGCTTTGCCCTCTATTAAACATATAAAAGTTTAACACAATAAGTATTCCAAAAAGCTATTACATCAAATGAGTGGCTTTGTGGGCATACTTCCAACAAGGTGGTGGCAAGAAAGTCTGTTGGGGCCTCTGCTGACTCTGGGGACAATTTGCAGCCCGATGTCCCATCTGCCCACAAGTAAAGCAACCACCGCTGCCTCGCCTACACTCACCAAAATGTCAATTATTACACCTGCAGCAAACTAGGGCCGTACCTCTACTAGCATCACCCTGCCTCTGGCCTCTAACACCACCAGCAAACCTACCATCACGACCCTGACCAGTGGCGCTAAAACCACCGCTAGAAGAGCTAGAACTAGTGCCACCCCTCTTGAAGTTCTGGGTCCTACGAGGTCCGAGCGACACCTGACCCTTGCCCTTATCATCTTTCCTCTAGTTACCGTCTTTCTCTTCCTCCTCACTCTCGTAGGGCATATTCTCTGAATCCTCAATTCTCAACAGAATCTCATAAAACTCCTAGTAGGTGTCACAAGGGGTAGTGGTCGCCATCGAACGCCACTTCTTATTAGTGCCTAAACGGAAACGACGAAGCATCTCCGCCGGATTTCCAGCAACATCCGGATGATAGCGAGACAGATCAGTAAACCTTCGGTAGTACTCGTTTGATGTCAACTTCCCCTGTCTCAACTCAGTGAATTCCTGCTTTTTGCGGTCAATATACTCAGGAGGCACAAACCTTCTCCTGAACAACTCTCTGAATACATCCCAATCCATCCTCTCTGCTGGAGACAAACGACGAACCTCCTGCTCCCACCAGGATGCAGAATCCTTACCCAAAAACCACGATGTCGTCTCAACCCACTTATCAACAGGGAGATTCCCCTGATTATGCAGAACACGAAAGGTCTTCTCAATATGTTCTAGCCATTGCTCCGCACCCTCAAAGCCCTCGTGGCCCTCGAATTTATCCAACTTCAGATTATACATAGTCTCCAAATGAGTCCTTTGGGGAGGGCGGAGCGCTGACTGAATAGCTGTAACGATAGCTTCCCCCAGTTGAGCTACATCGGGGAAACTAGGCTCAGTAGAGTGACGTGGTTCCCGACGAGGCGCCATAATTCTGACAGAAGACACCAAAACCATTAGAATACTCACAAAAGTACAGGACTGCCAAACCTGGCTCTGATACCAAACTGACACACCCCGACCGAGATCAGGGCATGCTGGCTGTCATGTGGAAGTGACGTAACCATGTGCACAGTGCGGAAGCTAATAAATAAATAAAAATAAAGTAAGAATAAATAAAAACCAGCTATACACAAAGTAAGAACATACATGTGCAAGCGTAAGTGTGAAAACAAAGTTCAAAGCACGAAGACCTAATGCAGTCCAGGAGAAACAACACTATATAAAGACACCCAAAGGTGGTCCTACATTGGTGAGAATCTGTCAGATATGCCGGGAAAATCCTCGGGGGAGTCACCACAAGTGCTAGCCAACAAGAACCTGGAGGGGCGCAAAACAGAAAGCGTGAGTGGGCAAAAACAAAGCTTTTCAAAAACCATTTCAAAAACAAAGTTCTAACCCCTCGCCGTAAAACTTGTATACTTCCCAGAAAATAACATATACATATATATAAATCCTGCTCGGAAATATGCCATGCCAAATGCCTCGATATAGAATGCAAGTACTCAGGTAATGTCAAATTAATGTCATGTAATCTGTCAGCCGGAGTCACCTAACGTGACATGCACGGCTAAATCTAGAGCTCAAATCTCCATTTCACTAACTATAACTGCACACGAGTCGGAACCACCTAAAGTGGTCTGTACGACAGGACTGGGTGTATAATAAGTACGCTCAAGTGCTACGATGACGTGAAGGCTGGGCGAATAATCGCGAGTCACCTACGAGTCGGAACCACCTAAAGTGGTATGTACGACAGGACTGTGCACTTAACTTGGATCCAAGATGAGCGTGTGGTGCGGGAGGTGAACATCACGTGAAGGACGGTGCCCAACTCTGGACGGGAGCACTAACACCGGGGGTGCAGGTTATGAGCTCTCTATGCATCTCAAATCACTACTGAACATAAGCATAAACCATACTCACCTGTCACTTACCTATGCGCCCGCAGGACCAACATACAAATATATATATGCTACTAATAATACATAAACAAACGGCAAACATAATGCATGGCATATAAATGTATAAACGTTTCCATTCACTTTCTGAGAAAAACATAAGTATATAGGTATATACGGAAAACCAAAAGCCCATTCACTGGTATGTAGAAGGGTCGTAACCCCCTTGCCTCAAGTGACCGCGCTCGTCCTCGGGATAGGTCTCACCTATATGCAAAACAACTATAAAAACGTTAATTTTAAAGCACATAACCAACCTTACGAAATAACTTCTCATACAATGCTCAAATGCGGTGTATGAATACACCAACGTGATCTACTCAACCTCAAGAACATCCCCATATTTTTAGAAAAATTTTCCGACGCCGCACGCACCGCCCATGCGTAGGCACGTGCCTGGCACACTAACGGCGTCAGTTAACACCATCAGGAATATTCCGTTAAATCTAACTGATGCTGTTAATGCCGTTAGCAATATTCCGTCCAAACTGACGGAATATTCCATCATCTTCTCCGGCCAAACTCCGGCACCGTCGTCTGCGCCGGAAAACTGAGAAATTTTTAAAACTTTGTATCTTCTTCGTTTTTCAACCAAATTTCACAAAATTGGTACCAAAATGAATCTTACAACAAGAGGAACAAATCCATACCACTTTCAAGCACTAAAACCCACGGAAACTCGTCGGGAAAACACCACCAACTCCGGTCAAACTTGTCACTCACGATCCCGATGTCCAAAACCTTCAAACGAACCACCCCGACCCTCCTAAGGACCTCACCAAGCTTCCTATAAGCTTGAAATTCCCAAAAATACAAGAATTAACGTGTGCATGAATAGTGACCAAATCGGAGAATCCCGAGTTCGACGTGAAAACGAAGGTATCCTTACCTGAAATGGGTATGGTTGAACTCCTAAGGACCTCACGAGCACGAATATGTAATTTGTTTCCTCGATTTGTGAAGGTTTCAATGGTTTTGGGTGTCGTCCGTACAAAAAGAATAGGAGAGGGAGGGAGAGAGAGCTCGGGACAGGGTAGAGGTAATAGGGGAGAGGGGTGATGATGATGATGGATGTGTGGCTGGGATGCAACCAACAAAAAACCCAAAACAACCACACAAACAACAATTATCTGTTAAGGGCAAAACCATCATTTCACCCCTACGGTTCGAAAAAAAATCTGGAATGGGCTGTCACACTTGGACAGTGTGATACAGTATCAGAGAGCGGTTCGCTTTACCTAATTAATTAATGATAATTTTTTTCAAATAAAAAAAATATTAATTAATGTTTCCAATATTATGCTCTTTTTGTGACCTCCGACTCCCCTTCACATCCCCTCCTATTTGAGCGGTCACGGTTAAGCTACGTCAACATTTTATATTGATTTTTTTTGTAGAGATAATAAGACAAAGAGCAATATGAATATAAAATGTTAAGGTAGCTTAACCGTGACCGTTTAAATATGAAGGGATGGGAAGGGGAGTCGGAGGTCACAAAAAGAGCATTCTATTGGAAACATTAATTAATATTTTTTTGATTTAAAAAAAAAATTATCATTAATTAATTAGGTAAAGCGGGCTCTCCGGAGACTGCATCTCCTTGTCCAAGTCTCCGTCTTAAATTCTCGAAATCTTTTGGGGGTTTAATTTCGGAAGTAACGGAATCATAAATGCGGGATGATATTTGATGGTGACAGAGCGGGAAAAGTGAAATACAATGAGCTCCTTTTTTTTACCAGTGGTAAATATCTTTTCCAACAAAAAAGGGCAAATCTCTACTAATTAATGAAACCCTCTTTATCAACCAAAAGAGGGTGAAAAAATAAATTAGTTTTCTATCACGCAAAAAAAATGATGGGCAATAATGTAATTTCACATGTCTAAATTTTACTCTTTTTGATTGAAGTGTTACCTATAGGTGATGTTAAAAAATGTCCAATATTGAAAAAAAAAAAACAAAAAACAAAAAAAAACTCCCACTCCCCCCCCCCCCAAAACATTCTCTCTCTCTTCTCATTTTCTAAAAAAAAATGTGTTCATACACACAAAGTGTGCAGTCAAATGCTAGTATCTAATTATATATTGGACCGCTTAAAAATTAATCAATTTATTGTGGCCAATATTATTATTTTTTTCTCGAAAAGATGACATTCATTAATTAATAAAATAAGTACAAGAACAAAGGGCCAAACCAAATGGTGAGCAGCAACCCAAAACATGCATAAGTCGAACAACAAAAACAAAGCAATAAAAGAAAACCTTAATCTCCAACACTAGAGAGCAGCCCGCGCATACCCACTCCAATGCTTGTACCAAATCCAAAACCACACATGAACCATAAGATTAATCTTGAAACACCAAACCAAATCGAAACCCCAAGATCCAAAATGCTGACAACAACACATGCAAAGAGACCCAGAGAACCAAACAAAAAAAGAAAAAGGGGAGGGTTGATGGGGTGTGTAAAACACCCTTGTTACGACATAAATCTTTTTACACTTCGCCCAAATTTTTTGGCAGGGTGATGCGAACTAATTAAGCACGCAAATTAAAACCCTCTTGTGACAATTGTAGTATATGTATAAGTAGGGATCGTTCTTAACCGGGGATTAGGAGGGATTGCAAAATCACTTGGAAATTGACTCAAAAACGTAAAACAAAGGTTAAAACACTAAACTAGACTCAAAGAATGCAAAACTAAACAATAAAGGAATGTTTACTTGGACCTTCCTAAACGTCTCAAGAATGTCCTTCTCGGCTTCCTCTTTCTTTGTTTGCATGAACCTACTAGGAAAAGGCACATTCAAAGGAAAAACATTAGTAGGAACCGAATTTGACACATTCTTACCCTTTTTGGACAACTTGGACAAGTTGGGATATTTAGAAGCTTGCGGCAAAGGTATGTCCACCTTTGCCGTGGGTTGTCTTGCTTCCTCCTCTTCAATTCTCCGTTTTTCATCCTCTTCGGGGCTTGATGGTGATGGTTTGGATGTAATGCCAACTTCTTTTCCACTTCTCAAGGTGATTGCGTTGGCCGTTTCGAACCCTCCCTTTGGGTTTGGAATGGTTGAGCTTGGGAGTTGGCCTTGCTCACGAAACTTTCCTACAAAATCTGCAATCTGCCCAATTTGTTTCTCCAATTGATCCACCCTTTTTTCTTGATTTTGCATCGCCTTGGCTTGATTCTCTTGCCCCTGAGACAAATTAGTTAGTAACTTAAGAAGTGTATCATTGTCTAGGGTGTTACCTGAACTTGTTTGGGCAGATTGTTGTGGAGCATGTGTGGGTGCGAATGGCTTAGTGAAGAAACCCGGGGGTTGTTGTCTAAAGCCTCCTTGTTGTGGTGGTTGTTGGGACTCCCTCCATTTGAAGTTCGGGTGGTCTCTCCAACCGGGATTGTAGGTGTTGGAATATGGATCGTTCCTCGAGTTGTTTTGGCCTTGAAACCCAATTGCATTTGCGCTCTCCCATCCACCATTTTCAATGAGTTGTGGGCACTTCTCAGAAGCATGTCCTTGGATAGAACACACTCCGCACACAATTGGTCCTTGCATCCTCATTCCTTCGGCCATCTGAGACACAATGGAAGCAAGATTAGCTAATTGTGAATGAATGTCAGGTGTGGAACTTACCTCATGTACTTGCTGCCGTGGGGGTCCTCTTTGGCCTACTCCTTCGTATTGTTGAGCGTTCAACGCTCGGTTAGCAATCAAGACCTTGGCATCCCTGGGTGTCTTGTCCACCAATGCTCCACCCGCTGAGGCATCGAGCATTTGACGTTCGATTAGTAGGAGCCCCTCGTAGAAGTACTGAAGAAGCAACTTCTCCTTCATCTGATGTTGTGGACACGAAGCAACAAGAGATTTAAAACGTTCATAATACGTAGGAAAGGATTCACCTTCTTCTTGTTGGATTCCACTTATCCTTTCTCGTAAAAGGATGATTCGAGAAGTTGGGAAAAACTTCTCCAGATATGCCCTCTTCATGCTCTCCCATGATGTAACGGTTCCGGGAGCTAAGTCGTACAACCAATCCTTGGCTTTGTCCATTAAAGAGAATGGAAAAGCCTTCATCTTCAGAATACTTCCATCGACATTGATGGGAGTCATGCTTGAGCACACCACCTCAAATTCCTTTAGGTGCTTGTTCGAATCCTCCATGGACATCCCATGGTACTTCGGAATATGGTGAAGCAAGCTTGACTTCAACTCGAACTCATCGGTCTTCCCTTCGGCAGGTGGGGGATATTGGATACACAAGGGTGCTGCATTATCCAATCCCGAGGCCGAAAGCTCCTTGAGTGTCCGGGTGTCCACGGCCATGACTTGTGGTTCTTCAAATACCCTTACCGTGGGTTCCTCCTCCTCTTCTAGGACTTGTTCTTCGAGGTCAGATTCTGGGCTTTGTGGATTTGGTTCGTGTTGTGTCCTCTTCCGTCTCAAAGTCCTCTCAAAATCGCTGTCAAAGTCTAAGATATGCTCACGAATCGGTTGAGAACTCCGAGTCATACACTAGTACCTAAAACAAGGAAAACAAAACAAGGTCAGAATCTTTAACAAAAACTAAATTAAACAGAAAGTAACAATCCAAGGGATTAGCAAAGTTGCTAATCCCCGGCAACGGCGCCAAAAATTTGATGCGAACTAATTAAGCACGCAAATTAAAACCCTCTTGTGACAATTGTAGTATATGTATAAGTAGGGATCGTTCTTAACCGGGGATTAGGAGGGATTGCAAAATCACTTGGAAACTGACTCAAAAACGTAAAACAAAGGTTAAAACACTAAACTAGACTCAAAGAATGCAAAACTAAACAATAAAACACTAAAACAAACCAAAAGACTCGAAACAGCCCCAAAACACTCAAAACTGCCTTAAAAACACTTTCTGGGCAGTTTTGAGCACTTTGACTACTTTGGACAAATTTGGGTAATAAATTGATTCAAAACACTTAGAAACACAAACTAAGACACTTTCTAACTAAATTGGACACTAAAGTAAAGGGGGATTGAGGTTTTGACGAAATTAAACTAAATGCACAGATTGTAATTTAAAGGCAGAATGTAAATATGAATTGGATGAAAATATGGATGGAATGCTAGCTAGAAGGTTCTTCTCCACACATGTCACACTTGCATACAAGATGATTTTTAGTTGGTCTTTCGATGAATTATGAAACTCAACACTCCGGGTTAATTAGGTCCGCTTAAATTAACCTTCAGATTTCCCTAGAATCATTGAATTGGATGAATATGCATCGCAAACAAATTATTCCTAACAAGTTCTCTATATGAACAGCATGATAATGATACAAGTTAGAATCATTACGTTCTTTGGAAATCATAAGTGTTGACGAGGCATTCGTTACTATGATGAGCATGAAACTAGTGCCAAGAATTCATTTAACGCGATTGTTTATAAGCAACCTCCACTACTTGTGAATATAAGTTCATAACTATTAGGTGAAATTCACTTATATTCTAGCGTCATATTCATGCATGAAAATTAAGCGTGCACTCTCAATAAACATACACAAATAAGTTATCAATCAAGCAGTTAAACAAATTGAATCCACAATACATGAAATTCCAACCAAAGGTAATCAAATCATATTACAAGCATAAACATAGTTTCGAATCACCCCCTAGCTAATTAGGGATTTAGCCTCTCATGTTCACAGAAAGAGAAATAAAATTGAGTTTAAACATAACGAACAAAAGATTGATTACACCTAGAACGCACAACGAATCCACTTGAATTTCTGCGCGTCCAAGCTCCTCTTTCTCCTTTCCTTGCTGCGGCAGTGAGGTTAAATGGTGTTTTTGGATGATTTTCTGGGTTATAGATGGGTTTAGGGAAGTGTGGTGGTGCGGCAAGGTAGTAGGGAGGTGTATGGAGGTGTGGAAGGTGGCTGGAAGGGATATGGTGGCTGCGGCAAGGATGGGGGAATGCTGGAATTGATGTGGTGGCTGCGGCTTATGGGAGAATGCTGGAATTGATGTGGTAGGCACGGATTGCAGGGAAAAATATGGAAGGGTGGCTGCGGCTGTGATGTAAATTGTGGCTGAAAAATAAGAAGAATCAATGAATATGGTGCGGCTGCATGGGGAAAATAGGGTGATTAGGGTGAATGGCTGATTGAAAAATATGAATGAA
Source organism: Pyrus communis (assembly GCF_963583255.1). NCBI lineage: Eukaryota > Viridiplantae > Streptophyta > Magnoliopsida > Rosales > Rosaceae > Pyrus > Pyrus communis. The sequence continues at coordinate 18,995,181 of NC_084812.1, forward strand.
TGGGATATGGTGCTGCGGCAAGAATGAATTAGGGTGAATCTTCAGGGGCGTGACGGCTAGCTAGAGTTAGGGTGAATGATCATGAGTAAAATGGCTGAATGAAAAATATAAGTCATAGTGAATAGAGTGCGGCTAATGAAAAGAATCAATCAATGGACAAGAAGCTAGGGTTAAAAATAAAAGGTACGGCTCAGATGGTTTGATAAAGGAATCAATGGTGAATTAGAGGGATTAGGGTCTTTTGGATGGGAATTACGGCTGAAATCATTTTGTGGCTGAAAAATATGAAAAAGAAATAATAAGAGGTCCCTAAGGTGCGGCTAATTGGTGGAAACCCTAGGGTTTTAGAAATTTAAACCCTAGTTTATTTTTATTAACTAAAATTCACCTAAAGGCTGCTAGAATTTAGGAAATAAAATCAGAAATTAAAGAGGGAATAATTAAAGGGTGCGGCTAGGGTTAGGTTAGGAGAGGGAAATAGGGTTTAATTGCGCAACATTGGACAAAAGTGCCCCCCCTTGCACGGCAAGGGAAGGGAATTAGGGTTAAGGCACGACAAGGTTGTGTAATTGGGCTAGGGCCTTGGTTTTGTGTCCTAAAGTGCTTACAAGACCTTCAAAGTGGCTAGAAAATACGGACGTTTAAGTTTAGGAAAGGTTACCAAAACGGGAAACCTAGGGTTAACTTTCCTACTTCAAGTAGGAAACCTTGTTTGAATAGGAATTCTCGTTTTGGTAGGAATTCATCGTTAGAGTAGGAATTCATCGTTTCTTCAAGTCTTTAACTCGTTCATTCCTCTTTCGCTCCAAAAGACTCCAATTTGCATCTTATTGCACACTTTGGCCTTATAATCTGAAAATACACAAAAGTGGCCTTAAACACTAAAATAACTAAGTAAACACAACATAATTGCACGAGAACAAGCTAATTAAGTCGCATGAATATGTTCCTATCACAGGGCGATAAGGTAAAGGATTGTGAGGTGTGGATCCAGGAAATTAATCAAGTCAAGCACTTCAAGAGCAAGCTTATGGTTGGATGAGAAATGGGATTGGGGAAAGCATGGGGAAGAAAATTAGGTGGGACAGAAACGGAAAAACAACGAAAAATCCCAAGGAAGTCGAGGAACGGGCATGAAACCCAAATCTGAGATGAGCTCAGGAAAAATTGGGACCAAGCCAAAGAAATCTGAGAATAACTCGGAGGAAATGAGAAGAGTGAAGAAGGGAAAAAAGGAAGGAGAAATAGGAAAAAACAAAAGGAAGCAGGAAGGAGAGGGGAGGCAGCTGTGGAAGGCGTAGGAGGAAAGGGGAGAAGGCTAGGAGGGGGAAAGGAAAGGATGCCACCAGCCCAAGCCTTCGCAAGGGCCAACGGCGCGATTGCCCAATCTTTCCTAAAGGGAAGAAAGAGAGAGAGAGAGAGAGAGAGAGAGAGGACAAAGATAAGTGTAGAGAAATTGTAGAATGCTTAGGGATTGTGATTGTTGATGCGAGATTTACTTGACACTCAAAGTAAACCCTCGTTTGACAATTGTAGTAGAATGGATAAGTGAGGGATCGTTCTAGACCGGGGATTAGGAGGGCTTGCTAAAACCTTCTAAATTGACTTAAAAACATAAAAACTAAATTAAAATACTCTTAACAAGACTACTATGACTCAGAAAGGCTTTGAAAAACTCAAATTGTCTAATACAATCAAATTGACTCAAATAGAAGCTAGAACTTGATTTAGACGAATTTGCAATTGTTTATGACTCCAAAAGCTTAAAGATACAAAACTAAAACACATACGAATGATTAAAACTTAACAAAATAGAGGGGGGGAATTGTGTTTGGACGATATTAAATTAAAAAGACAGAATATAATTAAAGGCAAAATGTAAATACGAATGTGATGAAAATATGGATGATGGAATAGCCAAGGGGTTCTTCTCCACACATGTTACACTTGCAAACAAAATTGATTCTCAGTTGGTCTTTCGATAAGTTGTGAAACTCAATGCTCCAAGTTAATTAGATCCGCTTAGATTAACTTTCAGATTTCCCTAAATTCGTTGGATTGAATGGAATACGCATTACAACCAAATTATTCTTAATCAAAGTCCCTAACTATGGAATACGCATGATAGAGACATTTAACCAAGATCATTAAGTTCAACGGAAATCATAAACATCGACGAGGCATTCGTTACTATGGAATACGCATGAAACTTATGCCAAGAATTCGTTTAACGAGATTGTTTACAAGCAACCTCTACTACTTGTGAATATAAGTTCATAACGATTAGGTGAAATTCACTTATATTCTAGCGTCATATTTATGCATGAAAATTAAGCTTGCAATCTCAATGAACATACATAAATAAGTTATCAATCAAACAGTTAAACGAATTGAATCCACAACTTATGAAATTCCAACCAAACGTAATCAATTCAAAATGCAAATATAAACATAGTTTCGAATCACCCCCTAGCTAAAGGGGGGTTTAGTTCCTCATAACTTTGAAATCAAAGAAACACCTAAACATTCCAACAACTCAAACGTGAATTGTATGAACGTTTAGGCACTCTTCTCTTCCCTTCTCATACGTACAAAACAAAGAGAATTAAATTTAAACTTTGAAATCAAAGAAACACTTAAACATTCCAACAACTCAAACTTGAATTGTATGAACGTTTAAGCACTCTTTTCTTCCTCGTTGTTGTAGCACAAGGTCTAAGGTGAGCTTAAGGGCTTTAGGTGTATGTGGAATGGAGTAGGAAGTGGTTGGAGATGGAAGAATGAAGAGAAAATATGCAGAAAATGAAGAGACTCACGGCTAGGGAGAAGATGGAAGTGTTTGTAACTGAAAATGTGTATGGAAGAGTAAGTGAATTTTGAGGAGTGTTGGATGCTTATTTATAGGTGAAATGGGGGAACAAAAGAGGGAATATTGCAGCTAGGAGGGGATGAATGATTATGGGTGCATGTGTTTGGAATAATGAAGGGGGAATGTATGTAATAAAACAACTAGGAAAAGTTATGGAAAGCTGGAAATGGGAGTGGGAACTCACGGCAAAGTGTTTTGGGGATGGTTCTTTGTGGTTGTGATGCATGTGATTGCATGTGTTGATTGCTAAGGTGTGTGATGATGAGTGTAAGTGGAATAAAGAATGAATGAAGGCATGTGAATTAGGTGGGAAAGAGGTGGAAATGGAATGTTATGCAATGATAATGTCTTGTAAAGATACTAATAAATAATGCATGTAGGGTTAGGAAATAAAATCATAACTTAAAGGGGGATGATTAAAGGGTGTTGAAAGGTTTTGCATGGCTTTGAAGTGATTGTGGATTGGGCTAGAGTTTAAGTACATGAAATGGACCCAAATTGCTCCCCCTTGCATGGCAATGAATGGTGTTTGTGTTAAGCCCAAGGCAAGGTGAATGTAATTGGGTTAGGGCCATTGTTTTGTGTCTTCAAGTGCATACAAGGCCTTCAAATTCGTCCATCCTCTTGGCTCCATGGATAAGCTATCCAATCCATGCCCAAAAATGCTCCAAATGGCCTCAAAATGCACTTTCTTGCTCCCTAGGCCCTTAGAACCTAAAAACACACAAAAGAAGCATAAAGGACTAAAATAACGAGAGAAACATAACGTAAATGCACGAGAACAAGCCATTTAAGTCGCATGAATATGCTCCTATCAATTGTCGTCCAAGTAAATACAAAATCTAATAGGAAAGAATTGCTAGAATAACGAGTAATCTAAAACTCAATCTAACTACCACTTAGTATTACGGTCTAGTGGTGTTCCTCTTCATTTGTAAGTGAGAGATCTATGAATAAAAATCTACAAAATAGACGGTTTGAGTCATAGGAAAAATATTGTGGAGTTGGCCCAAACGCTTGGTTTCACCATATTAAATTACTGACTGATAGCGCTTGAGTGCTCTTGTATATATGTGTGTGTGTCAAAAAATAAAATACCATCGATAAAGTATACCAAAAAATATCGTTGTCTTGCTTTTTTGAGTAGAACATTTGCGATTATAGTCATTCTCTCCTTCTGGGATAAGGCCTCAATGCAATCAAAATTGACCAACTACATTTAAACCTTATATTGTCTTCCAATGTTAGACTACCCTTCAAATCATTCTTGACTTGTATCGAGCCAACATACACAACAAATTCACAGTTTTGGCTTGTCATTCAGTTTTCATTTTAATAAGCTTTCTTCGAGTTTATTATTGTGCCTATGTTTGAATTATTTTAGTTTTTTATCCCTTTTCCTATGGTCTTCGCTTTCTGTAATTTAGGCTTGTTACCTAGCTTTTTCAAATCCTCACTTGTAGTGAAATTTCAAGCTTAAAATGTAGATAATATAAATTGGATAAATTGGAGCATGTATAATCGTAGGGCTTCACCTGCATGACAACCCAACTTTGATATCATGAGAGAAGATGAGGTTCCACAAAAAAACCAATTAGTAATATGTGACGTAATCTAATAACTAATTAATCAACTTTATAATGAGTAGGAATATAGAAAAAAGTGAGGAAATCTTGTATCCCATTTCAAATTTCACATGGGGGTGTAGCCGATGATGGAACCATGGCATGATGGAATGGAACAAGTTCATTTATGAAGAGTCCCTACCACTACCACCCAAACATCATTTGGTACTTTTGGTTCCTTATTACCTAAGTCTGATGGTCCACGGCATGCGGGTCTCCAACAAAGTTTAGATGCTCGCTTTATATCATGCAACTAGCCCATAACTAATCAGTCGAATGCATATAAAAATGAACCATATCATATATATGAATTCATTGTTATCTCTCAATCAAGGCTATAATAATAATAGTTATTTAGTACTATGGTCTAGTTATATTCCTCTTCACTTATAAGTGAGAGGTTTTAAGTTCAATTATCGCCAAAGACGTAATTGAACCACATTATTGCTAGCTCATTGTGGGGCTTAGCCACTCCTCTATCCCTTAGTGTAGATAATATTGTTTGTGAAAAAAAAAAAAGGCTATAATAATAATAATATTATTATTACTAGAAAATAACAATAGATTGGATTTGTCTACATAAATTTGGAAAATGAAAAGCATTAGAGTGAATTTTTTGTTTAAATACAAAAGGAGATATTACTATTTTTAATTAAACTAGGGAGAAGGCTGAGGGTTTGAATTCAGGAGGTAGTGGATTAAAGAGCAAAGTCCTAACTACTACGGTTGTTCAATAAAATTTAACATTGCCCTCAACACACAAGCGGTGCATTGCCTGGTGAGTAGGGCTTTCTCTTCTACTTATTCCACTCTGAATTCGAACTTTTCTCCTCCTTTTAAAATTAGAGTAGTAATATCTCTTGTAATAGAAAAACACTGCCCTGAACACTGCACACGCAAGTTTTTTTAGATATTATACTCTAAAATATAAATTCACCATCCACAAATACTAGAACACATAGGTTATAATATTACATGACGATCTAACAGCCACACCGAAAAAATATTTTCAAGTATTCATGTTCCGATAATATGCAATATCATCGTGGGTTGCTTTTCTATATATTATTCCAATTAATCATCTTAATGCCCTAGCTAACAACGGAACCTTTTCTGCTTTTCTTCTTGGTGAGAATAAAGATAGAAGAAAAAAAGGTATGAAAAAGTTTTAAGCCTTTTATTTTTGTCCACGTTGTTCCTTTGGATACTTGGAGTATAAGTAAACTCTCTCTCTCTCTCTCTCCCTCTCTCTCTCTCTCTCTCTCTCTCTCTACTCTATATATATAGTAGTGTTGAAACATTGCATTCAATCGTTAGATTGCATGACATTTGTCGCACAAAGATGGTAAGCGTAGTAGTGCAGTGCAGTGCAAGGCTGGACTCTCCCCACAATCCACATCGCTTTCCTGAAAACAAGAATCTATGAAATTTGCCAACCGATCGGTCGAAAGAGCTCTGTCGAATGGATATGATGATTTCCGATGGAAATCGACGTTCAGTTGTGAATTAACAAAGGCATGCATGCATGGAGCTTTCATTTATTCATCAGTCCTCGTATCATACGTTTGTAGGGAAAAGTAGATTTTGAATTAAGGGACTGTTAGGGTTTTATCTTTGTCGGCCAAAAGGGAAGGGTAGTGGCATATATGGGAATTTAGGGTTGAAACTTTTTAGGGCTTGTAAACCTCTCAAATTTGATCGACAATGAGATATTCATGTTTCATCCATTTGCCAAACACAATTATATATATAGGAAGCCTTTAAAGAACGGAATTCTTATTTTTTTTGTAAAAAGGGAATTGATTGAGGCCCACTCTGCATCGAACTTTATCCATTCCAACGTCTATTTTGTAAGTCTCGATTCACAGATCATCCTTGCAAAAATTCAATTCAGTCCGAAATCATTTGTCTGTTCAATTATCACAATGAAATTTCAATGTTTTTCTAAGAACAAAGTGTTCATTCATTTCTTTGAACTCAATTAGATGCTTCTAATATTTTTGATTTAGCTAATATTTTGCAATAATGATCTATGAGGTGGAACTTAAAAAATAGATGGTTCAGATTGCTAAAGTTCGATGTGGTGTGGCCCACAACTATCCCTATTTTTATAAAAAAGAAAATGAGAATCCCTTTCCTTAAAGGCTTTCTCTATAATATATATATATATATATATATATGTGTGTGTATATATATATATATATATATATATATATATATGTGTGTGTGTGTGTGTGTGTGTGTGTGTCTACATATATAACACCCCGACCTGAAATGTCCACTAAGACTCCAAATCGAGCTGCGCTAGTCGACACCTGGAAGGTGAGGAAGCCATAAAGTGTAGTGATGTGAAAAATGTGAGTAAATTTAAACCTAAAAGTGCCTAAGTATAAGAGTGCGCTTGTGAGCGGGAATGAACTCATTTCACACGTGATGACAGAGCATAAGTAAAGTACAGGCAGGTAAAGTAAGAGTTATACCATCAAAGATAGCCACCTATACTAATATTTGCCAAGAATTCTCATCAATACAAAAGTTCAACTGCTAACACCTAGAGGGGCAAAAAATAAGGGTGATGCACCTGAAAATAAAGCTTTAATAAAAACCTTTTGAAAACGTTATAACCCCTCACCTTAAAACAAGTATAGTTTCTAGAAAATCATACTATGTATAGGTATGAAATCAAATGAAAATCAAATGCAAATCAACAGTAAATCTAAAAGTATGCCACATCACAATATCTCACGAGTAATATAAGTAAAATCAGGTGTTTGATCAATCTATACTAGCACACAAGTTGGAGTTGCATAATGTGACTTGTACGACTGAACTGATGCTTATCAATCTCTGCTAGCACATAAGTCAAAGTTGCCTAATGCAACCTGTACTAAAGGACTGGGTGTAATCATAATATATGCTCTAGTGCTACAATCACGTGAAGACTGGCGCTATTTGCAGTCACCTACGAGTCAGAGTTGCCTAATGCAACCTATACCACAAGACTGGCACCTACTTGGATCCAAGGTGAGCGTGCAGTACGGAGGTGAACATACACGTGAAAGACTGGCCCTGGCCCTGGGTGAGCATTAACACCGGGGTGTAGCAATGATGAGCATAAAACATAAGTATAGTGATGCCATAGTGATTCGATAGTTCTAATCAACATACTATCATTCATAGCCGTAAACATAATTATGACATCAATAATCATACCATACATATGCATCTCGTAAGATGTAGCATATTTCATAAGTTCCATCGTTTCGCTAATTCTTGTAAACTTTATTTTGATCCAGGCATACGTAGAGGATTCTTTTTCAAATGTATAAATGGAAAATATCAATCTTATATATATGTATACTACAAAAAGGAAAAGACCCACTCACAGATCATGTTGTCGAGTCGATCCTACCTCCTGGCATCAAGAGTACTTGCGATGCGTTTCACCTAGAAATGAAACCATTTAGGTAAATAAAACATACTAGTATAATCACATGCTTTTGTACAAAGTACAGCTAATAAAGAAAGTACTTTAAAACGGTCGAATTTTGGAAAATGGATGGCGAATTTGGGTCCAGCACATCGAGAAACTAAGGAAGGACCTTGAGTTCCTCCAGCATCGCCGCACGCGCTGCCACAAGGTGATTGCACAGACAGCCACGCTTCGTACTCGCTGACCACCAATTGTGAGCCCACGCACCCACGTGTTTGCGAGTACCACAGTACTCGCCTTCCTCGCGAGAACCTACAATTTTACATGTTTTTGGTCCAACTTCTAGAGCTCATATCGAGCTCGATTCTCAACCAAATTCAATGCTACAAAGACCAATTTAAAGCTAGGAAAGTAAAGAATCGATCTAAACCCACTAAAAGTTTAATTGTGGTCCGTGTTGTCCAAGAATTTGGTCTAAAAGTGGCCAAATAGCCACGGTTTCCAGAAATCTGGGAATTTGTTCCCAACTTTCAAAGCTAGTATCTAACTTGATACTTAACCAAATTCGATGATTCAAAAACTAACTTAAAGCTAGAAATGTAGTGAACAAGGTATACTAGTTTCGAGGGGTAAACATCACCAAGATACTTGGAAACATCTTTCGAAATGGGCTAAATGGTCATGGGTCCAAGCTTCCAAATTTCTGGGGAATCTCCCCCGAGATTCATCTGCACCTAAACACTAACAAATCACATTTTGAAGGTTAAAGACCTTATTAGGAGTTCAAATACAATAAGATTTGAGGTTGATGGCTCCCGAAGCTTATCCATGGTCGGAAAACCGAAACTAGCCGGAGTTGACTTAGTTAGGTGACTGAACTGTAATTCTTCTCCATACTAGTGGAGGTAGAAGAGATGAGAAAGAGAGTGAGAGTTTGGAGAAAGGCTTATGAGGAACAAGGATATGGTGGTGGTCTGGTGAAACATCATCATCAAGGTTTGGTTTTTGGACAAATCTTTTTGGCCTCTCTGCGCGTGCAGAGAAAGAGGGAGTCTGAGAGGGATGAAGATGAGAGTTGAAAGGGTTAGATGAAGAAAGTGAGGTGGCATCACAAGAGGGCGAGTGAAGAGAGGGAGCTCGGCTGCATCGTTTCTACAAAGAGAAGACAGAGGTGAAAGATGAGAGTTTAAAAAAAAAAGAATGAGAGAGAGAGTTGTCCGAGAGTATGGGAAGGAGTAGACATGGGATTGTGAAAAGAGTGGGGCGTCCCACTAGACAGAAATTCAGGGGAAAATATTAAAATAATAGAGAGCCAAATGTTTAGGATAATGAAATTGTTAAAATGTTCTTCGTAAATCAGTAAAATTTTCATCGTAGCTCCGAATTCGATTCCCGCTTGCGCATACACGTCTGTATCATTGGGTACTTCGAGAATACACTAAAATAGTAACTTGTACATGTCGCCAAAGGATAGTCAACAAAAGTCAAAAATCTCTCCTCTAGGGCATTTTCGTCACTTCATGCTTTTAAAATTTATAAAAACGTAAAATTAGGGACGGGTCGTCACAATCTACCCACCTAAAAAAAAAATTTCGTCCTTGAAATTTGGAATCATTTACTAAACATAATATACTCCAAAAGATAGGAAGAAAGTGTAGATAAGGAGGAAATCAAGTTAGAGCGGTTGCATAAAAGAGAGTGTCATTCCGTCGCGATCGGATTGCAATGACTCTTCTTTCATGCCTCCAAACTCAAACTTCATTCTCCTTCGATACAATACCAAAATATAATACTTTTACGAAAATGTAAGGTCAAAATAGATATATAAAAACATAATGACAAAATACGTATGTAGTGAAGTAAAGTTAAAATAATTGTGCTAAAATAAAAAACCGAACATAGAAAGGTTTCACCTATGCACTCGTAGCATAACGTACTCCGAGAATAAGCATGTAGTATCACTGAATTAAGCCCAAACGATAAATAAATAACTAGACGTATAAATAAATAAATAAATACTAATGTAGATGGACCTAAATGTCCACTTGCTTCTTGAATTCAACAAATAAGTTATCGATTACAGTCTGCAGCCCGCAATACTGATCACTCACTGTTGTCATGATAAGCAAGCAACAAATTCTCGAGGGTGCAATATTACCATTTTGTCCCACGTTTGGAAGTACATATAATTAGTCTGATTAGCGCCTCAACCACGCTCACATACTACCCTCTCAGGCGACAACGCAACTAGCACAATTGTAATCTCAATTGTTCAAATATATGTTTGTAATACTCTTCTGTTAATTAGGTGATATTCATAAAATCTCCAAACTACGTTTCAACGGTGTCATACTTAAACCAAAATTGTAACCGTAGTTACACGCAACTAAAAATAAAAATAATGGTATGTTGCAACCATGTTAATTGTAGGATGAACAAAATGCAACATGTCCATTAAGGTCTGAGTAGCTTGTTTTAGGCTAATTGATGCGTGAATTATACGCACACAAATTAAACCCTCTTTTCGTCAAATTGTAGTATATGTATAAGTAGGGATCGTTCTGGACCGGGGATTAGGAGGGATTGTTAACCACTTGGATTTGACTCAAAAACGTAAAATAACAATATGAAACACTATACTAGACTCAAAGAATGCAAAACTAAACTTTAAAACACTAAGACAAACCAAAAGACTCAAAACAACACAAACACACTCAAATCTGCCTAAAAACCACTTTCTGGGCAGATTTGAGCACAAACACAAATTTGGACTAAATTAAGTAATAACTTGACTCAAGAACGTAAAAACACAATATAAAACACTAAACTAACTCAAAGAATGTAAAACTAATCACTTAAAACATTAAAACAAACCAAAAGACTCAAACATCACCCCAAAACACTCAAAACTGCCTTAAAATCACTTTCTGGGCAGTTTTGAGCACTTTGGTGAATTTGGACGAAATTGGGAAATAAAATGAATCAAAACACTCATAAACACAAACTAAAACACTTTCTAACTAAATTGGACATTAAAGTAAAGGGGGATTGAGTTTTATACGAAATTAAATAAAATGTACAGATTCGAATTAAGACAGATAGTATATATGAATGTGATGAAATGGAATGAATGGATGGATGCTAGCCAAGGGGTTCATCTCCATACATGTTATACTTGCATAATAAAATGATTTCCAATTGCATTTCAATAAACCATGAAACTCAACACCCCGGGTTAACCGTGATGCACTAATTAACCTTCAAATATTCCTAACGTTATTGAATTGGATGGGTTAGCGCATACAACAATTCAAAACATTCCCCACAAGTCCCCTACATGATTGCATAATAGAGATACAAGCAAGAATCATTACGCTCTATGAAAATTATAAGTGTTGACGAGGCATTCGTTACTATGGATTGCATGAAACTTATGCCAAGAATTCATTTAACGCGATTGTTTATAAGCAACCTCCACTACTTGTGAATATAAGTTCATAACTATTAGGTGAAACTCACTTATATTCTAGCGTCATATTCATGCATGAAAATTAAGCGTGCACTCTCAATAAACATACATAAATAAGTTATCAATCAAACGGTTAAACAAATTGAATCCACAACTTATAAAACGCAATTAGAAGTATTCAAATCAAAATGCAAGCATAAACATATATTCGAATCACCCCCTAACCAAGGGGGTTTAGTTCCTCATGGTACAAAACAAAGAGAATCAAAGAAACACCTAAACATTCCAACAACTCAAACTTGAATTGTATGAACGTTTAGGCCCTCTTATCTTCCATTCCTCATTCGTACAAAACAAAGAGTATTGAAATTAAACATTGAAATCAAAGAAACACCTAAACATTCCAACAACTCAAACTTGAATTGTATGAACGTTTAGGCACTCTTCTCTTCCTCTTCGTTGTAGCACAAGGTCTAGGGATAGTTTGATGGTGTGAATGGTTTGGGGAGTGGTGGAAATAGAAGGATGGTGTTTGGATTGTAAGGGAGAGCACGGCACAAGGGAGTTTGATGGTCTACATTTCTGCAATGGATGAGTTTATGGAAGAGTGTTTGGAATAGGTGAATTTCTGGCACAAAGGCCTTATTTCTGTGGTGAATGGATTGTGTATGAATGAGAATGAATGAATGAGTATTTATAGGTGAAATGGGGGGAACATGACAGCTAGGAACTTGGTGGAAATCTGAAATGGTGATGGGAGATGCATGTGCTGTTTGTGCATGTGATTAAAGGGTGGAAATGCATGTGCTTTGACAGAAATGAAAGGGAATGCACGGTTTTGGTTGATTTCTGGTGGTTGTGAGGTGGAAATCTAGGTGGAAATGCATGTGGATTAAAGCTATGTGAATGATTAAGGTGAATGTGCATGAGTGCATGTGAAATCTGCCAAGATGCATGTGTTATGAAGTGGATTTTCTGCAAAGCAAGGTGAATGTGCATGTGATTAAATTAAAAGATGGAATGCATGTGAATATGATGGAAATCTGATTTATTTGAAGATGCATGTGCAATGAAGTGGAATGACAGCTAGGTTATGATGATGAATGCATGCGGCTGATTTAATTGAATAGGAAAGCATGTGAAATGTTTGTGGTGAGTGAAAGTGCATGTGAATTAAAGCTAAAGTGATGATGATAAGTGATAAGTGATAAGTGATATGATATGTGGTTATGATGTGATAAGTGGTTATGATAAGTGATAAGTGATAAGTGATATGATAAAGTGATGATGATAAGTGATAAGTGATAAGTGATATGATATGTGGTTATGATAAGTAATGGGAGCATGTGGGTTAATTAATGAAGGAAATGCATGTGCAATGACAATGTGTTAGAATGGATGTGTGTTATGCATGGCATGATTGGGATTAGGAAAGGTTTAAATGTCCTAAAACTAAAGAGAACAAGGTTCCAACACTTTGGCTCCAATTAGGTCTTCAATTTCGTCCAACACTTTGGCTCCAAGCATAAGCTATCCATCCTTAGCCCAAAAGTGCTCCAAAAATCTCCAAAATGCATCTTTTTGCTCCTTTAGCCCTTTGGACCTACAAACACACGAAAATAGCTTAAAGTACTAAAATAACTAAAGAAACATAACGTAAATGCACGAGAACAAGCCATTTAAGTCGCATGAATATGCTCCTATCAAATACCCCCACACTTATCTTTTGCTAGTCCTCGAGCAAAACAAAACAAAAGAAATCAAAAACAAAACGACACTGAACAAGAAAAACACAACCTAAACCTTCCAACAATCGTCTCAAGGATTTCCAATGCACATGACAAGTTAAAAATCATTAGTCCCATAGATTTTAGTCATCTTCACACTTAAGTACATTCTTAATCATAGTCACCACATATTATTTCACAATTAAGCATTTAAAACCATGTTTTGAATGTAGTAACATGCCTTAGAGAATTTGCTCAAATCCTTACAAGATATGCACTCGTTTTTCACACAGATTTTCTGACTACACTCCCTACACTAAGTTATATGTGAGAAGATTGATGTAAATATGAATTCTAACACTCACATATGTTATATCAAAGAAAGCATTTTCTGGATTTACGACAATGACATGAATATGATCTCATGAATTGAATGCTACTACTTAGAACGAGAACCAGTGATTCCATAAGCTCATATCAATTCCAAACTCCACATTATTGAACACATAACGATCAAGATAGAAGTCAAAGGTTGTAACGGGGCTTGGGGAGTTGGCTAACAATGAAAGGATAGGGAAAACAAACGTTCTTTAAGCAATAGTGAGCAAAGTATTGAATTAGGCACTTAGAATTCCCTTTAGAACGCAGAAGTCAACTTTGAACACCCAAGGGAAAGTCACACAAAACTTAGGGCCATATTCAAACTTTTTGGGCCCTTTCTTCAACAATCACACTTGTGAGTCCATTCTCACTTATTTTCACTCTTTTTCTTTCTTTTCTTCTTCTTTTTTTTTTCACATTTTTTTTTTCTTTTTCCCGTGCTTCCTTTAAGACTTAGGCACATACATACACACAAAAATCCCTTCCCCCACACTTATTTTCTGCAACATATTAATCAAAAGGAATTCATTTAAGTCATGCTCACTATACTTCAAGAACAAGGGTATAGGAAAGTCCTACTCTAGGCTAGGTAAGGGGTGATGTGGTTAGCAAAGAAAATAGGCTAAACGAGGCTCAACGGGGTTAAAACTAATATATACGAAATATGGGAAGTAAGGCTATTTGGCTATGGTGGCAACAACACAACTTCATCTTGATATATATTATGCAATTCAATGTCATGCTTTGAATGAAACGGATATAAGTTCTAGCATTTAGTTCTATCATGATACAATTGCATTCTAAGTAGCAACCAAGCAAGGAATAATGAGATCATGCAACAACTTTAGAAAACAAAGAATCACAGAAAATAACTCTCCAACGAAGGTAATGGCTCGAGTCTCACAGGGTTGTAGCGTTTGTTTGAGTTCCTTCCTTCAAGCATGTTACTAAAACGAATTTTTCTTTTATGATTGCATGTGAAGTCATACATTATAACCATAACCAAGCAAAAAAATACCAAGAGTAAATCAAACTTTTCTCTATGTTAATAACTCTTTTTAACCGTCATGCAATTACAAACCAAATCCTTAACATTGTGTTGGAAGGTATACTAAGACACAAACACACAAAAACGACTCAAAACACTCTTTTTAGGCTTTTTAAAACACGTTTTTCAAATTTTTATGTGATTTTCGGAGTTATAAAAACAAAACAAACTAAAACACTCTAAAACAACTTAAAAACATCTTAAAACAGCAAGGAACAACATTTGAAGTTATGGGTGATAAAATCCCATGAATTTGCATCAAATATACTTAGTTACCCCCCCACACTTAAATCAAACATTGTCCTCAATGTTTTAAGCATAGATTCACACAAAACATAAGTAAACACACAAAAAGCAACTAAACATACTAAACATGGCAGAATGTAATTAACAAAGAGAAGAGTTTTAGGGACGCAAATCTGGTTATGGAGTGTAAATTCCCTCTTCTCCTTGGTAATTGCATTGAGGCTTTGATCATAGTGACTCCACAGGCTTACTCTTGAACTGGTTTCCGCCCATCATTGATTTTCCTTTGTGCTACTCTTGATCTGGGCAGCAGGATTCTTTTGGGTCTCCCCCGAAAGTCTGAGCTAGGTCTGAGCTTCCTCCTTTCATCTGTTTCTTTGTTCAATCTTTCCAATTCGTATTGAAGAGGGTTAGAGGATAGCTCAGCATATGCAGTTGTTGCTTGTCTCCACATGCTTCAATGTATCATTTTCACTTGCCTTACTCGCTCCCCTTTGCAGAAGTGGTCCCTTCTCCGGAAGTGTATCAACCGTTGAAGATGACTACTCGAGAGCAACGCTAGGTAAGCAATCAAGAATAGATTCCAGGCAGTTGGCTCCAGATCGGAAGATTGACTCCAAGTGCCGGCTGATTGCTTCTTTTACTTTGCCATGCGAGTAAGAACAAGGACAAAGAAAAAGACAGGGAAAGAGCATGATATGAGATACTTTTGCTTTTGACCTTGATGATATGAGATACCTTTGCTTTTGAAGAAGCGGTGAATGAATCAGCACACTTCAATCTGCCATTTCCTCCTGGGTCATCTGTACTCCAGGCATCTGGTATCATCTTTGGGGAAGAAGAAAGAATTGAGTATTTCGAAAGGCTTTGCTGGGAGTGCGCCCTCAGAGGTGAGGGAGAGTTGGGCATTTTCTTCAGGTTTGCCTTGCCATAAAAGACGAAGGTCGACATATATAGAAATAATATCAAGTGGTGGTACTGTTTTTTTACCCTTGTCGACAAACGTTTTGATCCCGCAAATCCGGCTTTTTGAAATAGTGGCGCCCCTTCGATTTCTGAACGACGCCTCTTCGATTTCTGAGCGGGCGCCCCTTCGATTTCTGAACGACGCCCCTTCTCTTTCTGAACGACACGTGGTAGTGCAGATGCGGCTCCTTTTGACAAAGCTGCACGCGTTTTCTGAAAAGCAGAGAAAGCGTCGCCGAACTTTGCGCTTGTCGGCTAAAGATGTGTAGTTGCGGTGATGGCCTCCACGTGTTGTCTGAAAAGAAGAAATCTTTTGACAAAGTTGAACGCGTCTTCTGAAAAGCCGAGAAAGCGTTGCCTAAATTACGCCGGAAATTCCGGCTTTTTGAATCGGTGGACGCGTCGCTTTGGCTTTTTTATTGAGCTATCGATCACCACAACAAACACACTCTGAAGAATTCCCATTCTTGAAAATCGACTCTGACCCTTTGAAAATTTACTCCATCAACCCTTATCTTTGAACACCTTTGAAAAATGGCAAACTCATCGAACCTTAGCTTGGAATTGAGCCTTAGCAGTGATAAGGGCGCGCCGCGTCAAGGTAACGTATGGCGCCCTTCTTTCTTATCTTCTAACGGTCTTCTTACAGGTGAAGACTCCGTGATGCAGGACGCCACAACAGCTACAATAGTAGCTAGGAACCTCCTCACTCCAAAAGATAGTAGGCTGCTGTCAGGACGGTCCGATGAGTTGGCCGTTCAAGAGTCCCTCGCACTTAGTGTTCAGTGTGCGAGTTCTATGTCCAACATGGGCCAACGCCTGCTTGCCCGCTCCCGTCAGGTGGAATCATTGATGGCAGAGGTGGAAAGTCTCAAGCAGGAGATCCAGCAGCTGAAGTATGAGAATAGAAGTTTGCACGTGCTTGCAAACAACTATTCGACGGGCATGAAGAGGAAGCTTGATGAGCTGCAAGAGTCTGAAGGTCGGATTCACAGTGACCGTCAAAGGTTTTCGTCTTTCCTCTAGAGGCACCTTTTTCCTGGCTCATCCAGCGCTTGGCCAAGTATTGAGGCCTGGAATGCTCTAGCTCCGATGCCTCCCGCTCCGATGCCTTCCACTCCGATGCCTTCCGCTTCGATGCCTTCCGCTCCGATGCCTTCTGCTTCAAAGCCTTCTGCTTCTATGCCTTCCGCTCCGACGCCTCGTAGTGGGGCTTCACGTAAACAACCTTTGTGAAGCTCCATCTTTCTCCATGTTTAGTATTTTATTTAATATATGAAATTTTTTTTTTTTTTTTTTTTTTTTTTTTTTTTTCAGTGCATTGGGTTGCCTCCCAAGTAGCGCTTTCTTTTACGTCTTGCAGTCGGACGAAGAACCCAATCACTCCAGGATATGTTCACGAATCGGATGAGAACTCCGAGTCATAAAGTAGTACCTAAAACAAGAAACAAAACAATATTAAGAATCTGGAATAAAATAAAAAGAACAAACGAAAATAAAACAATCCAAGGGATTAGCAAATTTTCTAATCCCCGGCAACGGCGCCAAAATTTGATGCGTGAATTATACGCACACAAATTAAACCCTCTTTTCGTCAAATTGTAGTATATGTATAAGTAGGGATCGTTCTGGACCGGGGATTAGGAGGGATTGTTAACCACTTGGATTTGACTCAAAAACGTAAAATAACAATATGAAACACTATACTAGACTCAAAGAATGCAAAACTAAACTTTAAAACACTAAGACAAACCAAAAGACTCAAAACAACACAAACACACTCAAATCTGCCTAAAAACCACTTTCTGGGCAGATTTGAGCACAAACACAAATTTGGACTAAATTAAGTAATAACTTGACTCAAGAACGTAAAAACACAATATAAAACACTAAACTAACTCAAAGAATGTAAAACTAATCACTTAAAACATTAAAACAAACCAAAAGACTCAAACATCACCCAAAACACTCAAAACTGCCTTAAAATCACTTTCTGGGCAGTTTTGAGCACTTTGGTGAATTTGGACGAAATTGGGAAATAAAATGAATCAAAACACTCATAAACACAAACTAAAACACTTTCTAACTAAATTGGACATTAAAGTAAAGGGGGATTGAGTTTTATACGAAATTAAATAAAATGTACAGATTCGAATTAAGACAGATAGTATATATGAATGTGATGAAATGGAATGAATGGATGGATGCTAGCCAAGGGGTTCATCTCCATACATGTTATACTTGCATAATAAAATGATTTCCAATTGCATTTCAATAAACCATGAAACTCAACACCCCGGGTTAACCGTGATGCACTAATTAACCTTCAAATATTCCTAACGTTATTGAATTGGATGGGTTAGCGCATACAACAATTCAAAACATTCCCCACAAGTCCCCTACATGATTGCATAATAGAGATACAAGCAAGAATCATTACGCTCTATGAAAATTATAAGTGTTGACGAGGCATTCGTTACTATGGATTGCATGAAACTTATGCCAAGAATTCATTTAACGCGATTGTTTATAAGCAACCTCCACTACTTGTGAATATAAGTTCATAACTATTAGGTGAAACTCACTTATATTCTAGCGTCATATTCATGCATGAAAATTAAGCGTGCACTCTCAATAAACATACATAAATAAGTTATCAATCAAACGGTTAAACAAATTGAATCCACAACTTATAAAACGCAATTAGAAGTATTCAAATCAAAATGCAAGCATAAACATATATTCGAATCACCCCCTAACCAAGGGGGTTTAGTTCCTCATGGTACAAAACAAAGAGAATCAAAGAAACACCTAAACATTCCAACAACTCAAACTTGAATTGTATGAACGTTTAGGCCCTCTTATCTTCCATTCCTCATTCGTACAAAACAAAGAGTATTGAAATTAAACATTGAAATCAAAGAAACACCTAAACATTCCAACAACTCAAACTTGAATTGTATGAACGTTTAGGCACTCTTCTCTTCCTCTTCGTTGTAGCACAAGGTCTAGGGATAGTTTGATGGTGTGAATGGTTTGGGGAGTGGTGGAAATAGAAGGATGGTGTTTGGATTGTAAGGGAGAGCACGGCACAAGGGAGTTTGATGGTCTACATTTCTGCAATGGATGAGTTTATGGAAGAGTGTTTGGAATAGGTGAATTTCTGGCACAAAGGCCTTATTTCTGTGGTGAATGGATTGTGTATGAATGAGAATGAATGAATGAGTATTTATAGGTGAAATGGGGGGAACATGACAGCTAGGAACTTGGTGGAAATCTGAAATGGTGATGGGAGATGCATGTGCTGTTTGTGCATGTGATTAAAGGGTGGAAATGCATGTGCTTTGACAGAAATGAAAGGGAATGCACGGTTTTGGTTGATTTCTGGTGGTTGTGAGGTGGAAATCTAGGTGGAAATGCATGTGGATTAAAGCTATGTGAATGATTAAGGTGAATGTGCATGAGTGCATGTGAAATCTGCCAAGATGCATGTGTTATGAAGTGGATTT
Organism: Pyrus communis; assembly: GCF_963583255.1. Lineage (NCBI taxonomy): Eukaryota > Viridiplantae > Streptophyta > Magnoliopsida > Rosales > Rosaceae > Pyrus > Pyrus communis. Next base: position 19,014,454 of record NC_084812.1, read on the forward strand.
TCTGCAAAGCAAGGTGAATGTGCATGTGATTAAATTAAAAGATGGAATGCATGTGAATATGATGGAAATCTGATTTATTTGAAGATGCATGTGCAATGAAGTGGAATGACAGCTAGGTTATGATGATGAATGCATGCGGCTGATTTAATTGAATAGGAAAGCATGTGAAATGTTTGTGGTGAGTGAAAGTGCATGTGAATTAAAGCTAAAGTGATGATGATAAGTGATAAGTGATAAGTGATATGATATGTGGTTATGATGTGATAAGTGGTTATGATAAGTGATAAGTGATAAGTGATATGATAAAGTGATGATGATAAGTGATAAGTGATAAGTGATATGATATGTGGTTATGATAAGTAATGGGAGCATGTGGGTTAATTAATGAAGGAAATGCATGTGCAATGACAATGTGTTAGAATGGATGTGTGTTATGCATGGCATGATTGGGATTAGGAAAGGTTTAAATGTCCTAAAACTAAAGAGAACAAGGTTCCAACACTTTGGCTCCAATTAGGTCTTCAATTTCGTCCAACACTTTGGCTCCAAGCATAAGCTATCCATCCTTAGCCCAAAAGTGCTCCAAAAATCTCCAAAATGCATCTTTTTGCTCCTTTAGCCCTTTGGACCTACAAACACACGAAAATAGCTTAAAGTACTAAAATAACTAAAGAAACATAACGTAAATGCACGAGAACAAGCCATTTAAGTCGCATGAATATGCTCCTATCACTAATCGTTAATCTAAGGGTGAAAATCTGGTACTAAACAAAACCTAGTACTCATAACCTTCAAAAAGACTTCCCAAGACTTGGAAATAAAATGATTGTCACAGGGAGATACAATAGTGACATACACACCATGTAGCCTAACAACATAGTTCACAAATAACTTGGCGAGTAGATTCATAAACAAATTTTCTCGAATTTTAGTGAAAACTATGTCGAGATGGCTAAAAGAACACTTAAGAATTTGAGGGTCAGAACAAGTCCATCAAATTTATAGTTCAAGATATCTAGGTTGATTGCATGCCATCACACTACAAAAGCAACTTCCAGAATATTCAATCACCAACAATAACGATCCATTTGGCGGAGTATTTGTCTGGTGATTAAAGAATTAATAATCACAACTAGATTTTAATATTCGAGCAATTCTTCTGAACAATCTACCTGGCTTCGAAATAATACAAATTGCAGTAGAGTAGACACGTACCCAAAGTTGACTAAAATGTCTTATAGCAGAAAGAGGTGGCTATAGGATCATGGTTGTGGAGCCAAAAATAATCACAAGAAGACACGTGGATTTTTGGATGGAAGAGGACAAAAGTGCCCAAAATAGGTAACAATTCATAACCTATTTCATCCATCCACCAAGGTAATTCCCAAAAACATTCCTTTTGAATTATGTTAATTGGCTAATTAATGGGTTTATTGCCTAATTAATCCTTTAATTGTCAATTAAACTATCCATAACAACCAAAAAATACACAAAAGGCTGGTCACCTTCTCTCCTAAAGGGATTGGCCATACCTTATATATTCTACCACATTTTCCCCTTTTATCATATCATATTAATTAGCTAGTTAATTAAGCAATTACTCTATTTGATAATTAATTAGCTAATTATTTCCATAACTCCCAAATTAATACAAATCAAGAACCTAGCCCACAAAGGGAGCTAGGTGGCCGGTCCTCCCTCACCCAAGGAGGCTAGCCACTTTCCTATTTAGACCTCATCATTCTCCTCAAATTTCACTTCGAATTCTCTTGCTAAAATTCTCTAAAATTCTCAAACACTTTCTCTCTAAATTCTAACTTTGGCATTGGAGGTTCTTCGGCCAAAGCACCCTGCCCCAAATTTATCGTGGGTGCGTGAGGCTTTTGGCCTTGACCAAAGGTATTAATTGTTTTGTAGGTGCAATTTTGTCTAAGATCAAGGAGGAAGAAATTTGCATCCATAAATTGGTGCTTTCAGTGAGAGAATAGTCACACACTCGTAGAAGACTCTTGCATCAAAAGGTTTTTCTATTTTCTTGTCCATTTGTAGATTTTTTGTACGTTCTTATTATTAGAATTTTTTATTTGCAAATATCCTTTGATAAAACGTAAAAGAGAAATACAATGGCTAGAAATTTAGAAAATGCCACAAGTGAAAATTTAAATATTAAAGAAATGAGACCACGGCGATCCACGAGGCTAAATGTGATCATAGGAGCGGCACCATCACTACGGGGCACCACCATGTTAACCATCACGATGGCCACTACGGTCACCACTACCCGTGGCGAGGTTTATGGCATCACTACCACGGCTCGAGCCGTGCTATCCAAGCTTGCACGGGCCCAAGCCTAAGCCGTGTCGTCCAAGGCCTATGGCACCAAAGCCATGACCCAAGCCTTGCACTCGCATGCATCACACACTGAGTAGCTTGCTTCCACGAACAAGCTTACTTCCGCAACCCAGCCTGCTCCAGTGGCTTCCCAAGCAGCCCAAGTCGGCCCAAGACTATCTCAACCATCCAGACCTACCATCGAGCCAGGGGCATTTTCACCATATTTCTCCACGAATTTGACATTTCCCAACTAAAATCTCGTGCCTAAAGTTTACCACCCTTCCATTGCTCAGGAGGCACAATCCTTCCAAGCATTTCCAATCCAAACGGTGAACAACACTTGTCCTAACAAATCATAGTGTTGACAAGTGCTCTTGAATAACAAATGACCTTGGTGAATTAGCTTCTACAGCTTATTGAGATCCAACGTGCCCCAGACGAGGTGTCCTACACTAGGACAAGGGCAGACGAAGAGCCTCTACAGCAACGCCCTGGCAAGCAGCCACTCGACCAACCACGAGTTGAGCGTTCGGGTAACGTATACTCCCCGTCTAAGCACGCGGAGGAGTGTGCACTCTTAATTAGGCCCACGGATGAGCATACACTCGCGGTTAAGGCCACACTCCGATAATTAACATGAGTCGCCTTCTAGGCGAAGCGTTCATTCGCGACTAGGCCCGCAAAAAGTATCATCCACATCATATTGGAATAAGTAGAACGATGGATGGAGAGAAGCAGTTACTAAATCCAACTCAAGTTCAACCGGTAGTCTGCAAAGAATCCCTTCGTTGGTCAGGAGTGGACCACATGCCCTGTTACTAGGGCGAAGACAAGTTGAGAACATAAAAAAACAGCCTAGACTAGTTGGTCAAGACCAAGGGCAGTCGAGAGCTCTGCTACCCCAACAAAAGCAAATCCAAAAAGAAATAGAGAGACTTCTTAACAAACGGTTGCGTGATTTCCAATGCAATGAAGTGGTCGATGAAGCATTACGGCGGGATATGACCAATATAAGTAGGTCACCCTTCACGGATGAAATCGAGCAGGCAGAGCCTCCACGTAAGTTTAGCATGGCACACTTTACATCTTTCAAAGGAGATGGAGATCCAGAAAGGCACTTAAAGCAATACTGAAGCACAAAGATCCTTTATCGGAGCAATGATGCCCTTATGTGCAAAATCTTCGCCACAACTTTACAAGACGACGCGCAAGATTGGTTTCACACCTTGCCACCACGATCCATTTAAAGTTTTGATGATCTTTCCTTGGTTTTAACCAAAGAATACTTATCCTACTGCTCAATTAAGAAGAAGTCTAACCATTTGTTCAATGTGAAGAAAAACACAAAAAAGTCGCTCTGCGACTACGTGAAGAGGTTCAAAGCGGAGAAGGTGAAGATCAGCGAGTACGATGACTCGATAGCAAGTACAGCCTTCCAAAAAGGACTCCAAATAGATCACCCACTGTTTGGAGAAATGATCATGAAAGAAGATCTAACTCTAGCAGACTTATTTGCTGTAGCAGAAAAGTATGCACTTTGAGACAAGGCTCGGCGAGCAAAGATGGCACCCGAGCAGCCTCGAAAAGAGTCAGTAGTGGCTTTAATGAAGGAAGACGAGAACCATTCCAACAAAAGCAGGTAGGAGGGCAAGTGTAGGGACCGACCTATGAACAAAGAAAGCCTAGCGACTAAGAGCTATTTTAAATTCTCAATTTCGATCCACCAAATCCTTCACGACATCAAGAATGAGCCATGGTTCAAACTGCCGAAACAATCAAATGGGGATACTTCCAAGTTAGATGACACCATGTATTGCAAATTCCACCGAGGTCCCGGTCACACAACTGACGATTGCTACACTTGGAAGAACTACCTAGAGAAACTCGTGAAGCAAGGAAGGTAAGGTTGATAAATACTCAGACAAGCCAGCTGCGCAGCCTAAAAGGAACGCAGACAACAACGAGGAGCCGCCAACCAAGATGATTCGAATTAATGGCATCTTCACCGAATTCAAGCACTTGGGGGCCATCAACAATTCCAAAAAAAGGAAAATCCAACAGGCTCTACTAGTCTCACAGGTCCAAGCAGCCAACATCCAATCTGGACCCATCATTAGCTTCACCGAGTAGGATGCAGAAGGCGTTGATTTTCTACATGACGACGCACTAGTAGTATCTGTCCAATTAGCCTATGCTATAGTCGACAAAATGATGGTCGACAATGGAAGTGCAGTGTCTCAAAATAGATGTTCATGTTTGTAAGCGCCCCATCTCCCTACAATAGGATTTTTAGGAGGCCTTGGTTGATCAAGCTGGATGCCTTCACTTCCATCAAGTACCAAAAAATCCAAGTTCGCATCTTGGGAGGAGGAGTCGAAGAATTCAAATCTAACAAGGCCACATCCAGACAATGCACTATGCAAGTATTGAAGGAATCAAAGAAGAAGACATTTACCCCCATAGAGGCTACCGAGATCCAAAAAGGTGAAAAAGTTACCAAATAGCAATTATTGAAAGCGGATTGAGAAGATGGCACCTAAGCAGACGAGATAGGATGAAAACCTGAAGTTGACGCTGAAGACATCATTCTTGATCCTCAACAGTCGGAAAAGAAGACTAGAATTGACTCACGTCTGAGCCCAGCCTAGAAGGAAGAACTCACTATTTTCCTTTGGGAAAACTGAGACGTTTTTGCATGGTCACCGTCTAACATGCCCGGCATCGACCCTGAGGTAGCTTGCCACAAGCTGCACGTTGATCCCACTGCTAAATGGTGATCCAAAAAAGAAGACATTTTGCACCCGAGTGAGTAACGATCATCGAGGCAAAAATTGACAAGCTATTGGAAGCCATATTCATAGAAAAGGTAGCACACTTAACATGGCTTGCTAACGTTATGTTAGTCATGAAGAAAGAGAATGGCAAATGGAAGGTTTGCGTAGACTACACTGACCTCAACAAAGCATGCCCAAAAGATCCTTATCCTGTCCCTCAGATCGATTTATTGGTAGATTCAACTTCTGGGAACCAGCTGCTTAGTTTCTTGGATGCATATTCAGGCTACAACCAAATAGCCATGTATGAACCCGATAAGGAGAAAACTGCATTCGTAATCAAGCGAGGGACTTGCTGCTACAAGGTTATGCCTTTTGGCCTCAAGAACGAGGGAACCACTTACCAAAGGTTAGGAAAGATGATGTTCAAGAAGCAAATTGGGGTCACCATGGAGGTCTATGTCGACGACATTATGGTAAAGGGCAAGCAGTGGTCAGATCATATTTACAACTTGGCGGGTACTTTCAACATCCTCAGAAAGTACAAGATGAAGCTCAACCCTACCAAATGCACAGTTGGAATATCTTCAGGCCGATTCCATGGGTACTTAGCAACCCAACGAGGAATTGAAGCACATCCCAAGCAAAACTGAGCGATCCTACAGATAAAGTCTCCAACTACCTTGAAAGAGATCCAAAGCTTGACTGGACGAGCAGTTGCCCTTGATAGGAGCATATTCATGCGACTTAAATGGCTTGTTCTCGTGCATTTACGTTATGTTTCTTTAGTTATTTTAGTACTTTAAGCTATTTTCGTGTGTTTGTAGGTCGAAAGGGCTAAAGGAGCAAAAAGATGCATTTTGGAGACTTTTGGAGCACTTTTGGGCTAAGGATGGATAGCTTATGCTTGGAGCCAAAGTGTTGGACGAAATTGAAAACCTAATTGAAGACCAAAGTGTTGGAACCTTGTTCCCTTTAGTTTTAGGACATTTAAACCTTTCCTATATCCTTAGTCGTGCATAACATTCCAACATTCCACTCCTTCATTCACCACTTATCATATCATACACTTATCTTATCATCACCACTTATCATATCATACACTTATCTTATCATCACCACATATCATTCATTTATTACTTATCATATCATTCATTCATCTACATATTAATAACCACATATCATTCATTTATTACTTATCATATCATTCATTCATCTACATATCAATAACCACTTATCTTATCATTCACTTATCACTCAACATATCATTCACTTATCACTTATCTTATCATACACTTATCACTTATCATACTCATAATCATCTACACATTTCAACCATTTAAACATATGCACATTCACTCACATGCACACCCACCTCTTTCCACCTAATCCACATGCTTTCACACTAAAACACATGCACATTCACCCTAAACTACAAACTTGCACATGCTTTCCCATTTCATTATTCATTCACTTTGCACCACCAATTCACCCACATACACTCATCATCATCCAACCTAATTCACATGCAAAACCTCTAGCCCAATCAACAACCCTTAGCCACATGCATTCACATGCATCACCACCTTCTCCATCTTTATTCCACATGCATTCATCATAATTCACCCTAGCTACCACCATTCACACACACATGCACTTACTCTTTCATCATTGCACCACCATTCACACACACATGCACTTACTCTTTCATCATTGCACCACCAATTCAACACATGCATTTCCACCTTCCTACTTCATCATTTCATCCACATGCACTCTCAATCATAACAACCACATTCACTCTTAAACAATCACCCACATATTCTCCCATTCCCCCTATAAAAACCCATGCATTCATACACAAAAATCACATCTCATTTTCATTCACATCTCACACACAACACTTCCATTCCATTGTACATACCACAACACATCCAATCTTCCCTTTGCCGTGAGTCTCCCCTATAATCCAAACACCATCCTTCCATTTCCACCACTCCTCATCCATTTCCATAAATCCCCAAACCATTCACACCATCAAACTATCCTTAGACCTTATGCCACAACAAAGAGGAAGAAAAGAGTGCCTAAACGTTCATACAATTCAATTTTGAGTTGTTGGAATGTTTAGGTGTTTCTTTGATTTCAAAGTTTAAATTCAATGCTCTTTGTTTTGTACGAATGAGGAATGGAAGAGAAGAGTGCCTAAACGTTCATACAATTCAAGTTTGAGTTGTTGGAATGTTTAGGTGTTTCTTTGATTCTCTTTATTTTGTACGTATAAGGAACTAAACCCCCTTAGCTAGGGGGTGATTCGAAATAAATGTTTATGCTTGCATTTTGATTTGATTACTTCTAATTGCGTTTCATAAGTTGTGAATTCAATTTGTTTAACCGTTTGATTGATAACTTATTTATGTATGTTTATTAAGAATGCGCGCTTAATTTTCATGCATGAATATGACGCTAGAATATAAGTGAGTTTCACCTAATCGTTACGAACTTATATTCATAAGTAGTGGAGGTTGCTTATAAACAATCGCGTTAAACGAATTCTTGGCATAAGTTTCATGCGTATTCCATAGTAACGAATGCCTCGTCAACACTTATAATCTTCATAGAGCGTAATGATTCCTGCTTGTATCTCTATTATGCAATCATGTAGGGGACTTGTGGGGAATGTTTTGGGTTGTCGTATGCAATCATCCAATTCAATAACGTTAGGAAGATTTGAAGGTTAATTAGTGCATCACGGTTAACTTGGGGTGTTGAGAATTCATAATTTATCGAAAGGCAATTGGAAATCGTTTTATTATGCAAGTGTAACATATGTGGAGATGAACCCCGTAGATAACTTTCCATCCATTCAATTCCATCAATTTGTTCTTTCTTTTTGTGTTTTTGTTTTCATGTTTAATTTAACTTGTTGTTCAATTATGTTAAACATGTGAAACTAATTTCTTTTTAGTTAGAGGCGAATTTGAAGCCATGGACATATGTTGGTTATGATTTGATTTACTCCAGTTATGAATTCATGAACTTTAGATGTGGGTTACTTTTCTGTTTTGATGAAGAACTTGTTTATGTATGTGGGTTGAGGGTCGACACTTAATTTGCATGCATAAACTTGAGGCTAGGATATAAGGGAATTTCACCTAATCGTTATGAACTTATATTCATGAGTAGTAAAGATCGCTAGTCACGATTGTGTTTAGTAAACCCTAGGCTGGATTAACATGCGTATTCCATAGTTATGAATGCCTAGTCGATGTTTATGATTTCCGTTGAACTTAATGATCTTTGTTGAATGTCTCTATCATGCGTATTCCATGTTAGGGACTTTGATTAAGAATAATTTGGTTGTAATGCGTATCCCATTCAATCCAATGAATCTAGGGAAATCTGAAAGTTAGTTTAAGCGAACCTAATTAACTTGGAGCATTGTCATTCATCGTTTGTTGAAGTCATAACTGGGAGTCAAATTATACGCTTATGTTCATGTGTGGATAAGGAACCCTCTAACTAGTTTATCATCATTCTTCGTTTTACATTCTGTTTTGTTTCCAAGTTTTTGTTTTGTTTTCAATTCTCGTCAAAACTCAATCCCCCTTTACTTTATTGTTCTTTAGTTAGAATCTGTTTAGTTTATGTTTTAAAGTATTTTTGAATTCTTTGAGTCTAGTATAGTGTTCTATTTTGTGTTTTTACGTTTTTGAGTCAAATCCAAGTGATTAACAATCCCTCCTAATCCCCGGTCCAGAACGATCCCTACTTATACATATACTACAATTAACAAAAAGAGGGTTAATTTGTGTGCGTATAAATCCCGCATCAGCCCTCAACCGCTTTCTCTCGCGGTCCACCAATCGATGCAAGCCATTTTTCAAGGCTATTAAGAGGGCACAACGAGACAAATGGGATGAAGTGTGCGAAATAGCCTTCCAAGACTTAAAGAAGTATCTCACATCACCTCCCTTACTATCCAAGCCGGAAACAGCGGAGGATTTATACATCTACTTGGCATTCTCCGAAGTAGTAGTAAGCTTTGCCCTCATACAAGAAGAGCTACGGGCCTAATTGCCTGTATTCTACATTTCTAAACCTCTTCTCGATGCGGAAACAAGCTATCCGAAGATCGAAAAATTAATTTTGGCGCTAGTTGTTGCGACTTGGAAGCTCAGACTATACTTTTAAACTCATTCAATCATCGTCATGACTCAGTATCCTTTACGATCAATCTTAAATGGTCTGGATACTTCTCAACGAGTGATGAAGCGAGCGTTGGAACTTGGCCAATACGGTTTAGTTTTCCGACTCTACACAGCAATAAAGGCCCAAGCTTTAGTAAACTTCATAGCGGAATCCACGCCTAGCTTAGGCTATGCAACAAAGCAGCCTAACGACGCCTCAAAAGCAGCCGAGCACACCTTAGCCATGCCTACTCTATCCAATGGAGACTTCTGGCATATGCATGTTGACAGAGCATCCACTATAAAGGCTCAGGAACAGGCGTGGTCCTTGTCAGCCCAGACAGCTCAATGCTCAAGCAAGCGATCACTATGGGCATCAAAGTATCTAATAATAATGCAAAGTACGAGGCCCTACTAGCAGGCCTTCGAATGGCAAAAGACTTGGCAGTAAAAAAGCTTGCAATTCATTCCGATTCCCAGTTAATTACTAGCCAGACTACTGGGGAGTACATGGCAAAACATCCAAGGATGGCACAATACCTAGAGAAGGTACGCAAGCAGCTTGAGGCATTTCAGACTTATACTCTCACTCAAGTCCTCACGGGCAGATAACGCCTACGCAGATGCGCTAGCCCCAGATAACGCCTTGACCATCAACTCAAACGCTCTATTCCGGTTGAGTATCTAGACAAACCAAGCATAGAGGTGGAGCCAGTAGCCAATGTGTCATAGGTTAGTGCAACTCCCAGCTAGAAAAGTTCTATTATAGATTACTTGGTCAATGACACACTCTCCATATAAATGTTGGAATCTAGAAAACTCCATATAAAGGCAGCACGTTACTACATCGGATATCTTACACCGGACCACATCTCCGCTGCCTAGCACCCCCCGATGACTTGAAGGTTCTAAGTTCAATCCATGAAGGCGTTTGTGGAAATCACTCCGGAGGTTGATGCTCAGCACAAATGGCTTTTAACGCAGGCTACTATTGGTCTACCATGCACCACGATGCTACAAGCCGGTACTAGCACTACCTGCCAGTGAGCTACATCAGCAAACGAGCCCTTGGTCGTTCATGTAATGGGCAATCGACCTGGTAAGACCTATGCCGCCTGTTACTGGAGGCATATGCATGATGATCGCGGCAACTGACTACTTCACCAAATAAGTAGAAGCAGAGCCCATGACCACCACGACTTAAACGGACATAGAGCGTTTCATATGGAGGAACATCATTTGTCGTTTTGGCATGCCTCAGTCCATGGTTACCGACAACAGCCCTCAATTCGTCAACAAAGATTTGGCGAAGTTTTTCCAAAAGTATGGCATCAAGTAACACATGTCCACGCTAAGATACGCTTAAGGTAATGGGCAAGCCAAAGCATCCAACAAGATGATCCTCGACTATCTCAAGAAATCCTTCAATGACAAAAAGGGAAAATGGCCAGATGAACTCCCCGAATGTCTATGGGCATATCGCACCACCAAAAAACGAGCATCCAGTGAGACTCATTTTTCTTTCGCATTTAGTTCGGAATCAATCATTCCTCCCAACATCATCATGCCAAACATCAGCACTCTACTACCAAGCATTGAGCAGAACAGTAAGGAGATGGCCACAAGCTTAGAGCTGGCAGAGGAGAAGCGCAAGCAGACCATTACCTCATGGTAGCCTACCAGCAGCAGCCCCTCTGCAGCTATAACAAAACGGCTAAGATCCGACAATTCCAACCCGGAGATCTAGTCCTAAGAAAAGCTTTCATCACTGCCCGCAGAGAAGGTTCCAAAAAGATGGATCCCATCTGGGAAGGTCTGTACAAGATTAGCAGAGTAGGTGGCAAAGGTAATTACACCATCGTCACCATGAACGACAAAGAGATCGAGAAGAAATGGAACGCCTCTACTATATCAAAGACCTGAAGACTCAATTAGCTCAACGAGCACGACCTCGCAAGTCGAGGGCTATCCAATTGTTATGCATTCATTTACAGCTAAGTTATTCATTCGTTTAACTCGTTTTTCAATGAGGAATTCAGAAGTAATTTACAACTTGGCTTGACTACATGTCTACAACAACTTATCTCTCCTACACTTCAAAAAAAGATCACGCCTTTCTTATGGACTCACCACAGGATTTGCACCCCCCTGTTGACCAACCATGTTCTCTAAAGTGGGAGGATAAACTTTATACTTTGAATATCCAGACGTGGATAAGCCTGGCTGCCCTAGCATAACTAGATGCACGATGGCTTACGCCGGGATTCCTAGAAGTAGCAATAATGGTCTTTTTCAAGGCTTAGCTAACTTTTGGGTCTCTTGACCTAATCCGCGGGAAACCGAGACCTAAAGACGGAAGGGGTACATTACGTAGTACACCCTATATAGACGACTACCCTGGAAACCTAAAGCTGCTACTGAGTGCACTAAGGTAGCCTACGGTTTTCGGAAGACTGCCTACGACTTGCCCTTCGAGTAGTAAAACCACACTAGACTTATACAACTGCACATTCTTGTGAAAGGTTAAACAAGCTAGCATGCATATACGAAGTTTTATCCCTTGTCAATATGCAACATAGTCGATATTCTTCACCTCTGCCAAGCGCGAAACAACCTACACCAAGTCCTAAAGTGTTGTGATACTTGCTACGCAACCTACAGAATTGGAGAAAGCCAAGGTTAACAGCTTAGTGGTTATGTGGACTTGTCTGCTTTTGTAAGTAAGACATCTAGTTGCCGACCCTATGGCTAGCAACCTTCCGAAGTTCTACACCAATACCTATAGCTGCATAGACTACGTGACTTGTCTGCTTATAAAAAAGTAGCACGCCTGTTAATGTCTATAAAGTCTAAAAGTTAGAGCATAGACAAAAGCAACGAAGATGGAGAAAAGTGAGGGAAACAAGTTTATTAAATTTTCTAGCAACATTGATAAACAACTAGCAGAGATTGAAGGAGTTCAAGCAAAACAAAAACAACAAGGAAAACAAAGAAAATGCTAAAGGAAACTTAGAAAACTACTTTTCAACAGCTTGGACATCCCATGATCACTCGATTGTTACACCTTCAGCAACCGTGACGCCCTCAGCAGTAGCACCATCCGACTTTTCACCCTCAGCTGTCCCAGCCTTGGTACCAACCTCTCCTACTATTTCACCGATAGAAGACTCAAAGGTAAAGACGAGAAAGTCTTCTGGAGAAATAGAGAAGGTCTCGAAGTCTTTACCAGAAAACTCAAAGTCAGACGGCCACCCAAAGAGATGATCTACATAACCCAGCTTGTAGAAATCGGTTTGATTATGAGTAAGCAAAGCCTCGAACCCAGCCTTCTCACCCTTTAAGAACGAACCTGCTGTAGCTCATCCACTTCTTTCTTCAGATTGTCGTTAATCTTCAGGGAACCTTGGAGTTCTAACACTTGAGGTTTAAGCTTATCAACAACCTTTTTGAAGTGTATCACTTGGTTATAAGCATCGATCAGTTCTTCATCCTTTGCATAAGCAGTAGAGCAGAATTCAGAAATGGATCACTCAAGATCTTGAATCTGTGGTATGTAACACTTGATCTCCTTCTCTGCACTTTCATCCTTTACTTAGATCGCGTCAAGCTTAATCTTCAAATCCATGATTTCTTGGTGAGCGTCCTCAAGCTGCAGAGAAATAGGGCCAAAGACATTAAACCCCTTCAAAGCAGCAAGCTCAGATTCCAATTTCTTGACTTTCTCGATCGAGGAATAAGCTTCGGTTACCACAGTTCTTGCCATCTCCTTGGCAGCCTTGGTATCCTCTTGATCAAGAAGCATGGAGCTTGCTGCCATAATCACTATTTTCTACATCATGGCTAGTAGAGCATTCCTTTTGTACCCGGCTGTATGCTTCACAAAGGAACTCGGGCCAACAATCCCTTTGATGCCATCAATAAACTTAGAATATACATCCATGTCCTTAAGTATATCTAGTTCCAAAAGCGCACAAATCTCAACAACTTCCCCTGAAATGAACATGGTGGATTTCTCACGACTGGTCGCACGAGCAGTCTCCTTCGTCTCAGTAGACGAATTGGTCTCAGTAGTAGAGGGAATTGGCGGCATTTTAGTAGGCATGGACACCTTGTTGCTCTTTATAGTAGCAAGTCTCTCTAAAGATGAACCAGACTTAGCCCCTGACAAGAGCATATTTAGGCGACTTAGTTGGCTTGTTTTCGTACATTTATGTTGTTAGTTCATAGTTATTTTAGTAGTTTAAGCTATTTTTGTGTGTTTTTAGGTTCATATGGCTAAGGAAGCAAAAAGGTGCATTTTGGAGCATTTTGGAGCAAAATTGGGCTTGGAATGGATAGCATATGCTTGGAGCAAAAGGAATTGACGAAATTGAAGACTTAAAGATGTTAGGATTCCTAATCAAAGTAGGATTCCTATTCAAAGAAGGATTCCTAATCAAAGAAGGATTCCTAGTCAAAGAAGGATTCCTAATCAAAGTAGGAAAGTTAAGCCAAGGTTTCCTATTTTGGTTTAACCTTTCCTAATCCTAAATATCCCTAAGTTCTAGCAACTTTGAAGGTACCTTATGTATTTTAGGACACAAACCAAAGACCCCTTGCATTATCCTAGTCCTTGCCGCATATATCCTTACCCTTTTCTTCCAAAATCTGCCATATATCTTATTTCCCCTTTTCTCAAAGTTGTGCCGCACCTTTTCCTTCCCTTTTTCAATTGGGATTCTGATTTGGACCCTTTTCTTGGAGGATTTGGAGTCTTAAAACCTTCCCAAATTAATTAATTAAGGCCTTAACCTTTCTCCCTCTATATATACACAATCTGCCGCACATATTAGGCTCTCTAGACATCCATATTCATTCTCTCCATTCATTCAGCCATCATCCACCCTCTACCACCATCATCCATCCATCACCATAATTCATACCTAAACACCCTTGTGCCGCAACAAAGAAAGAGAAAGAAGAGAGGAGAAGCCTTGGACGTTTTGGCCATTCAAGCTTGGATTGTTGGAGCGTTTCTAGGTGTATTCAATCTTTGTTTTCAATGTTTAATTTATATTCTCTTTGTTTTGTTGTAAACATGAGGAGCTAAACTTGTTTTAGCTAGGGGAGACTTTGAAACCATGATTATATTTGTGATATGAATTGATTAATTCCAGTTCTGATTTCATAAATTGTCAATGCAATTTACTTAACCGATTGATGGATAACTTATTCTTGTTTGTTGATTAAGGGTGCGCACTTAATTTGCATGCTTGAATTTGGTGCTAGAATATAAGGGAGTTTCACATAATTGTTACAAACTTATATTCACAAGTAGTTAAGGTTGTTTTAACAATCATGTTAAGTAAATTCCTAGCATGAGTATCATGATGTCATAGTTACAAGTGCTTTGTCAATGCTTATGATTTTTATAGAACGTAATGATCTTTGATTGTATCTCTATTATGATGTCATGTAGGGAACTTTTGAAGAATGCTTTGGGTTGTCGTATGATGTCATCCAATCCAATAACTAAAGGAAAATCTGAGGATTAATTAGTGATGTCACGGTTAATCTGGGGTGTTGAGGTTCATGGCTTATCGAAAAAGCAACTGGAAATCAATTTTTGTTTGAATGTATCATGTGTGGAAAAGTATCCTCTAGCTATCTAATCATCCATTGTTTTTTCCCAAATTCGTCCAAATCCTATTTAAGTCTTTTAGTTACTTGTTTTTATCTTAAATTCGTCAAAAACCCAATCCCCTTTATTTAGTTGTGTCAAATATGTCCTAATTAGTGTTTTTAAGTGTTTTGAGTCAAAACCAATTCTATTTTCGTCCAAATTGAGTCCTAGAGTCTAGTTTGAGTCTTTTTTATTGTTTTGTGTTGTTTTGAGTCTTTTAAGTTTGTTTTGAGTCATATAAGCTTAGTTAAGAGTCTTTTGAGTTTGTTTAAGTGTTTTGAAGCATATTTTTGTATCTTTGAGTCAGTTTCATTAGATTAGCAATCCCTCCTAATCCCCGGCCTAGAACGATCCTTACTGTTGGAAGTATGCCCACAAAGCCACTCATTTGATGTAATAGCTTTTTGGAATACTTATTGTGTTAAACTTTTATATGTTTAATAGAGGGCAAAGCTTATTGTTAATCACTATTTATAGTATCTTGTGTTTAAGCAATAAGGGAATCCAAGGAATGTATTTGATCTAAGAGACAAGTGATTTAAGTTAGTTAAATTAACGAGACCTTTCTCTTATGTTCATTCCTAAAACGTTCCTAGCCATAGGATTGCCAATTGGGCATTGACAATCCGCTAAGGTTAGTATGTGTTATGTCGACTCAAGCGTGAGTATGAACTAGTCTCAAGTCATTTGGTGTTGGACACTAAGGCAAACACATAGGTGCTCGAAAGAGTAATCGAGTACACTAAACAACGATCAAACGAGAGTTCGAACATACATGTCATGTGAGAACTCAATAGTTGCAATATGCAAAGTAGTCCTTTGACCTGAGGCATCATTGATGTCTAATGGTTAGATCCTTGATCTTTGATTATGTCAACGGCATTCCATTGGAGTGTCCACGGCATTGTTGGGGTCAAGCTATCTAGTCATGTAGGCATATGAATGTACAACAAGGGATCTCTAACCTTCAATGATGGAAGGAGAATACTCTAAGATATGATTCGAGAGTCTTTGGCCAAAGCATATGAATATGACTAAGGAAGATGTTCCAAATCTTATTCAATTGAATCATATAGAGAAGTATCACATTGGATAGTAGACATGAAACAAACTATCACTTAAACAATGTGATTAAGAGTATTGTATTAGAGAAGGACCGTATTGCATTGTAGTTGTAACTGGATAGGTTCTCCAACCACTTCTACTTAGCTTGGGTAACCATGACATGCTGCTAGGCGTCACCCATGGTTTGTGGAAGCCCTAAAGATTAGCAAACACTAATTTTAAGGGAGAATTGAAATGTGGTTTCAATTCACAATCGATCGTTAAGAGTAACATCGCCCACTACCTCGCTAATTGGAACCTAATGGATCGTACACCGAGTAAGGATATAAGTGAAGAAATTATATGAAATGGATAAGCAATTAAATGGTTTAATTGAAGAATGGTCAAGATTAATTAAATAGTTAATTAATTATACGAAACGTTCGTATTAGGCGTTTAAGTTAGTTTTGGGCTTCGGGGCGCAAAAACGTTTTGGTCCACAAGGCCCATTATGTTTAAGTTGTATGACAACTAAAACAAAATGGGTAATTAAGCCCAATAACAACATATGGCCGGCCATAAGGGTGGAGGGTAGTGAACTTGGCTTAATTGCAAGTTTGCCACTCCATTGTGAGGTGGTATAAAGACATCTTTATAACCATTTCATCCTAAAAAAAGGGGTTTTCTAATTGAATTTGGGTGAAACATATTCTCTCATTTTCTACATAGAGGCCGGCCACTTAGGGGAGGAACATCTAGCAATCTTCTTCTTCCCTAAGTCATCCATTTCATCTTCACACAACATCTTTGGTGTGGAGACTTAGAGACACCAAACTTTTGGTGTTTTGGAGAACAAATCCTCAAATCCTCAAAGAAGAAAAAGGAGCACTAAAAGGGAGGAAATCACAAGGAAGATCCAAGGAGCAAGGAGGTGACTTGAAGGCCCTCCACTTGGGTGAATCCCTTGTGCAATCAAGGATGAGCTTCAAGGGTAAAGAATCTCTAAATTCTTATTCTCTTTAATATTGTTAAAGAGTCTTATGGTTCACCATATACTAGGCTTTGAAAGTCATGGGTTTTATGAATTGTTTTTGAATGCATGCCTACTTTAAAGTGTTATTAGTATGCCTATGTATTCAAATGTTCATGCATGTTCTTAGCTAGGACAAAATTTTTCCTTCACTTACTTATATCTATACTACAATTGTCAAAAAGAGGGTTTAATTTGTGTGCTATTATATATCACATCAGCCCCAGATGGACGCTTTAACACAAAGTTCGGCACCGGAGGTACGAAGGAACTTCTACGCTGGACAATCCTATCAGCAATCGAGTTAGTAGCCTTCGGAACAGCAGACGCCACCAACACAGATCCACCAAACCTTTCTTTCTCGCACTTTGAGGAATTCAAGTCAATCACAAACTTAGGAGTAGCCGATAAACCTTTGCGAGCAACGGAAGCAGTCTTCGGTCTCTTCTTAACAGGTATTGCTTGAGCAGCCGGAGAACCCCCACGGACAGTCCTCAGTTTCTTTTCAACAGGCGTCTCTTGAGTGGGTGGGGAATGCTTCTTTTTCCCACCTTCATTTGTACCAGGCTTCATCACAGTGATAGGATGAGCCAACACCTCTGCCTTGATTTGTTTCATCTCCTCTTTCGAGGGTAACCCACCTTTTTACCTATGAAGAGGACTAAGCAGCCAACGCCACTCACGATATTTGAAGGGGATACCCATAGCAACATGCACTTTCTTCATGTCAGGAGAAGCCTTAGGAGTTGAGCCGAATCCGAATCTACAAAAGTAGCAAAAGACAATCAAAAAATTAAAGAGCAGCTTAGCACAAGTACAAAGCAGCCAAAAGATTAAGCAACTTACTTATCGGATATGAAGATCGTGGGAACACGCAGCCGATAAGAGCATATTTATGCTACTTAACTATGTTGTTTCCTTGCATTTAGATAGTTAATTACTACTTGTTAAAGTCTTTTAAGCTATTTTCGTATGTTTTTAGGTCCTAATGGCAAAAAGAGTAAGAAAGTGCATTTTGGAGCGGTTTTGGGCATGGATTGGATAGCTTAACCATGGAGCAAAGTGGATGGACGAATTTGAAGATCAAGAGAGGCTAGGAATGTGATTAAGATCTAGAAGAATTACATTGAAGACTTTGAAGATAAGGAATCAGCTACAAAGAAGGAATATTATCCAAATTTCCTTATCTTATCCAAACCTTATCCAACCTTATCTTATCTTATCCTATCCTAATCTTTTCCTACCTTAATTCCAACTTCAAAGAGGACTCATTTTCACATTAAATCACCTAAATATCAAGTTCTAGAAGCCCTATTTTCATGCATTAAGTTTATGCCACATGTAACCCTTCTAGAAGTTCTAGAATCTGCCACAAAGACCATTCCTTGTCCTCCGTAGAATCTGATTGAAAGTGTCCTTGTTCTTTGGTGATTTGGAGTCCTAATTCCTCTCATTTTCAGCCCAATTTCGTGCCTCCCCTTCACCCTATAAATACATGATGCCACAACACTTAAAAACTGATGCGAGATTTACTTGACACTCAAATTAAACCCTCGTTTGACAATTGTAGTAGAATGGATAAGTGAGGGATCGTTCTAGACCGGGGATTAGGAGGGCTTGCTAAAACCTTCTAAATTGACTTAAAAACATAAAAACTAAATTAAAATACTCTTAACAAGACTACTATGACT
Source organism: Pyrus communis (assembly GCF_963583255.1). Classification (NCBI taxonomy): domain Eukaryota; kingdom Viridiplantae; phylum Streptophyta; class Magnoliopsida; order Rosales; family Rosaceae; genus Pyrus; species Pyrus communis. The sequence goes on from NC_084812.1 coordinate 19,033,179, forward strand.
CAGAATGGCTTTGAAAAACTCAAATTGTCTAAAACAATCAAATTGACTCAAATAGAAGCTAGAACTTGATTTAGACGAATTTGCAATTGTTTATGACTCCAAAAGCTTTAAAGATACACAAATAAAACAAATACGAATGATTAAGACTTAACAAAATAGGGGGGGGGAATTGTGGTTGGACGATATTAAATTAAAAAGACAGAATATAATTGAAGGCAAAATGTAAATATGAATGTGATAAAAATATGGATGATGGAATAGCTAAGGGGTTCTTCTCCACACATGTTACACTTGCAATACAAGATTGATTTTCGGTTGGTCTTTCGATAAATTATGAAACTCAATGCTCCAAGTTAATTAGGTCCGCTTACATTAACTTTCAGATTTCCCTAGATTCGTTGGATTGAATGGAATACGCATTACAACCAATTTATTCTTAATCAAAGTCCCTAACTATGGAATACGCATGATAGAGACATTCAACAAAGATCATTAAGTTCAACGGAAATCATAAACATTGACGAGGCATTCATTACTATGGAATACGCATGAAACTTATGCCAAGAATTCGTTTAACGCGATTGTTTTATAAGCAACCTCCACTACTTGTGAATATAAGTTCGTAACTATTAGGTGAAACTCACTTATATTCTAGCGTCATATTCATTCAAACGGTTAAACAAATTGAATCCACAACTTATAAAATTCCAACCAAAAGTAATCAATTCATATTGCAAGCATAAACATGTATTTTGAATCACCCCCTAGCTAAAGGGGGTTTAGTTCCTCATAACTTTGAAATCAAAGAAACACCTAAACATTCCAACAACTCAAACGTGAATTGTATGAACGTTTAGGCACTCTTCTCTTCCATTCTCATACGTACAAAACAAAGAGAATTAAATTTAAACTTTGAAATCAAAGAAACACCTAAACATTCCAACAACTCAAACTTGAATTGTATGAACGTTTAGGCACTCTTTTCTTCCTCGTTGTTGTAGCACAAGGTCTAAGGTGAGCTTTGGGGATTATGTGAAGTGTTTTGGAGGGATGGGAAGTGGTTGGATAGTGGCTGCAATGAAGGAGAAAAACTGCACAGAAAATGGAAGGGGAATTGCGGCAATGGATGTGTATTTGTGTTGTGTGAAGTGTTGTGAATGGAAATATGAGATATGAATTGAATCAATGCAAGGGTATTTATAGGAGTAGTGGAGGGAACATATGGCTGTTTGTTTAAGATGCAAGTGGCTAATTAATGATGGAAAATATGTGATTGAATTAAAGGATGCAAAGTGAATGAATCATGAATCATTGTGGATGAAAGGTGGAAGTGCATGTGTTGATGACTAGGTTAGTGGGTGGAAATCTGAAAATGGCATATAGGAATGGGAGCTCACGGTTTGAATGTGTAAAGTGTGTGTGAATGCATGTGAAGATGCAATAAATAATGCATGTAGGGTTAGGAAATAATGAAGAAATGCATGTGAGATGTTTGGAAAGGAATAAAGAATGAATGGTGGAAATGTGAGTGAATGATGTGCATGTGTGAGAATGCATGTGAAGATGCAATAAATAATGCATGTAGGGTTAGGAAATAATGAAGAAATGCATGTGAGATGTTTGGAAAGGAATAAAGAATGAATGGTGGAAATGTGAGTGAATGATGTGCATGTGTGAGAATGCATGTGGAATTAAGAGGAGTATGGAAGTGAAATAAATGAATGATATGTTAAGTGATAAGTGAATGATATGTTAAGTGATAAGTGAATGATATGTGGTGAGTGATAAGTGAATGGTTTGATAAGTGATAAATGAACTAGTTTAAAGGGCTAGGGTTTAAGTACATAGAATGGGCCTAAAATAGGTTGGTTTGTATGGCATAATGTGTTTGATTGGGCTAGGCCCTTTGTTTTGTGTCTTCAAGTGCATACAAGGCCTTCAAATTCGTCCATCCTCTTGGCTCCATGGATAAGCTATCCAATCCATGCCCAAAAATGCTCCAAATGGCCTCAAAATGCACTTTCTTGCTCCCTAGGCCCTTAGAACCTGAAAACACACAAAAGAAGCATAAAGGACTAAAATAACGAGAGAAACATAACGTAAATGCACGAGAACAAGCCATTTAAGTCGCATGAATATGCTCCTATCAAATACCCCCACACTTAGCTTTTGCTAGTCCTCGAGCAAAACAGAATAAAAACAAATAAACAAAACGACACTAAACACGTAAAACACAACCTAAACCTTCCAACAATCGTCTTAGGGATTTCCAATGCACATGACATGTTAAAAATCATCATTCTCACAGATTTTAGTCATCTTCACACTTAAGTACATTCTTAATCATAGTCACCATATACTAGTTCACAATTAAGCATTTAAAACCATGTTTTGAATGTAGTAACATGCCTTAGAGAATTTGCTCAATTCCTTACAAGATATGCACTCGATTTTCACTCAGAATTTCTAACTACACACCCTAATCTAGTCATATGTGAGAAGATTGATGTAACATGAAAACGAACACTCACATATAAGTATCACAAAGAACGCAATTTCTGGAGTTAATAAGCATGTTTAGATATGATCTCATGAATGGAATGCTACTACTTAGACGCGAGAACCAGTGACACCATAAGCTCATACCAAGTTCAAACTCCACAAATTGAAATACACAACACTCAAGATAGAAGTCAAGGGTTGTAACGGGGCTTGGGGTATGTGGATAACAAAGAAGGGATATGGAAAACAAAGGTTCTTAAAGAAATAGTGAGCAAAGCATTTGAATCAACTTAGAATTCACTTTTGAATGAAAACTCAACTTTTGAACAAAAAGGGAGAATTTAGACAATTTACGCCCAGAATTGGTGTTTTGGAACCTTTCTTCAATCACTTATTCTTTTCTCTTTTTTTTTTTTTTTTTTTTTTTTTTTTTTGAATCTCAAAACATAAACACTTAAACATTCTCTCCCCCACACTTATTTTCTTTCATAATGTAACTCAAAAGGAATTCAATTAAGTCATGCTCACTATCTTTTAAGAACAAGGGTGGGGATTGTCCTAAACTAGGCTAGGTGAGGAAAAAGTGGGTTAACAAAGAACATGGGCTAACACGGCTCAACGGGGGTACAACTTACAACATATACGAAATATGGGAAGTGAGGCTATTTGGCTATGGTGGCAACTACACAACTTCATCTTGATATATGTTATGCAAATCAATAACATGCTTTGAATGAAATGGGCATGAGTTCTAGCATTTGGAACTATATGATGAAACGCCTTCTAAGTAGTAACCAAGCAAAGAATAATGAGATCATGCAACGATTTTAGAAAACAAGAAATCACAGATTATACTCTCCAAAGAACGTTATAGGCTCAAGTCTCTCAGGGTTGTAGCGTTTGTTTGAGTTCTTTCCTTCAAGCATGTTACATAACTAATTTTTTTTTTCTTTTATGATTGCATGTGAAGTCATACATTATAACCATAACCAAGCATATACCAAGAGTAAATCAAACTTTTCTCTATGTTTATAACTCTTTCTAACCGTCATGCAATTATAAACCAAATCCTTAACATTGTGTTGGAAGGTATCCTAAGACACAAACTCACAAAAACGACTCAAAACACTCTTTTTAGGCTTTTCAAAACAATTTTTCAAATTTTTATGTGCTTTTCGGAGTTATAAAACAACACACACTAAAATATTTTTAAAACAGTGAGAAACAACATGTGAAGTGATAGGTGATTCAATCCAACGAATTTGCATCAAATATACTTAGTTACCCCCCCACACTTAAATCAAACATTGTCCTCAATGTTTTAAGCATAGATTCACACAAAGCATAAGTAAATACACAAAAAGCACTTAAACATACTAAACATGGCATAATGTAATTAACAAAGAGAAGAGTTTAGAGACGCAAATCTGGTTATAGAGTGTAAATTCCATCTTCTCCTTGGTAATTGCATTGAGGCTTTGATCTTTGTGATTCCACAGGCTTACTCTTGAACTGGTTTCCGCCCATCGTTGATTTTCCTTTGTGCTACTTCTTGAACTGGGCAGCATGATGGTTCATTTGGTCTCCCCCGAAGGTCTGAGCTTACCCCTTTGGTCTGTTTCTTTGTTCAATCTTTCCAATTCGTATTGAAAAGGGTTGGAGGATAACTCAGCCTATGTTTGTCTCTGATAGGAGCATATTCATGCGACTTAAATGGCTTGTTCTCGTGCATTTACGTTATGTTTCTCTAGTTATTTTAGTCCTTTATGCTTCTTTTGTGTGTTTTCAGGTTCTAAGGGCAAGGTATGCAAAAGGATGCCTTTTGGAGCCTTTTGGAGCAAATTAGAGATTGGAATGGATATCATATGCTTGGAGCCAAGAGGATGGACGAAATTAAAGACTTGAAGTAGGAAAGTTAAATCCTAAAAGACCTCATGTTTAAGCATCATTGAAGACTCCTACGCATTTTAGAACACAAAAACAACATTCCTTGCAACCTTAGGACATTGTCGTGTGTTTCCTTGTGTCTCCCTTCCTTGCCATGCAAGGAAGGGCTTTGTTCCCTATTTTAAACACTTAAAGCATTCATTTATCATATCATTCACTTATTATAAGCATTCACTTATCATATCATTCACTTATCAAACCATTCACTTATCACTTCCATTCACTTATCACTTATCACTTCCATTCACTTATCACTCACCACATATCATTCATTTATCACTTAACATATCATTCATTTATCACTTAACATATCATACACTTATCATAATCATTCACTTATACACTTATCATAATCATTCACTTATTCTTTCATCATTCAACCACCAATTCAACACATGCATTTCAAACCTTTCAACACCCTTTAATCATCTCCCTTTAAGTTATGATTTTATTTCCTAACCCTACATGCATTATTTATTAGCATCTTCACATGCATTCACACACACTTCACACAAACAAACAACTCAAAACCGTGAGCTCCCATTCCCTTATGCCATTTTCAGATTTCCACCCACTAACCTAGTCATCAACACATGCATTCCCTTCACATTCACCCACATGCACTCCCACTCTTTAATCATATGCACTCCCATCATAATTCCACCACCAATTCAGCCACAAAACATTATCATTGCACCACATTCAACCACTCCACATCCCTCACCAAGAAACCATTCAACACACACATGCATCCTGAAATTCTTTGCCATGCAATCACATGCATTTCCCTTGACATTTTCAGCCATCACACTTCATCATTACACCACCATTCACTCTTTAACCCACACACACTTCACACAAACAACATTCACATGCATTCACATGCATTTCCAACACAAAACACACTCAAAACCGTGGCCACCTTTGCATTTCAGGATTCCCATTTGCATTTTCAGATTTCCAGCTTTCCCTTTTATTTTCCAACTTTCATTCTTCATCATTGCAGCCATTCCACATGCAATTCTCCATCATTCCTCCACACAAACACCTTAAACAAATAGCCATATACATCTCCACTCCTCCTATAAATACCCTTGCATTCCCATCATTCACAACATCTCATTTTCATACACAACACACCACAAACACTTCCATTCCTTCTCTTTGCCGTGAGTCCCCTTAGAATCCAAAACCATCTTTCCATTTCCACCACTTCCCAACCCTCCAAACCACTCCTCTACCATTTCCATAATCCCCCAAACCTCACCCTAGACCTTATGCTACAATAAAGAGGAAGAGAAGAGGGCCTAAACGTTCATACAATTCAAGTTTGAGTTGTTGGAATGTTTAGGCGTTTCTTTGATTTCAATGTTTAATTTCAATTCTCTTTGTTTTGTATGAGGAACTAAACCCCCCTTTAGCTAGGGGGGGGGATTCGAAATATATGTTTATGCTTGCATTTTGATTTGATTACTTTTAATTACGTTTCATAAGTTGTGAATTCAATTTGTTTAACTATTTGATTGATATCCTATTTATGTATGTTTATTGAGAATGAACGCTTAATTTTCATGCATGAATATGACGCTAGAATATAAGTGAGTTTCACCTAATCGTTATGAACTTATATTCACAAGTAGTGGAGGTTGCTTATAAACAATCGCGTTAAACGAATTCTTGGCATAAGTTTCATGCAATCATAGTAACGAATGCCTCGTCAACACTTATAGTTTTCATGATGCTTAATGATTCTTGCTTGTTTCTCTATTATGCAATTCATGAAGGGAACTTGTGAGGAATGCTTTGGGTTGTCGTATGCAATCATCCAATTCATTAACTTAAGGAAAACTTGACGGTTAATTTAAGCGGACCTAATTAACCCGGGGTGTTGAGAATTTATGGTTTATTGAAATGCAATTGGAAATCATTTTATTATGCAAGTGTAACATGTATGGAGATGAACCCCTTAGCTAGCCATACCATCCATTCATTTCCGTCAATTTCATATTTACAATTTGTTTTCTTTACAATCTATCCATTTTAGTTTAAATTCGTCCAAAATCAATCCCCCCATATTTCGTTTAAGTCTTAGTCTTAATCTTTCTTATTTTTAGTTTTGAATTCTTCGAGTTTAGTATAGCATTTTAGTTTGTGTTTTTAAAAGCATTTTGAGTCTTTTGATTTGTTTTAATGTTTTAAAGTTTAGTTTTACATTCTTTGAGTCTAGTTTAGTGTTTTAAACTTTATTTTACGTTTTTGAGTCAGTTTCCAAGAGATTTGCAATCCCTCCTAATCCCCGGTCCAGAACGATCCCTACTTATACTTATACTACAATTGTCAAAAAGAGGGTTTAATTTGTGTGCGTATAATTCCCGCACCAGTCTCCACATGCTTCAATGTATCATTTTCACTTGCCTTACTCGCTCCCCTTTGCAGAAGTGGTCCCTTCTCCGGAAGTGTATCAACCGTTGAAGATGACTACTCGAGAGCAACGCTAGGTAAGCAATCAGGAATAGATTCCAGGCAGTTGGCTCCAGATCGGAAGACTGACTCCAAGTGCCGGCTGATTGCTTCTTTTACTTTGCCATGCGAGTAAGAACAAGGACAAAGAAAAAGACAGGGAAAGAGCATGATATGAGATACTTTTGCTTTTGACCTTGATGATATGAGATACCTTTGCTTTTGAAGAAGCGGTGAATGAATCAGCACATGTATTTGTTGTGCTGCTTCCTCCTGGGTCATCTGTACTCCAGGCATCTGGTATCATCTTTGGGGAAGAAGAAAGAATTGAGTATTTCGAAAGGCTTTGCTGGGAGTGCGCCCTCAGAGGTGAGAGAGAGTTGGGCATTTTCTTCAGGTTTACCCTGCCATAAAAGACGAAGGTCGACATATATAGAGATAATATCAAGTGGTGGTACTTTTTACCTTTGTCGACAAACGTTTTGATCCCGCAAATCCGGCTTTTTGAAATAATGGCGCCTCTTCGATCTCTGAACACGCCTCTTCGATTTCTGAGCAGGCGCCCCTTCGATTTCTGAACGACGTCCCTTCGCTTGCTGAACGACACGTGGTAGTGCAGATGCGGCTCCTTTTGACAAAGCTGCACGCGTCTTCTAAAAAGTTGAGAAAGTGTCGCCGAACTTTGCGCTTGTCGGCTAAAGATGTGTAGTTGCGATGATGGCCTCCACGTGTTGTCTGAAAAGAAGAACTCTTTTGACAAAGTTGAACACGTCTTCTGAAAAGCTGAGAAAACGTCGCCTAAATTACGCCGAAAATTCCGGCTTTTTGAATCGGTGGACGCGTCGCCTTGGCTTCTTATTGAGGTATCGATCACCGCCACAAACACACTCTGAAGATTTCCCATTCTTGAAAATCGACTCCGGCCCTTTGAAATTTAACTCCATCCCTTCTCTTTGAACACTTTTGAAAAAATGGCAAACTCATCGAACCTTAGCTTGGAATTGAGCCTTAGCAGTGATACGGGCGCGCCGCGTCAAGGTAACGTATGGCGTCCTTCTTTCTTTTCTTCTAACGGTCCTCTTTCAGGTGAAGACTCTGTGATGCAGGACGCCACAACAGCTACAATAGTAGCTAGGAACCTCCTCACTCCAAAAGATAGTAGGCTGCTGTCAGGACGGTCCGATGAGTTGGCCGTTCAAGAGTCCCTCGCACTTAGTGTTCAGTGTGCGAGTTATGTGTCTAACATGGGCCAACGCCTGCTTGCCCGCTCCCGTCAGGTGGAATCATTGATGGCAGAGGTGGAAAGTCTCAAGCAGGAGATCCAGCAGCTGAAGTATGAGAATAGAAGTTTGCACGTGCTTGCAAACAACTATTCGACGGGCATGAAGAGGAAGCTTGATGAGCTGCAAGAGTCTGAAGGTC